>NW_012148408.1:2659039-2660033 GCF_000956105.1 Propithecus coquereli | reverse complement strand
GAGCCCAGGAGTTTGAGGTTGCTGTGAGCTAGGATGACACCACGGCACTCTAGCCCGGGCAACACAGTGAGACTCTGTCTCAAAAAAAAAAAAAAAACAAAAAAAAACAAAACAGCAGAGAAGAGGTTATTCAAATCTACCAGGAACTTTAAATTAAAATATGTCTAGTTATAATTAGTTTGCCTTTGTTTCTTACTTGAAATTGTCCAAATAAATATATTTAAACATGTACAAAACTCCCAGAAGGATATCTGTAGTATAGATCTGGCAATCTATTTTTTATGCTAGTCTTCAAATTCAAGCAAAGAACTTTTCAAATATAAATAGTTACTCAGCCTGTTGTATGCAAGGCTCTGAGTTAGATACCCTAAAGGAAAAATGTTATAATACCTAGGTCTCAAGGTACTTATATAGGATAGTGAAAAAAGAGCAAGAACAGATAGGTATATTACAATTATATACTATACATTATTATTGTGTGTACTATTATGTGTATATATACATCACACATACATAGGCATAGAGACAGAGACAGAATGATACATACCAGGTACATAAAAAATGTGTCATAACTTTTTAAGAGTTGAGAATATTTTACGATAAATCAGAGCAAAGCTAAAGGGTATTATTGTATGGAAAAGAGGACTAGGTAAGAATAAAGTCTGGCCTTGAAGCCTAGCTCTACCATTGGTGTACAATGTGACCACATGCATTTAAATATTATCTTCCAGAATCCAGAGAATGTGCTTTCCATATTCTGAGTTCTACAGGTTTTTACGTTGGAATTAAAAACACACACACAGGCCAGGCGCGGTGGCTCACGCCTGTAATCCTAGCACTCCGGGAGGCCAAGGCCGGCGGATTGTTTGAGCTCAGGAGTTCGAAACCAGCCTGAGCAAGCGCGAGACCCCGTCTCTACTAAAAATAGAAAGAAATTAATTGGACAACTAAAAATATATAGAAAAAACTAGCCGGGCATGGTGGCGCATGCCTG
>NW_012148408.1:2657714-2658989 GCF_000956105.1 Propithecus coquereli | reverse complement strand
ATATAATTACTGTCATTAAAATTTCTAAAGAATTACAGTGATAGAAACCATAGACAAGGATGGGCATAGTGGCTCACACCTGTAATCCCAGTATTCTGGGAGACTGAGGCAGGAGCATCACTTGAGCCCAGGAATTCGAGACCAGCCTGGGCAATATAGTAAGACTCCATCTCTACAAAAAATTTTAAAAATCAGCCAGGCATGGTGGCACGCCTCTTTAGTTCAGGCTACTCGGGAGGCTGAGGCAGGAGGATCACTTGAGCCCAGGAGTATAGTAAGGCTACAGTAAGCTATGATCGTACCACTACACTCTAGCCTAGCTGACAGAGCAAGACCCTATCTGAGGGCGGGAGGGAACCATAGACAAAATAATTAAATTAGTGGCTCCATAACACCCCATTGGACATTATCTGATTGAAACAGAAAATACATAATAGAATGGTAGGAGTCTAGGCTTACATCACACAAGTTTATATGATATCAGAGTGGGTTTATTATAACCAAGGGCTTTCTTTTTTAAAAAAGCAACTAATAGACTATATTCCAAATAAAAGAATCAATATGACCAAGCTATTAAAATTCTAGTTAGACCCCTTTTAAAACTATACATCCTAGAAATGTATTAAAATGAAGTCTGATATTTTCCTGTGGTCAGCTTACATTTATTAAGCACCTACCATGTGTGAAGCAATATAGAAGGAATTGGGAATACACAGGCAAATAAAATTCAAGAATTGGCCTCAAATGTTACATTAGGGTTTACAGAACAGAGAAACAACTAGTCCATGCATAGATGGTAATAATACAGTGTGGTGAGAGCAATATTGACTAAAGTTCCAAAAAACATGAAAAGTAAAGGACATATAGGAAAGGAAACTATTTGTCTGGAAGGCATCAGCACAGCTTTCAGGAGGTGGTGGTAGAATGTTCATAAGATTAGTCAAAATAGCAAAAAAATGGAAACAATCCAAATGTCCATTAACTGATGAATGGGTAAATAAATGCAGTATATACATACAATGGGATATTATTTGGCAATAAAAAGAAATGAAATACTGAGGTTTACAACATGGATGAATCTTAAAATTACATCCTAAGTAAAAGAAGCCAAGCTGGGCGCGGTGGCTCACGCCTGTAATCTTAGCACTCTGGGAGGCTGAGGCGGGTGGATCGCTCAAGGTCAGGAGTTCTAGACCAGCCTGAGCTAGAGTGAGACCTCATCTCTACCAAAAAATAGAAAGAAATTATCTGGACAACTAAAAATATATATATATA
>NW_012148408.1:2650442-2651309 GCF_000956105.1 Propithecus coquereli | reverse complement strand
GTGAAGCAAAAACTCTGTCTCCAGTCTTCCCTACTGGTGATAAATATTTTGTAATTGTTTTACATGAAGATCTGTCACCATCTTTCCTTCGTTTTTTGCATGGCTAGCAATTTAAAAGAAAAAAAGGTATTTATTTCAAGCAAAATAATACAAAATATAAATTTTAAACATGATCTAATAATTTAAGTAATTGGATAAAAATAAAGGAAGGCTTCTTTAGGTGAAAAACGTGATCTATGCAAAAGAAAATGAGCAATGAACTTTAAAGTTAAACCTATATTCAAATCTCAATTTCATATCAAGCTGTACACTCACAATTTGTACACTTTATTGTATACATATATATACTTCAATAAAAAGTTTATATTAAAACAAAACCAAGGACACTATACTTATAAGAAAATTTATTAATTTCTCTTGGCCTCTGTTTATAACCTTTGAAAAGCACCACTCACCCCAAAGAATCTATACTAAACACCTTACATAAAAATACGTGAAGTCTGACATATGGTAGGGACCTTACAAATATTAATTCCACTCCCTTTTTGATTTTTTAGTTAAAAATAAATACATTATTCTATTTCTAAGAAACAGGTACTTAGTGAACAAGTCCAAGATCCCAAAATATACCAACAAAGTAGAAATTATGGTGAAAGGTCACCGTAAGAACACCTACCACAAATCCAGTGGTTTAGTTTGCTACTACAAGTTACAACCTCTCTCCTGTATTAGCTATTACTCTCACAGTATCAAGATGATTATAATGCTAAGCATAGTTATATTTTTGTTGGTCATAAAGTAGTAATTTACATTGACTTTAAGTAAGGGGGAATAAAAATAAACAAAGTAACTTACATAATAGAAAAC
>NW_012148408.1:2649299-2650392 GCF_000956105.1 Propithecus coquereli | reverse complement strand
TAGTCCCAGCTACTTGGGAGGCTGAGGCAGAAGGATTGCTTGAGCCCTGGAGTTTGAGGTTGCTGTGAGCTAGGCTGACGCCATGGCACTCACTCTAGCCAGGGCAACAAAGCGAGACTCTGTCTCAAAAAGAAAAAAAAAGAAAAAAAAAAAGAAGCCAGACCCAAAGGACCACATGCTATATGATACCATTTACATGAAATGTCCATAACAGGCAAATCTATAGAGACAGAAAGCAGATTAGTAGTTGGCTAGGGCTGAGGGAATGGGGGGATTGGGAGGTGACAGCTAAGGGAAATGAGGTTTCTTTTTGGGGTAATGAAAATGTTCCAAAACTGATTGTGGTGATGGATACACAACTCTGAATATACTAAAAGCCACACTTTAAATGGTGAATTGTATGGTATGTGAATTATATCTCCATAAAGTTGTTTTTTAAAAAAAGAAGAGGTAGTGGCATTTAGCAAGATCTTCAAGTTTGAGTAGGAATTCCTCAGGTAGAAGAGAGTACTTGGAAGGTATATTTCAAACTGAGCCAATAAAATGAAAACAGTGAACGCTGCATCATTTGGGGAGAAACGAATAGTGTTACCAGAGCAAAGAGTTGTTTTGAGGGAAGGGAAGAGGTAGTTCAGCCTATGAAGGATCTTGAGTTACTTCAGAAAAATTTGGACTGTATTCTGTAAACAAAAGGAGCCAAAGGTCTTTAAAGCAGAAATAAAAATGATATTCCTTCTACTACTTCAAGGCTATCACACAAAGCTTCTTTGTAACTTTATAATGGTGTCCTTCTCCCACTCCAAACAACAAAATAGGACAGAATTTCTACCAATAGATATCTGGTAATACTTACTTCCATTTCTGACAATTTCTTCGTTTCAGGAAGTGTCTGATGTCTGGAGGAACGCCTTAAGGGTATCGCTGTTTCTTCAGTGGCCTTTGACCTACTGATGTGTAAAGCTTTTGCTTTTTCAATCAATTGTTTTGCTTTTGATATATTTTTTGAAGCATTGCTTGCCTAGACAAAAATTTGAAATATTAATTTAGATTGCTGGCAAATATTTTATATTAATAGAAAAAATAGTAATATATA
>NW_012148408.1:2642911-2645349 GCF_000956105.1 Propithecus coquereli | reverse complement strand
CTATATACTTCATAGCGCATGGGTCAATTTACTCAAGAAATAACATTCTGTTTTTGTTTTGTTTTTTTAAAGAGGGAGTTTCACCCTATCGCCCAGGCTGGATTGCAGTGGCTTGATCACAGTTCACTGTGACCTCAAACTCCTGGGCTCAAACAATCCTCCCACCACAGCCTCCTGAGTAGCTAGAACTACAGGTACATGCCACCATGCCCAGCTAATTTGTTTTTTGTAGAGATGAGGTCTCACCATCTTGCCCAGGCTGGTCTCAAACTCCTGGCCTCAAAGCAATCCTCCTCCCTCGGCCTCCCAAAGTGCTGAGATTACAGATTATTTTTAATCTCTTATTTGTTCAATCCACAGAATTCATATTTGAAGGACATTGCTTCAGGAATTAGCAATTGTTATGAATAAGAGTTTAGCTCATCTAAAATATATCTAGAATTCTTCTGAAATTATGCCTGACTTTAAATTAAATGTGGAAAACAAGAAGCATTTTTTCAAACTCTGTTCTTTTTCTTATAAATCAGCTGTTTTCTAGAAAAAAATAACACTCTCCAATACTTGACATATTTTCCTCCCCAGGTAATAATACATGCAGAATACTAGAACAAAACAAAACTTTACCTAATAGGGCTCTCTGAATCAGAGGGTACTGTTATTAATTCCGCTGTATATAAGCTATGCTTTTCTGATAAGCTGGCTGCTTTTGGAGTGGAAGCCTTTACTGGACTATTATCTCGTGCATCTTCGGAATCAATATCTCTAATGGTTACTGGAGTAGGCATGCTTCTACTTCTTACAGACCTTCTGGCTGATTTGGGTGTGGAAACTATTACCAAGCTGTCTTCAGGTTCAGCTTTAGAACACATAACCTTATCATCTTTAACTGGTGTGCTGGTTTTTCTTGATGATTTATTGTTACAGAAACAGGAAATCTTTAAAGGGTCATCACTTGCTACACAAACAAGATTTTCACTGTTAAATAAAGAGTTGCTTTTGAAAACTTCTGTCTTTTGTCGTAAACTCATTCTTATCCTGTTTTGATTTTGTTTATCTTTTAAGGAAAAGGTTGTTTCTTTCTTTTGAGTATTTCCTTCTAGGTTTTCACCTGGAATAGCCCCAGTATCTAATGTTTTCTTACCCTTTTTCTTTAGTTTTTTACTTTTTGTCTTAGGAAAACTTCCTTTATCAGTGTGTGATTGTGAATTGTCATTATTTGAAATCATTTGAATACCAGGATTTTCCATGATTTTTTTAGAATTATTACCTCTTCCTTCCTCATTTAGAGATTTTTCATTAAGGTCTTTCTGCTTATCAGAAGACTTTTTAACTCCATTTTTAAGTGCATCTGATGCTGGCTGCCTAAATGCTTTCATAAATTGCTGTCTTTCTTCTAGAGTACATTTTGGTTTCACTGCTTCAGAACTTCCGGCTTCCAACACTGCCAATTCTAATTCTTCCTCCTGGATAACAACATTAGATTTTCTTTTCTGAATTGCCTGTTCATTCTCAGGATCAGATAGACTATTTTCCATTTCAAGTTGCTTTTGTTTCAAGAAAATTTGAGGTATTTTTCCCATCTTTTTGGGGGGAATAGGGTGAACTTGTGCAAGAACAGTAACTGTCTTAACGCGTACCTGCTGGGAAATTTCACAGTTTTCTGTATCACTTATATAACCACTTTTGACTATTTCTTCAACAGTTTCAGAAGGTACACAAATTGACATTGTTGAGTCTGGTATCTTTTCCCCTTTATTTTCCCTGTGACTTTTTAAAAATTCCTCATATGATACAGTAATTGTACTATCATTTAACTGGACTATTTTAGTTACATTATCTCTAGAGTTTACATCATTTGTAGTAGTCTCAATTTCATTAGTCAGGAAAGGCATTATCTGTTTACTATCTTCACCATCTTTTTTAAGCAGATTTAGTTCCTCCGCCAAGGGTAAACTTTCAGATAGATCTATTACATCTCTGCGCTTCCTTTTTCTCAACTTTTTGCAATCATTTTTCGTGGTCCCTTGTTGAGGATTTACTTTTTTAGAATTTTTCTTTGAGGTCATAGTACTTGACTGATTTTTTATATCCTGGATGCTTTCTGCAAGTACCTCTACATGTTTCCTGTAAAGTGAAACAGAAGTACTACTTTCCACAAAATCATTATTTAAACTAGAGTCTTCTTTGCTATCATCACTATTAATTTCAACTGGAGATTCATTTTCAGTTTTAATATTATTTAGTTGATGAGATAAATTAACCCTCTTTCCTTTCTTCTTAAACTCTTTATTTGAGAACATTTCCAAAGGTGCCTTACAGTCTTTGCTACTGTCAATGGGCAATGATACAGACGATTTTATCTTGCACTCTCTCATTGATTTTGTCTTCTCCTTTGCAGGTGAAGTCTTTCTAAAATAATCCAGAATATTACTGGGTTT
>NW_012148408.1:2640844-2642861 GCF_000956105.1 Propithecus coquereli | reverse complement strand
TAAGCTGTTACGACTATGGTGCTCTTAGGAAAACCAGTTTGCTCCTCATTCTAATAAAAACATGAAAAATCTCTCCCAGAAAATTACTAAGATCTTCTCCTAGATGTAGTACACAAGCCTGGATAAGGCTTCAGAGAACAAGGGCCCTGTGGTACGAGGTTCAATGACAGACTGTGAGATAAAATAACCGATCTAAGTAATTTCAAAAGGGCCCCAATTTGGATATATTTAATTTTGACGTTGGTCTTGCTGGAAAATTTATTACTGAATCCCAATTCTAAGGAGTACATGATGCAAACCAAGGCACAATATTTCTAAAATTAAAGTTGAATTTATCCTCTAGAATTATTATCAGGAAGAACAAAATATATGGGATAAAGTTCACCTCAGAGACTTTAATCTTTAGCTGTGGTACAGTCAGTTTTCCAATAGGCTAAGGACTATCTTTCCAACTACTCATAGTTGTATGACTCTAGGAAAGATTCTTCCCAGAGTCACAAATAAAAACACGTTTCCTCATCTCATAAACTGCAAGTTCCCTCATCTACAAAACAAGGTTAAATGATATTTACTTTATGAGAATTTCCACTATTCTATCCACTAATAAAAAAAATGTTAAATATTTACTTTATGACAATAATGATATGAGTGCTAAGCACAATGCCTAGAATGTGATAAGCAGTCAAAAGTACGACAGCTGTTAAATAAAAAAAAAAGAGATACCAACTTTCTGTAGCAGTGGTTTTCACCCAAGGATTATATCAGTGTCACCTTGATGGCTTTTTCAAAACACACATGCCTATACCTACTCATCCTGGAGACAATCCAATTCTCCCACGGTGGGGACAAGCAGCTTATTTTGCAGAACCAACTAAACTATTCTTATATATCATATACCTCTCCCTTCAGAGCTGTGGTTTTTCAAGTAGGGGTGGTTTTTTCCCCTCCAGGGGATATTTAGCAACATCTGCAGACGTTTTTTGCTGCCACGACTACAGGAGTTGGGGTGCTACTGGCATCTTATGGGTAGAGGCTGGGTTGCTGCTAAATATCCTACAATGCACAGGACAGCCTGCCACAACAAAGAATTATCCACCCGAAACATCAACGATACCAAGACTGAACTTTACTTATGAGCCTCTAAGTTATAGAAATAAACCAAAAATTCAATCATGACCTATAGGCAGACTGAATGTGTCCCCCCAGAATTCATACGTTGAAATCCTAACCCCCAATGTGATGGTGGGGCCTTTAGAAAGTAATTATGTCATGAGGGCGGAGACTTCACTCTGCCTGCTCTCCACCACGTGAGGTCATCTGCAAACCTTACCAGACACTAGATAGACTGGCACTTTGATCTTGGAATTCCCAATCCCCAGAACTGTGAGAATAAATTTCCGCGGTTTAAGTCACCAGTTTATAACTTGTTATAGCAGCCCAAACTAAGACAGGCAGACTTAGAGAAAATTATTGGAATGTAAACTAAGAAAGCTTTTTTGAGGTAAATTATACTATGCCCTTATCGATTACATTCACCTCACAATAAGATATCTTAATAAAATATCTTAATAACCTAACTAGAGGAATGGAATTATAGTTAAAAATAATATAGGGTTGTAGTTAATCAATTTGTGAAACCTATGAATTTTCTTTTGGCTGATTACTTCCAATAGTAGTGTGGCTTTTTGTTTTATTTTTAGGGGAATGGAATGCCACTTTTAGGACTCTCTAGTATTTTAATTACCTTTCTGGTTGGAGAAGTAAAATCTCCATCAGTTGCTTCAGATTTCTCAGATCTTTTCTTAGATTTTTTCTTAGACTTTTTGGGAGTACTAATTCTGGTGAATTTCATTCTGAAAAAAAGATAAAGTATTCAGAAACATTTTCATGATTACAATGTATAAGAATCTCAATTAAATATAGATAAAAACCAACTAGTGCTCCAATTTCTAGACTGTTCTAAAACAGGAAGAAAAAAATAACTCCGTCAGTTTCAAAAACCACTGATTCAAAAGAA
>NW_012148408.1:2630794-2635999 GCF_000956105.1 Propithecus coquereli | reverse complement strand
ATTTTTTTTTCTTTTTTTTTTTTTTTCAAGACAGAATCTCGCTCTCTTGCCCTGGGTAGAGTGTGGTGGCGTCATCACAGCTGACTACAACCTCAAACCCCTGGGTTCAAGCAATCATCCTGCCTCAGCCTCCTGAGTAGCTGGGACTACGGGCATGCACCACCATGTCTGGCTAATTTTTTCTATTTTTTTGGTAGAGACTGGGGTCTTACTCTTCCTCAGGCTGGACTTGAACTCCTGACTTCAAGCAATCCTCCTGCCTTGGCCTCCCAGAGTGCTAGGATTACAGGCATGAGCCACCGGACCGGGCCACCTTTAAAAAATTTTTAATTTAACTTACTTTGAATTACTTTTTAATAATCTTCTTTCATCTGCATAATATAGATAATAATACCTCATCACAGTGTTGATATTAAGCAAAATAATGTATAATAAGGCCCTTACCCCTACCATACTAAACAGCATCATTATTATGAAATAGGCTCTCCAAGCAGGGTACCAAAAGCAGAAACTGTAACCAAAAGACTGACAAGACTGATCATACAAAAATCAAGAACTGTGTAAATCAAGTACCAGAGAAATCCTCCTTCACACCTGAGACAAGCTAAGTAACTCACATGATTTAGCAAACACATATCAACGTAACAACTATTATCAAGTAGACAAAAATCACTCCATCCTAAAAAAAACAACTAAGAGTCACAGTTAAATGAACATACATCTTAGTTCACTTCAAGGATGCCAAGATACATACTTCAGTTAGAAAGCTAGCCTGAGATGAAAAGGTGTAAACGTATAGCAAGTCTACCTTAACATGCTAGCCCACTACTTCATGGTATTGGAATCTCATTATTATAATGACTGCTTAGTGCATTGCACTGAAACCTGATAAACACAGGAGAACATCTGCACGCCACGCTGGGACTCCTAACTGCAGTATATTAAGCTCTGGAGCCATAAGAAACTAATTTCTTTACTAAGTAGCTTGTTTGATTCCAGTAGTGACAGGAATCTAGCATTGCTAGAACAGGTAAATGTATGAACTGGTTGAACTTAAAGATTTTGTTCCACGCTAAAGTTCTATGATTGCATATCATGAACTCAGAACTTGACTTCGTGACACGTCAAAAGTCCAAAACACCATGGTCCACCAACATATCAGGATCTGGGAACTGGCCATGGTAACTTAAATTCCGATTTACTGTGATCCCGCAAATATCTCACAATCCCAGTGCTTGTAAGGACTCACCACGACTCTAAGAAACGACACACTTTGGCAACTGTTCCACACAATGTCCCTCCTTTCCCCTCATAGAGGCAAAGTGGGGAGCACCTTCCACACACTCCAGTCCCTCAACACACAGAGAAAAGAACTCGACAGATACTCGACCTCACCTCAATCTCGTAATCCTTCACGGGCGGGGGAGCAGCTGCAGCCGCCATGGCTAGGACCCCCACCATGCTCCCAGCTTCCCGGAATCCCGGCTCCTAGGACCTTACGCGATCCGGGCCGGCCTTCTTGAAGGCCATGGAGGCGGCCCGCTCCAGTAGGAGCGAGTTGCTGGGCTGCCGAGTCCGTCTCGGCTTCCCCGCGCTCACCGGCACGGAGCCGGCGCAGAGGCTGGGCCCAGCTCAGCTGAGCCGAACGCGGAAAGAGGTGGTGAGAAGGCGCGGGCAGCGAGGCCCCTGGGGCGCGGCCGGTGTGTGCAGGCTGCCGCCGAGGCGGGCACTCCAGGATGACAGCTGGAGACTGGGGCCCAGGTGGGGACAGCAAGCGGAACGCAGATCGGACCGCAGAGCTTCGGAGGGAGTTCTTGTCAATTGGGTTTTCGCGCCGTCCAGAACGCAGGGGGCGGAGTTTACGGCTGCTTCTGGAGGCTGCGCGGACGGTGAGCCGAGAGGGCCAAAACTCTTCCCTTGGCGAAAGTATGGGAAGCGGTGGAATACATTATAAAAGCAGTCGAGAATTTGGAGATTCGAACTTCTGTCCAGTTTCACCGTTGCGGATGCAATTTGACTACGTCACCTACTCAGTTGATAGCAGAGTTGCAATTTAGACTCTTGACGACCTAGGCTAGCCCCTTTTTAAAAGTGGATATTTTAAAAACACAGAAAAGGAAATAACAATTGATCACATTGCTACCACCTAGAATAAGAGGTTAATGTTTTGGCGAGCGTCCTGTTTCGAGATACTCCCTTCGGGGTCCGAAATTTCGACTTTCATATCCTTTTAACTGCACAGTGTGAGAGTCATGTTATGCAAACTGATTTTAAAGATTGACATAATTGTGCCCATCTTTATAGTATTTGTTGTCGTAACATAGGGGATACAAATTTATCCAATGAAATTAGTGGTGAATACTTTTCCTTTCAAACTTAGCCCTAGATAAGGTTTTTGAGGAAGGGAAGAATGCACTACTTTCAGTCTTATACTAAGTATACACTGTTTTGCTGTTTTGGTTTGGTTTTTTTTATAACTCATGTACTGTAAGAACGTTGTCCAAGGGGGAGAAGGTGAGAAGGAAGATGAGAGATGAAAAAATTACAAAGAAAACTAAAAGTCTCGAGACTTCCAGCCCAAACTCAGGCTCTTCCTCTTATTCCCAGCGGCAGCCACTATTATCTATTTGGTAGGTAGCATTGCAGCCTTTTAAAATACTTTTACATACACATATGTATCCATAGAAAAATCTTTAGTTTTGTTTTTATTTACATAAATAGTAGTACTATAAATAGCACTCAGCAAAAAATTTTGCTTTTTTCACTCAACATTGTTTTCAAGACCCATCCATAATACATGTAGATTGCATTCATTCCCTTTCTTTCCTGAGCATTCTATCCAATAATGCATTACATTTTATCTATCTATTTCCTTTTTAATGAACATTTACGTTGTCTCCTATTTTCTGTTACTTGAACAATGAGTCAATGAACAGTTGTGCTCTTGTCTTCTTGAACACATGTAATGTTTCCCTAGGGTACACATCTAGAAGTAGAATTGCTGGCTTATAGGGTATGTCTCCAGTGTTGTTTATTCTTCTGAATTACAAAGTATTTAGACTACATTGATTTGTTAAGGATTTGCACTGAGTTTATTTTTAGATTTGTAGTTAGTATTTTACTGACTCTTATTTAGGAGCTCTTGGTATTTATCTCTTTTATTTTAAATTTTTTAGAGACAGGGTCTCACTCTGTTGCCCAGACTGGTGTGCAGTGGCATGATCATAGCTCACTGCAGCCTCAAACTCCTGGGCTCGAGCAATCCTCCTACCTCAGCCTCCCAAGTAGCTGGGACTACAGGCACATGCCATCACGTCCAGCTAATTTTTCTATTTTTTGTAAAGACAAGGTCTCGCTATGTTGCTCAGGCTGGTCTAAAACTCTTGGCCTCAAGCTATCCTCCTGCCTCAGCTTCCCAGAGTGCTAGCATTATAGGCATGAGATACCTCACCAGGCCCATTCATCAACTTTAAATTAAATGAACTCTCACATTTGTAAAGCAATTGACAATTTACAGTATGCCCATGTCATTTTAGATTATCTTTCCTATCTGGCTAACCCATACTTTTAAAAATTGTTAATATTAACTTTTATATTTATCAGAGTAATGCCTGTACTTGGTTTAAAGTATCAAAGAACATTATAAAACTTATTATCAAAAAACAGTTGATTTCTGTTTCATACCCCAGGTCTATATCCCAGTGGCAGCTACTTTCAAAACTCTTCTAGCATTATAAATATGTCCTTATTTTTAAGTACTATAATATGTACTAGGTGCAGTGGCTCATGCCCGGAATCCCAGCACTTTGGGAGGTCGAGGTGAGAGGATCTCTTGAAGTCAGAAGTTTGAGACCAGCCTGGGCAACATAGCAAGACCCCATCTCTAAAAAAAACAAAACAATTAGCTAGGCATGGTGGTACTCAGGTGGGAAGCTGAGGTGGGAAAATCCCCTGAGCCCAGGAGTTGGAGGCTGCAGTGAGCTGTGATCGAACCACTGTACTCCAGCCTGAACAACAGAGCCAGACCCTGTCTCTAAAAAACCCCACCCCAAAAAACTGTACTAATAATATGCTTGTACAGATATTCTTTGATTTAACAAATTAAAAAGATATTCATTAATGCCCTGTTATGCTGGTTTTAGAATTTAATTCTCTTATGACACCACCCTCTCCACTTCCTCTCCTCCCACCTTATCAACAGGTAAATAAATAAGCAGATTTTATAATAGTATACCCATACAATGGAATACTACTCAGCAATAAAAAGGAATGAACTATAATATTAATATATGCAACAACATGGATGAACCAAAAAATCCTTATGCTGGGTGAAAGGAGCCAGATGAAAAAAGAATACATACTACATGATTCTATTTATGTCAAATTCTACAAAATGGGCTGTGTGCAGTGGCTCACGCCTATCATCCTAGCACTCTGGGAGGCCACGGTGGAAGGATCGCTTGAGGTCAGGAGTTCAAGACCAGCCTGAGCAAGAGCGAGACCCTATCTCTACAAAAAATAGAAAAAATTAGCCAGGCGTGGTGATGCACACTTGTAGTCCCAGCTACGCGGCGGCTGAAGCAGGAGGATCCCTTGAGCCCAGGAGTTTGAGGTTTCAGTGAGCTGTGATGATGCCACAGCACTCTACCCAGAGCAATAGAGCAAGGCTCTGTATCAAAAAAAAAAAAAAAAAGATTAAGGGAATGAAAGTGGAGAAGAGGGTTTTTTTTGTTGTGTTTTTTGTTGTTTTTGTTTTGTTTTTGAGACCTGTTACCTCAGACTCCCCCTGCCTCAGGCTCCAGGCACACACCACCATGCCAGGCTAGACGAGGATATTAAGAAGAGTTTCTATGACTTATGAATTGGAGACTGTCAGGTGATAAGACAATTCAATGCAACATGTGATTCTGAATTGGACCCACTGCTATAAGGGACATCGTTGGGACAAATGATTAAACTTGAATAGGGGTCTTAGGATTAGATGGTAATAAAGTATCATTGCTAAATTACTGTTTTTGATGGTTGCACCTTGACTTTGTAGGAAAATGTATCTATAGGATGCTGGCACTTATTCTCAAATGGTTTATTTAGGAAAAAATATTTTTTGCACTGTACTTGAAACTTTTCTGTATGTTAGAGATTTTGAAAATTCGAACTTTCAAAATTAAAAAATACATAGCATTAATAAGAATTTTTAAGAGACAT
>NW_012148408.1:2612161-2630149 GCF_000956105.1 Propithecus coquereli | reverse complement strand
TTTTTTTTTCAACAATTATTTATTTATTTTTGAGACAAAGTCACACTCTGTCACCCAGGCTGGAATGCAGTGACACTCAACTGCAGCCTTGAACTCCTGGCTTCAAATGATCCTTTTGCCTCAGCCTCCTCAGTAGCTAGGACTATAGGCACCACCACACCCTGCTAATTTTTAAATATTTTTGTAGAGACGGGGTTTCGCTGTGTTGCCCAGGCTTGTCTCAAACTTCTGGCCTCAGGCAATACTCTAGCATCAGCCTCCTAAGGTACTGGGATTATAGAAGTGAGCCACTGCACCTGGCCAACAGTTATATTCTCATTGTAAATAAATAAATTGGCAAGTTGCTTTGTTTCCTTTGAGTTTTATTAGTGTGAGTCTCTGCAGCAATGTAATATCTTGAAATAAACAATAATAAATGAAAAAAAGTTTAAAAGACAAAACAAATTTTAAAAAATGACAAATAACAAAAAAGAAATAAAAAGTAAAAAATAGTATGAGTCTCTGTACTCCTGAATCTGCTTACATCTGGGAACACTTGAAAAGTCAGTTCTAGACCAATGTGCTGCCGTGGAGATTATAACTCTGTAAAAACCCTGTCTGATGGCCAGCTGGCATGTATCATTGCCACCTCCAGACCATCTTCCTCTCTACAATGGACAAGACTATTTATTCTTTAGCAACTTGTGCTCTAACGTTAAAAACAATGCATCCAAAAATTTTAAGCCTGGGGGTGAGTGGTTTTACAAGATTTCCTTCAGTTTTCTTTGTTTTGTTTTTTGGTATAGTGTGGATATATTAGGTGTACATTTCCTGCCTCCCATCAGTTTGTAGACTAAGAAAAAATAAAGTTGAATGAGGCTAACATTAGTGTGTTAGTTTTATGGACATTTTCATTTTCATTTTTTTTTTTTAAGGCCCCATCCCTCCACATCCTGGGCATACATGGGGAAAGGGCCCCTTTAATTTTTTTTCCTTTTAATTTCATGTGGTAAAGCCCTCAGGGGTGAGGTCTGATGCTGTTCAATTAGCTTTAGTGAACACACAGAACATACGATGTCCAAAAACATTTAATGAATCCTGTTTTTACTCATTCAATCTGTGCCTAAGTGCTCTTATTCCCTTGAACCATTAGGCTTTCTTTCCCCCCTTTTCCTGTCAAACCTGTTAAAGGCCACCATCCTAATTCAAACCTCTATCCTATTATACCTTAACTAATCCCATATGTTTTTTTCTTATTTACCCCACTCTCCATCTATTTTATGTATATTCAGTTTACTGAACAAATATTTATTGAGAATTTACTGTCACCAAGCCACACTTTATCTTAAGACAGACCCCAAGTCCCACGTAACATTTATCTTCCTAAAACATTGTTTCCTAAAACATTGTTTTGCAAATGACACTGCACATGCAAAAGCCTTTAATGTATACTCATTAAAGTCAAAATTTCTTTTTTTTTTTTTTGAGACAGAGTCTCACTCTTTTTGCCCGGGCTAGAGTGAGTGCCGTGGCATCAGCCTAGCTCACAGCAACCTCACACTCCTGGGCTCAAGCGATCCTACTGCCTCAGCCTCCCAAGTAGCTGGGACTACAGGCATGTGCCACCATGCCCGGCTAATTTTTTGTATATATTTTTAGTTGGCCGATTAATTTCTTTCTAATTTTAGTAGAGGCGGGGTCTCGCTCTTGCTCAGGCTGGTTTTGAACTCCTGAGCTCAAACAATCCGCCCGCCTCGGCCTCCCAGAGAGCTAGGATTACAGGCGTGAGCCACCGCGCCCGGCCTAAGTCAAAACTTCTTAACCTGAATTCCATGGCTCCTACCTTTCTTTCAACTTCATCTCCTAATATATTAATAGTAGTCAGTCCTACCTTTCCGGTCAAATTGGTCTACCCCTTTTTTTTATCAAAATTAAACTATTATTAATGAGTTACTAATACTTTCAATGCTTTGTGTAGAAACTTAAACATTTTAAAAAAAACCTGTATTAATTCAACAGATACTTATTGAGTATAGTATCTAGGCTTCAGGATAAAGCTAATTTCCCATTTTCTCTCCAGAGTGGTTTCCCTTTTCTAATTTTCTCCAGTTCCAAGTGTCATTTTCTTAGCACAAAAAAATGTGGTAGAAAGAGACTTAGTCTGGCCCGGGAAAACTGGGATCTAGCCTCTAGTATGGATTCACTGTGTAACCCAGAGCAAATTGCATTCAGTTATCTATCTGACATCCTATCTGACCCACAACCTGGTTTTGTAGGGTTTGTCAACAAATCATTTTTACCTTTTTAAATGGTTGGGGGGAAAATGCAATGACTATTTTGTGACATATGAAAATCAAATATCAATGTCCATAAGATTTTATTGCACACGGTCACACCCACTTACTCACTAGGTTGCAACAGAGACCTATGGCCTGCCAAGCCCAAAATTATTTCCTACCTGGTCCTTACAGAAAAAATTTGCCAACACCCGTCTCGGACTTCTGCCAGGATTGCTGTTGCACTGGTCATCACTTAGGCCTCTTTTGGCCCCCTCACTAGACTATGAGCTTCTGGGTGGTGGCACTTGGGTCTTCGGAGCCTCCCAAAAGGCCTGCTTCTGCTGGGAGGCTCATTTATGAGGGAGGTAACACAACGACGATTTAAGGGCCAGAGTTCTGGCGTCAGATCTGGGTTCAAATCCTGCGGCTTGAACAGTTGATTTCCTCACTCTGTCCTGCTGTTACCTCCTCTGAGCAATGGAGATACAAATAGGGCTGAAAGCGAGGCAAGAATGAGATAAAATATGCGAAGCGCTTAGCGATTTATTAATCCCGCCAAGCCTTCGCGCGTTTCCTGGGGAACTGCCCAGGGCGGAGCTCTTAGTCAGCAGGCACGGGTAAGGTGAGTGGCTGGAAGGGCGGCGCTAGGACCCGGACGCCACGCACGGGGCGCTGCCCACGCTGCCGTCAATCAAGGTCGCCGCGGGGCTGGGCGTAGCGGAGCGGGGCGGTGCTTCCGCCTGCGCGAGGCCGCACTGGGCCGCTCGGCGGCGCCGGGCATAGTTGGGAACCCGTGCCCGCTGCCGCCGGCCGCGCGGCCGGATGAAGGGGGCGATGGAACTGGAGCCCGAGCTGCTGCTGCAGGAGGCCCGCGAGAACGTGGAGGCGGCGCAGAGCTACCGGCGGGAGCTGGGCCATCGGCTACAAGGGTTGCAGGAGGCGCGGAGGCAGGTCGGAGGGCCGCGCCCGGAGGGGTGCTGTGGGCCGGGAGAAGGGCGCGGGGTGCCGGGCGGTGGGCGAGGGCAGTGAGGGCTCCGAGGTTGTGGGAGTGCATGAAAACTCTGAAGGAAGAAGGGAAGAGGCTCTGCAGGGGAAAGGAGACCTAGTAAGGTCTGGGAATGGGGGACGTGGGAGCTGGGGAGATCAACGGGAAGACAAGTTTGACGGAGAGAGGGAGAGTGTGAGGAGCGTTCCCTCAACTTTGTGGGGCAGTGATGGGAATGGGGTGGTGTCCGAAGTTGGGGAGAATGAAGGACCAGAGCAAAATCCGCGGGGATCACAGAGGGTAGTGATGAGTTAGGGAAAGTGGAGATTATTTGGGAAAATCTGCGGTAGATAGAGATTGATTTTAGAGAGCCCGAGGAAAAGGTGGGGGCAGTGACCTGGGGAGAGCAAAAGGTGGAGACAAAAAGGACATTGGAAGGGGAGGACTAAGGAGAGAGAAGTGCAGAGATAGGGATTGAGAAGCATTAGGGTTAACACTAAATGAATGGGATTTAGGCCCGAATAATATCTCATGTGATCTTGAATGCATTTTAAAAAATCATTTAGAGTAAGCCTGTTCTGGATGGTTCAGATTAGAATTTAAGGTGAAGGTGAAGCTATGTTGGAAGGCAGAAGAAGGAAAATGAAATGCTTGAGAGGGACTACAAAGGCGTCGGGAAAGGGAAAGACATTTAAAGAGAGGAGAACTGAAAGGAGAAGCTAAATAAACTTTCAAGTGGTGCAGTTATCTGTTCCATGGGGAGGGAGTTATCAAAGATATGGGAATGCCACATGGTTTCTCTACACCCTCAAACATATACAGAAAAAGATATAACCCACTGCCAATGTGTGATAGGACAGATAATCTTCAGGCTATTAACATAAGTGCTTAATAAATGCTTTCTGAGTGGGTAGGATTCCATCTGAATTTCTCTAGATCACACTAGATATTAATCTATATCGTCATCCTAGGAACTCCCATGCTGCATGGAATCTGAAAATGGTAGAATAGCGCTGTGATAACAGTGTCTTTGGATATTCTCATCATTAAGGGTACTCAACATGCTTTGGGTTTTATATATTTTAAAATCCTTGTAGAGCTGGTGTAAGGCAGGCATCATTTGTATTTTCGTACTAAAACCGGGAGCAGAATCTAGATATGACTGTCTTGGTTTGGTGGCCTTTCAAGGCCTTTCAATGCACTCATCTCAATTTCCCTTTGAAAACGTCTGCATTATTCCTTCTCTTTTGAAATAGAGGTTGTAAATCTAGAACATTGTTTAAAAAGAAAGAGATTAAAATACCTCTTATTATATCACTAATGTTTCAGCTAGTTAAGATACATTATGTATGAGCATGACTGTTGTTAACTCTGCATCAGCAGTTAAGCAGTAGAGTTGACACGAAATGAATGAGGTTAGTACCTGGGAGTAGTTACTAATTTCTCATGTAATATTGGATAAATTAAAAAGAATTTAGTTTGATCCCATCCTAGATGATTTAGTGTTCAATTTCCAAGTCTATGTTCTTTTAAATTTTATATCCGATAATTTAAATACTGCACATACTTTCCTATAACTTAGTGTAGTTTAGTATGGGCTTTTGTTTTGTTTTTGAGGCCCATTGTCTCAGGCTTGAGACAGAAAACACCAAAAGAACATCCATCACAATTAGGTTCCTGGTGACACTGCCTTCTAACTAGACTGAGTAATAGTGTAGTTCTCTTTTGTGAACCAGAATGTGTTTTGTGCCAATGCCAGTGACAACAATGTCTCTCCTCAAAGCTAATTCTAGTGCATTGTGTGTGTTTGGGTTTGTGGAATAAGTCCTCTGTCAACTTGCATTTTAAGGAAGGTGTGTGTTACAAAAATATTATCAAAATAAGCAGCTGCTTTTGTTTGGTGGTTATGGTTCCAGTCATTTTCAGAATAACTACATAAAATGTATGACCTTTTAGTCAAAGATTTTGCATGGGGGAAGGATGGGAAGAGCAGAGAGGAAGGGATGCTACCTTTTGTCTGTATTTTTTACTTGCTGATTTTATTTCCTTTTGGCATATGCTTTTTTATTGAGATATAATTCACATACCATAAAATTTATGCCTTAAAGTTTACAATTCAGCGGTTTTTAGTATATTCACAGAGTTGTTCAGCCATCATCGCTGTCTAATTCAAGAACATTCTCATCACCCTAAAAAGAAATCTGAGGCCTTTTTGTTATGACAAGAGGCCCATTCGCCACTCTGTGGTGACTCTGTGGTGAACGTAAATTGCTCTTGCTCTGTAAACGTGTATCTCGCTCTTGCTCTGTAAACCTATCTTGTCCTTCATCAATAAACTTCGTTTCAAGCTTGCAAAAAAGAAAGAAATCCCATACTCCATAGCTGTCACTCCCCTAACCCCTGGCAGCCACTAAACGATTAATACTTTCTGTCTATGGATTTGCTTATTCTGGACATTTCATATAAATTGACCCATATGACATGTAGCGCCTATGACTGACTTCTTTGACTCAGCATAATGTTTTCAGGGTTCATCCATTTAATAGCATGTATCAGTACTTCAATCCTTTTTATGGGTGAATTATAATTGTTGTATGGATATACCACACTTTATCCATTCATCAATTACTGGACATTGGTTTATTTCAACTTTTTGACTATTATGAGTAATGCTGCTATATAGCTTTTTGTGTGGATGTTTTCTATTCTTTTGGAATATACCTAGGAGTTGCTGGATCACATGGCAACTTTTTTTTTTTTTTTTTTTTTTTTTGAGACAGAGTCTCACTCTGTTGCCCGGGCAAGAGTGCTGTGGCATCAGCCTAGCTCACAGCAACCTCAAACTCCTGGGCTCAAGTGATCCTCCTGCCTCAGTCTCCCAAGTAGCTGGGAGTACAGGCATGCGCCACCATGCCCGGCTAATTTTTTCTATATATTTTTAGTTGTCCGATTAATTTCTTTCTGTGTTTAGTAGAGACGGGGTCTCGCTCTTGCTCAGACTGGTCTTGAACTCCTGAGCTCAAATGATCCACCCGCCTCGGCCTCCCAGAGTGCTAGGATTACAGGCGTGAGCCACCGCGCCCGGCCCATGGCAACTTTTTGTCTGACCTTTTGGGGAATTCTTGGCATACTTTTTTATCTTTGCTTTTGTTTCTTTCCCTTTAAAATCTTGCATGAAATTTGCCTCATGTTAAGAAATCATGTGTATGAAAGTCTAGAAGAAAGAAGAATAAAAATCTCTTTAAGTTATTCTGTCAAAAACAACTGCCAACATGTAGCAGTTTCTCCTCTTGTGGTTAAGTTTGGGCCCTGCCCTCTGTTTTCAGAGAAAAGGAAGTTCTATGTAGGAATGCAAGGGTTGTCTGTAACTCTTACTGTTTGACTAAGTTAAAAGCTAAAGAGCTATTTGTTGTCTTCAGGAAATCAGATAATGTTTACAGCCAACCTGGCCTAGCTGATGTTGAAATCATTAAGAACAGTTCTCTTATAGCTCTCTGGAATCCTAGGTACTAAGATGTAAATACCAAAGAAATTAACTCCCACTCTCCTTAAATATTTATTTGTTCATTCACTTAATAAATATTTATTGAGTGCCTGTTGTAGGTCTGAGGTACTCCTAGGCCTAGATACTGTGGTCAGGGAGATAGACCGCTGCCCTCATGAATTTATTCCTTTCTTTTTCTTCTTGTGTGAGTTTTAGCATATTGTGTTTTTTAAGGAATTTAGTGGCTGATTATTAGATTAGTACCCCCAAAACAAAACAAGTAAGAAAAACCTAAGTTCTTGTATATTTATTTTTAGATTTTGCTTCTGTTGTGTTTTTCATCATTGTCTTTTTTGCTTGTTGTAAGTACAGATAACTGATAACAGATAACTGATCAAGGTGTAGTGACGTCTGCTGGCTATTCAGGCATCACAGGGTGGCACTACCTTGATGACATTGCCACAGTCCAGGACCTGGTGCTTAAGCTTTGTTGGTCCAGAAACTCCATCTTTGTGTGTTATCAAAAGGGGATTAGCTTGAGGTATTGGAGGGCCAATGGTGGGAAATGCCAGTATTTTCGTTTGTGTGCAGTTATAGTTCACTCTATAAAATGAATATGTGGGCTATCATATGCCTTTTAGTTGGGTGATTCAGTGTCTCTCAGAGCATTGACAAAAGCAAGTCTCTGAGGATGGACATATTTGAAACTCGGACTTAGCAGGGGAAGCGGGGGGCAAGGGCAACATATGTAACCTAAACATCTGTACCCCCATAATATGCTGAAATAAAAAAAAAAAAAAAAAAAGCAAGTCTCTGCTCCTTCAGAGTAAATGGTCTGATCCTGGTACCTCATTAAGATACTATTTAGTAAGGGCCCTGCCCAACTCTGGCCAGTGATGTCCCTTAGATGCTTGTTACTATGAATGTGGTTTGTGACCTGCAGGATTGGCATCACCTGGGAGCTTGTGAAGAATGTGGAATCTCAGTCCCTACCTCAGACCTACTGAACCGGAGTCTGTGCTTTAGCAAGATCACCAGGTGTGACGTGTATGCACATTAAAAATTGAGGCATACTGCCTTAGAGTACACCATGACCACTTCATCATCTCTTTACCGATTTCTATAGTTTAATCTAAAGGTATATCTTCATAAATTGCCATGGCTTATTCTCAAGATTAAAACATTGTTTGAAATATTAGACATTTGTTTGTTAGATAATTATAAAAAGATACACAAGTGAGTGATTGACCATCTCAAGCCAGTGCTTGTCCTAGCATGTCTTAATATCTGTACTGTGACCATTTGATGAATGTCTTCCATAGTATTTTGTTTTCATTTTTCATTTTTTCATTTTTTTTTTGAGACAAAGTCTTACTCTGTCACCCAGGCTAGAGTGTAGTGGTGTGATCTTAGCTCACTGCAACCCCAAACCAGTGGGCTCAAGCTGGGACTATAGGCATGTGCCACCACACCTGGCTCATAACTATTAATAGTATTCTTGATATTCCTAATGTGTAACACCGGGTTCTCTATAGATCATTATTCCTACAGGATTTGAAAACACGTAACATACTAGTTAAAGACTGGGACAGATATAGAACTCAGTGGAAAAAAAAAGTAAGTTATTTCAGAAAACCAAGACAGGAAGTCTTAGTAGTTTAGCAAAGAAAAGAAAGCTATTATTGCTCCTTTTATCTCCCACTTCCCCTTCTCTTACCCGTTTTCAAAACAGTACAAAAATCTGTTGGAATGTAATTTATTACAGCAGTAGTACTTAAAATGTCCCTATTATAGTATTTTAAGAAAAGGTTAAGTCTAAATTTAGGGAAAACCAAAAACATATGAAATAATTTTAAAATAACCTATATTCCTACTACTTACAGAAACTGTATTTAATGTTTTGGTGTATCATTCTGTACATATTCTGCAAAGTTGAGAGATTACTGTGTATGCAACTTTGTATCCAATTTTTTTCTTTTTTTTAGCATATTATAAGCATTTATCAAGAACATTTTCCAATGTGCAGCCTAATTTTAAATGCACAGGCAAATAGAGTCTATTATCAATACATAGATACTTAGGGAGTATTTGTTGGTGATAGGCTGAAATGTATTGATTCAGGTACCTCAAAACACTGGACGGAAACTAAATAATTGCAACCAAATGGGGTAAAAAAAAGCCACACATATACAGTCATGTGTTGCTTAACGATGGGAATATGTTCCAAGACTAGGCTGTATGTTACCTATTCCTCCTAGGCTACAAACCTGTACAGCTTGTTACTGTACTGAATATTGTAGGCAGGTGTAACACAATGGTAAGTACTTGTGTATCTTGGCCAGGTGAACTGGCTCATACCTATAATCCTAGCACCCTGGGAGGTTGAGACAGGAGGATTGCTTGAGGCCAGGACTTGAAGCCTGGGTGACAGAGAGACACTGTGTCTCAGAAAAAAGGGATTTGTGTATCTAAACATAGAGAAGATACAATAAAAATATGATATTACAATCTCATTGTTTGGAGATAGGCTCTTTAAAAAAATTTTTAAAAAGAAATTTAAAGAAATATAATCTTATGGGACCACCATTGTATATGTGGTGGTCATTGACCAGAAAGTTGTTATATGGCACATGACTATGTTAGTGAGAGAAGGACCACGTATTTACATTGGCTTTTCAGCCATCTTGTGACAAATTTTCTTTAAATATGACACTCTAAAAGCTGCATGTTGAGTCCAGAATTCACCTGAAATACAGGAAGAGGTTGAGGAGAATTGAAAGCATTCTGAATCAGTACTGTTAAACTCAGTGATGTTAATTAAGAAGTGTGCGAATGTCTGAGGTACATTTCTTTGTAGATTTTTTTCAATGTAGATTGTAATGTATGTATAGTTTTGATAGAGAAGAACTTTTTTTTTTTTTTTTTGAGACAGAGTCTCACTGTGTCACGCTGGGTAGAGTGCAGTGGCATCATCATAGCTCACTGCAGCCTCAAACTCCTGGGCTCAAGCAATCTTCCTGCTTCAGCCTCCCGAGTAGCTGGGACTACAGGTGCTTGCCACTACGCCTGGCTAATTTTTTCTATTCTTGGTGGAGACAGGGTCTCTCTCTTGCTCAGGCTGGTCTCAAACTGCTGACCTCAAGCCATCCTCCTGCCTTGGCCTCCCAGAGTGCTAGGATTACAGGCGTGAGCCACTGTGCCTAGCCAAGAACTGTTCTTATTACCTGGTAAATAATATGACTAATTTGTCATCTAAAAAGCCAAACAAATGTAGGACAGCCTTTTATTATTGAGGGCTATCAGTGAATCACTAATATTTGCAGTTATTTTACTTGTCTCTATTAGCCATGAGATGCTGAGAAAGTAAACTTTCCTGATCTTCAACTTCCTTATTTGTAAAATGAGGGTAAGGATAGTGCCTACTTTACCTGGCCAGAGTGGGAATTAAAATGAGAAACATATTTAAAATGCTTACTACAATTCCCAGGACATAGAAAATTTTAAATTAATATTGACCGTAATAATAATACCACTAAATATTATTGTTATTCAAGGTAGCATCCTCTACTTCTCCAACTGACAACTTATCCTTTAAATGTCTCCTACTCCCTTTCCCAGCAGAATGTCCTTTTAAAGCTCTGATGACAGTTTGTGGCTCCCCCACTTATGTAAGAACTTAATACATTTTATTATAGTTACTTGTGCATGCCATCTCCATTACCAGAAAGAGAGTTTTTGAGGTCAGGGCCATGCCTCTATAACCCCAATTCCTGGCACATACTGACCTTAATAAATGTTGAATGAGTGCCTTTATGAATGTTGTGGTGGGTGTTCTTTTGCAGGCATTCTTCTTAGATTGTCTGTGGTCTTGATTATATGCAGCCTATTCATTAATGCAGAATATCAGGAATTACACATTTATTTTTTCATATGGTTTGCTTATCTATTGCTGCATAATAAGCTATGCCAAAGCTTAATGGCTTAAAAAGCAACCATTTTATTTGCTTACAATTCTGGAGGTTGACCAGGGCTCAGTTAGGCAGTTCTCCTGGTTTTGCTTGGCAACACTCTTGTGGTTGCAGTCAGATGGCAGCTGAGGCTGGAATGTCCAAGACAGAATGTTCGCTTACATCTTTAGAGCCTTAGTATTAGCAGGACTCAGTTGGAACGCTGGCATACCTGGGCCTTGGTGCCAGCCTCACTCCCTTTTCTCCTTCTTTCCTTCTCTTCTGCTCTCTTTGCCCCTTTTTCCCTCTTTCCTCCTTTCTCTCTTCTTTCCTCTCCCCTTCTGCTTGTCCTCTCCAGCAAGATAGCCATACTTCGTTTGTGGCTTAGGGCCTCCAAAAGCAGAAGTTGACAGGTCTTCTGAAGGCTGAGTCCTGGAACTGGCACAACATCAGTTTCACGCTGTTGCTATGCACATGTGACTACATCGCTGGTCACAGGCCCAGCCCAGATTCTAGGGGAGAGGACTGCACAAGACCATACAAGACCATGAGTACCAGGAGGTGTAAGTTCCTGATTCATTGGGGCCACTAATGTAACAGACTACCAAATCATAGGATATTCTTTTTCTTTTTGAAAGTTTTCACATAAGCGTTAAACAAAGAAAAAGCTTAACTATAAGAGAAACAAGAGGCAATGTAGCAGTGCTTACAAGTCCATGTCTGAGTCAGACTGAATTCAAATTCTCTGCCACTAGACTAGCTCTGTGATACGAGCAGGTTCATCTCTCTCACTCTCATGTTACAGATACTTTGTTCACAGGGTTATGGTGGAATTTAAATGAGACCACGGGTATAAGTACCTGGCACACAGTAGGTATTCGGTAGATGATAGCTGCTGCTATATTGTTACTGCCATTATTGTTAATGACTAATATCTTGGTGTCAGTGCAAAGACAAATAGCTAATGTAGTACATTTCATATGAACTGAGAAAAAAAAATTTTTGTTAGCTTCTTTAATTTCAGTTGACTATTTTATGTCTTTGCTTTGTCTTTTATTTTTGATTGGTATGTTCTTGTTAGCTAATAGTTTTTAAACCCAGTCTCTATTTATAAAGTAGTTTTAGTTTCCTATTAGCAAAGCAATTAGGAAAATAAATTCTTAGATCAAACCTGGAGGATAAAAATTCTTCTTTTAGCAAGTCATGGAAATGCATGTTTTAGAGAAGATAGTGGAGATTCTAGTTACTTAATTTCCTGAAATACAATATTATATTAATATAGCAACTGTATATTGCCACAAGACTAGAACTATCTTAAATCAGGTTCTGTGTACATAGGTTTTATGACTTTTTAGTAGCTAAACACTGGAAGACAATATATCGGTCGCTGTTGTCTTGGAGGGTTGTGAAGTAAATATTCTGTAGGCTTTCCAGTGGCTTAGTATTGAGGTATAAACTTGATGAATTTTTGGCATTTTGTGAGCTCATGATGTTAAAACTTTAAAAACAGTTGCTTTGGGGTTAAACTCAGCTTTGGTGGAAACTTTGTAAGTTTTAGTGTTCTGTTACACTAGAGGTTTTAGTGGAAAATTAGTTTAGAATATTATTAATCAATGTAAACAATGTATATTAGTTTCCTTCTTGAGACCTTGACTGTCAATTATATTCTTCTTAAATCTACTTTGTTACAAACCACCAGATAGCTAGGTAGCATTTGAGGCTGATTGTCTACCACACAATTCTTTATGCAGGGGCAAGAAATACATGTTATAGGAGGAAGGGTCTATACATGACTTACGGAGTTATCTGGGAACTCTTTAAAATGTGATCTTTAAGTACTAAAACAGCTTCGTGTAGTGAAAGAGCATAGTCTTTGGAATCAATGTTTTAGGCACTATGAAGCCTTGGATAAAGTGTCTTCTTTCACCTTCACTTTCTTCAGCTGTAAGCAATACAGAGCCACCTCTCAGTTGTTGTGAAGATTTATTGTGTTAACAGTGAACACATTGGACCATTGGAGCCACATCAGATATGAAAACTTTCACTCAACAGTGAAGTCCACGTTTTTAAATTGGTTTCATAAGGCCAAGCAAATGAACTTGATTAGTTACGTGATTGGATTAAAAGTGACTGGGCTTTAAAACCGTGAACTATTTCAGGGAGAAGAAAATGATTCCAAGGTAGTATGAGGTTTGATATGGCAATGTCTGGGATTCTATGAACAAAAGGGACACAGTTACAATGAGAGCACAGGGGGTAGGTTGGGAAATGGATTCTCTCTTCCCTAGCGCTCTCACTGCTTTATGTTCACGTACTTCCTTTTTTTCTGAGGTTCTGAAACAAAAACAAAACATAAGCTGTGCAACTGCTGAAGGAGCTTTTGAATTCTTTCTAAAGAGGAAATTGACTTTACCTAACCAATATACTTCCTGTGTATGCTGTATCCGTTAAAGAGCGAGATAGGACCTTGGTAGTTAGTATAGTGCTCAACTACAGAGTTTCCTCTTGGTGGTGGTGGTTCAAAATGTATTACAATGCTCTGACACAGTGTCTTCATTTATTCTGGTATCTGTAATGTGTATACGAATCACCTGAGGGTCTTGTTAAAAATACAAGTTCTGATTTGGTAGTTCTAGGTGGGACCTGAGATTCTGCATTTCAAACATTATCCCAGGTTATATGTTAAAATCATAAGGCATTCTCTCTCCGGTTCTTTTAAAAAGTTCTTTAAAACACACATGATTAATTTTTTTTAAAAAAACTAATCCTGTGACAGATTAGATTAACTTCATTTTTTACTCAACAACATTTCATTTATCAGTTGCTGTGTAGGTGAGGGCCCAGTTCTCAAGGATCCTACAGTTTGAATGGTTAACCAAATCGAGTACATTTTAGGTTTATGGCCTTTCTTTCTTCATTTTTTTTTTTTAATTTTGACTTGGATTTATTTCATGAAAGTTCTCTGGTAACTACAGAGATTAGGTAAATTAGAATTTCTCGCTTTCTTTATGATTTAAGAAATTCTAACTGCACAAATATCATCGTAACTACATTAATGTCAAAAGGAGAGAAAATTGTTTCTATGATCTCACCCAGCAAATCAGGCTGTTCTTTTTTTCTGTATTAGTCCTTGGACATGGGCATATATGTATATTTTTTTACATGATTGTAAACATTGCTGGAAAACAATATTGTATTCTGCTTTTTAAATTTAATATTAGAAAATGAATAGAAAACTTTATAAATTTCTTTATTAACTGTTGAAATATTATCCTTTATTCATATTTTGATATATTCTTTCTTGGTAGATTTCTCTTGTACTTCAAACTCTCTTGTTAAGAGAAAGCTATCAAAAGGGCTAGGGTAGTAAATATGTGTCATATGAAACTGTTATGCTAACATCTGCAAAGTATGTGTGTGTTTTTCTGTTTTTAAATGAGGGTTAAGGGGCATGGTGCATTGTGGCAGCCACAGCCACAGCCCTGTGTTTGCTTTAATTCACCTGAGTGGCTTATAGTTAGAATTTCCCTATTAAGTGAGAGAAAATGAATTGCATGTTACCTGAATTCTTAGCTTTTTTTTTTTTTTTTTGAGATGGAGCTTTGTCACCTGGGCTAAGAGTGAGTGCCATGGCTTCAGCCTACCTCGCAGTAACCTCAAACTCCTGGGCTTAAGCGATTCTCCTGCCTCAGCCTCCTGAGTATCTGGGATTACAGGCGCAGGCCACCACGCCTGGCTTGTTTTTCTATTTTTTGTAGAGTGGGGTCTCACTCTTACTCAGACTGGTCTAGAACTCCCGACCTCAAGCGATCCTCCTGCTTCTGCCTCCTGGAGTGCTAGGATTACTTACAGGTGTGGGCCACCACACGCAGCCCTGAATTCTTTAAAAGAAAAAAAAAATCTGGTGTCTGTACAAACAACCTACTTGTCTTCAAAATATGCGTGAGATGTAAAGATTTTCCTGTCATTTCCTAGAATAGGGGTTCTTAATCTGGGCTCTGTAGATTTAGGGCAGTGTTTGTCACAAAGTGGGCCAGAGAGTCACAGGTATGCTTATGAAAGCACACACTCCTTCAGTCCCTCCTCTAAGCTTCTGGTTCAGTAGGTCTGGGATGGAACCCTGCAGTTTGAATTATAATAAGCAGCCTTACCTGATTCTTCTGCAAAGTTTCATAATTACTGCACCAGGCAAGCCGTGGTTTGGATCTGAGGGACATTGTAAACTTCTGAAATTGAATACTTTTTTTAGGGTATAGATTATTCATTTTTTTGGGAATAGGTTCTATAAATCTCCCATTGAGATTCACAGAGAGCACCATGACTCAAAAAGGATTAAGTCATGGTCCCAGCTCTGCCTCCTATGAACTTCTTTGGATTTTAATTAAATTCTTAGTTTTCTTTTAGCCTAATGAGGGCATTTTATCCATGAGGTAATTTTTTTTTTTTTTTGTATTGTGGCTTTCTAATCTACCATTTCTTAGCTTCATTTTCAGTAAAATGAATTTTAATCCCCTTGTAATTAAAATTTTTTGTACTGAAACATGCTGTTGCCCAGGACTACTTTCCACAAATAATAATTCCTAATATTTATTTGAGAACAACAATGTGCCAGTTATTTTACCTAGTGCGGTACATAGATTATTTTAATTAATCTTCATAGCAACGCCATGAAGTAACCATTATACTCATTTGTCAAATAAGGAAATGAGTACTTAGTTAACTTAACCAAATTGACATAGTTTGTGAATTTTGGAACCAGAATTTGAGCCCATTCTGTCTGACCTGATGCAGTTTTGCCCGTTTGTGCAAATGAGTCACATTTGGTTTATCAGTGAATGGAAGATGTATATTATTCAGCCTTGAAAAAGAAGGAAATCCTGCCATTTGTGACAGCGTGGGTGAACCTGGAGGATACTATGCTAAGTGAAATCAGCCAGACACAAAAAGAGAAATACTTCATGATCTCACTTACATGTGGAATCTAAAAAAGTTAAATTCAGGTTGAGCACAGTGATGGCTCTCGCCTGTAATCCCAGCACTTTGGGAGGCAGAGGTGGGAGGATCCCTTGAGCCCAGGAGTTTGAGACCAGCCTGGGCAACATAGTGAGACCCCCATCTCTACAAAAAAATTAAAAAAAAAAAAAATTAGCCAGATGTGGTGGTGCACACTTGTAGTCCTAGCTACTAGGGAGGCTGAGGCGAGAGGATTGCTTGAGCCCAGGAGTTCAAGACTGTAGTGAGCAATGATCATGCCACTATACTCCAGCCTGGGTGACAGTGAGACTCTGTCTCTGAAAAAAAAAAAAAAAAATCCAATCCATAGAAGCTAAGTGGTTACCAGGGATGGGGGTAGGGGAGTGGGAGATGTTAGTCAATGGGTACAAAGTTTCAGTTATGTACACTGAATAAATTCTAGAGATCTAATGTACAGCATTGGGGCTGTGGTTAATTTTGTGGTTGAAATTTGTTAAGAGAGATCTTAAATGTTCTTACCACATACACACAAAGGTAACCATGTGAAGAGATGTACATGTTAATTAGCTTGACTGTAATAATCAGTTCACTGTGTATATGTATATCAAACATTATGCTGTTCACCTTAAATATATACACTTTCAATTTAAAAATTCTTTTAAATGAATGGAAGATATGGTTCTGTGGTACCTTCGGATTATTATGAATGATGTCTGTGGATTAGCGTTTTTTAGAGATTCTGATTTTGAGTTCTTATTTCTTTTCAGATCAAAGAAAGTGCATCACAAACAAGGGATGTTCTCAAACAGCATTTTAACGATTTAAAGGGAACCCTTGGGAAGCTCCTGGATGAGCGATTGGTGACCCTTTTGCAGGAAGTGGACACCATTGAACAGGAGACCATTAAACCACTAGATGACTGTCAGAAGCTCATAGAACACGGAGTTAACACTGCAGAGGACTTAGTCCGAGAAGGTGGGAGTCCAGAGAGCCTGTTAAACGTGGTTCATTCAAATTGACCCTTTGCTGATTTCTCAGGATACCACAGGCTTCTTGCTATCTGTGGGGTATTTAAGATGTTCCTACCTAGAGACAGTTTGAAATATAGGATGAAAGATATATAGTATGTTATGCCAGGGTAAGTCTAATTGAAGTGTTAGTTATAATCATTTATAAAACAAGAAGGAGTAAATGATTTTTCTCCAATGGTTCTATTATAATAATATCTCATTCACTGTTAACATAACAATTTTAACATCATTCTGAGTCTGTTCAAACATTTTTCAGAATGTTCATGGTTCACAGAGTTTAATTTCATTTTTCTTTTTAGAAGGTTAAAAATGTGATTGGTGTTTACTCCTGAAATGGTTGTATTCCTGTCTTTAGCCAGTTATTTTGGTTGAGTCATGCCTTGCTGCCATCCTTTCTCCATGTCTACCTTCCTTCCTTCAGCACACGAGTAGGTCTTTGTCAGGTATATAAAATAAAAAGGTAACAGTTCTGCTCTTTGGGGTCTACAGCCCAGTGGGAGAGACAGACGTGCCGAGAGAGATCTATTTAAGACCTTACTGGAGCACAGAGGAGGAAGTGCTTAACTGGGTCTGGAAAAGTGTAGGATAGCTTTCTGTAGGAGTTGTACAGAGACTTGAAGAAATTCATCACACAGACAAAAGAAAAAGAGGAGGTAACAGCACAGTTCCAAGCAGAAGTAACATCATGAGTGGAGTGTGGCATATTCAAAAGTCTACTGAAGCATTTTAAGCAGCAGAGTTACACGATCAGATTTACTTTTTTTTTTTTAAATGACCCTGCCTACAGTTTAGAGACTCTATTAGAGGTTATAAAACTGGAGAAAAATGAGACTGATTAGAAAGTTGTGGCAGTAATGCAGGTAGGAAATGGTAAAAGCAGTGGAAGGTGGTGATAAGGCAGAGCTAGTTTTAAGAGATTTTTTGGAGATAGAATTATTGATGATTTTATTGATCAGTGACTATTGATTATTGGTGATTACCTGGATATAGGACAGAGAGGAAAAGGAAGGATTTAGGATAACCAAAACCAGGCTGGTTTTGGATGACCAAGTGAATGGTGGTGCCATTACTGACATTAGGAAATGAAGGAGGAGGGAAGGGCTTTAGTGGGTGGTTAGGCATTTGGCTTGGGCATGTTGAATTTGAGGAGCTTAAGAAAATGAAATATGGGGATGAGTCTTAGGAGAGAGATCATACCTGGAGGCCGGGCGCAGTGACTCACACCTGTAATCCTAGCACTCTGGGAGGCTGAGGCAGGAGGATTGCTTGAGCTCAGGAGTTCGAGACCAGCCTGAGTAAGAGCGAGACC
>NW_012148408.1:2597231-2598181 GCF_000956105.1 Propithecus coquereli | reverse complement strand
TACAGGCATGAGCCATTACACTTGGCTCATTTCATTTTGTATTGGAAAATTATCCTTTTGCTTGTTTTTGTACATGTTTTGCACATGTTTCTAAATAGCTCTTCCTAGAAACGAAAGTCCAGTTTTGATTTAGAAAAGTAAAGCTTACCTGATTTTCACCATATTCACCTTAGTGTAGCAAACTCTCCTGCAAATATGCCTTGAGGTGATGGGATTTTATTGTGAAAGCTTGTCCCGGGTTCCTCTAGTTCTCAGTCCCTTGTCATATAAGGCATGGAGAGTATCTGAAAGTTTTGTCTAAGCCACTGTTGCCGTGTTGCCTTCCAGCTTAATAATTTGAACTGTCAGCAGTAGTTAGGATACACTGGTTATGCTTTGTCTCATTTTTGACATCTCCTCTCATCCCTTAATGAAGAAAGAATGACTTAAGCAGAAAAATATCAACAAAGAGAGAGAGAGAAAAAATATGACTCATACCTAAAATCTATCTAATTATTCCCCAAGTAATCATGAGTTTTCTATATTAACATAGCTCTTCTCTGCTTGTGTCCCTTGTTTATAAAAATACTTCCATTAGTGAATCTCCTGAGAACAAGATACTTCTGTATGACAGAATTCCTGATTTGATAGATCGAAGCCAGATATCTCAGACTATGATAATGATGATAATTGCAGTTAATATTTAAACAGTATTTACTATGTGCCATGTACCACTGTAAGCATTTTGTTTGTATTATCTCTTGATTCTCACAAAAACCCAGTGAGATAGGTGTAGCTTTCCATTTTAGGGGTGAGGAAACTGAGGCCAAAGAAGTTGTTATTTACCCAGTGTCACCACGGCTAATAAATGCCAAAGCTAGAATTTAAATCCAGGCAGTCTGAAAAAATTTTTTTCCTTAGGGCCATGGTGTTTTATTATGAAAATAGAATAAAAATTTTGGAAAAAAAAA
>NW_012148408.1:2594451-2597181 GCF_000956105.1 Propithecus coquereli | reverse complement strand
TAGGATTACAGGCGTGAGCCACCGCGCCTGGCCTGAGATACAGTTTTGAAGGTACTTTTAAAAATCTCTGTATCACATTTTTCCCCATCAGATATTTCCCAGACTTACCTCAATGAATTAAGGATTTCTTTCTTTTTTCCTTTTTTTTTGCCCCCCAAGACAGAGTCTCGCTCGTCATCTGGGCTAGATGGGCTAGAGTGCCGTGGCATCAGCCTAGCTCACAGCAACCTCAAACTCCTGGGCTCAAGCAATCCTTCTGCCTAAGCCTCCCGGGTAGCTAGGACTGCAGGCATGCGCCACCATGCCCAGCTAATTTTTTCTATATATTTTTAGTTGTCCAGCCAATTTCTTTCTATTTTTTAGTAGAAATGGGGTCTCGCTCTTGCTCCGGCTGGTCTCGAACTCCTGAGCTCAAACGATCCTCCCTCCTCAGCCTCCCAGAGTGCTAGGATTACAGGCATGAGCCACCGTGCCCAGCCCTTAATCTACATCTCGACCAATACTTTGCATCGTACAACTTTATATTTTTGCCAAAATGGTATTGCATTGTGGTTTTAGGTTGCATTTTCCGTATTAGAAATGAGGCTGTATGTTTATATGTTTTCTTTGGCTATTTACATTTCTTTTTTTCTTTTTTGAGAGAGTCTCGCTCTGTCTGTCACCCTGGCTAGAGTGCAGTGGCATCATCACAGCTCGCTGCAACCTCAAACTCCTAGGGTCAGGTGATTCTCCTGCCTTAGCCTCCAAAGTATCTGGGACTACAGTCGCGTGCCACTATACCTGGTTCATTTTTCTATTTTTTGTAGACGGGGTCTTGCTCTTGCTCAGGATGGTCTTGAACTCCTGGCCACAAGTAGTCCTCTGCCATGGCCTCCCAGGGTGCTAGAATTACAGGCGTGAGCCACCACGCTGGGCCATATATTTCTTATTCTGTAGAATTCTCATTCATGTCTTTTGCCCATTTTTTGTTTGTTTTCTTTTCAGGTCTTCCAGTGAGAACCAGAAAACCTGATAGACAAATTCTAGAAGAACTATAACTTTTTGCCCATTTTATGTCTGGTAGCTTGTTTCCTGTTAATTTTTAGGAGTCCTTTATATAATATGGATATTAATTTTCTCGGTTATATGAATGATGTATAGTTGTGGGATACTTATCCTTGAATTTTGAATGTTTTATCTTTGGCATTGATTAGAAAACATGCCATTTCTTCAAAGGAAGCAGAATTTTTTATATTAGACTGGGAAGTATAGAATACATGGTTCAATAAAGAAAAGAAGGGAAATAGTGATGGCATATTTCCTATGACCTTCCTGAAAATAGCCCATATTCAGCTCACTAGCCTGTATGCTTGGTCCATAATGCTCCCATTCAATGTTTTTAAGCAGAGATGCTGAGAGAAGTCATTTTTGCCTAACATGCAGCCTTTTTCCTTAGGTGGATGATGACTTTACAGCCCAAGATTACAGGCTCCAGTTCTGTAAATGTACTTCAAATCATTTCGAGGATGTATATGTAGGTTCGGAAACTGAATTCATAGTGTTGCACATAGACCCCAATGTTGATTATCAGTTCAGAGTCTGTGCCCGAGGAGATGGCCGACAGGAGTGGAGTCCGTGGAGCGTCCCCCAGATAGGGCATTCCACATTGGTGCCTCACGGTATGTTGTTACCTTCTCACTCCCAAAGCTTAACTATATATTAGAACACTTGTATTCTGTGCTAAGGATGCTATACTGACAACCTTTTTTCTAGAGCAAAATCCTGAATTGATAAGAACAACAGGGAGCATATCTTTTACTCATATTACTTCATTTGATTTTGTTTTCATCGGTTCTTACATTGAGAGTCCAAAAATAATGCTAGACGGATTTTTAGCATCACCTAAAACCAAAGATTGAAAATATTGCATAGGATACTGATTTTCCAAACCCTCAAGAAGTATCTGGAGAGAGGCATTTTGTTAAAAGTCTTGTGATTTGAAATTAATCTCTTTCCTGCATTACTATTTTAAAAGATGTAGATTCACTTATTATTTCTTAATTGGGATGGAATAAGCTCGAACCATGGTTTTATTAGATAGGAGGTAACACTTGATTTTCCGTGCCACGATTGTGCAGGAATATACTAAGATCTTTTTTGTAATTTGTTAGACTGACCATGATACCCTATTACTGAATTTTTTAGTTTATTGAACTTGTCCATGACCCCTAAAAGTAGTCTCTTTCCCATCTAAGTTTTATTTAATATGTCTGAAGATAATTCCTCAAAAGATTCTAATAATTTTCAATATCTTTGCTTTTTAAAAAGAGTGGACAGCTGGTTTTGAGGGTTACAGTCTGAGCAGTCGAAGAAATATAGCACTCCGGAATGATTCTGAATCCTCAGGTGTTCTCTACTCCAGTGCTCCAACTTATTTCTGTGGGCAGACGTTGACATTCAGGCAAGTAGATACTAAAGCATCTGTCATGCCTTAGGTAGCACAGTGAAGTGCGTAGAGCATGCATGAGATTGGAATTCAAAATATCTTCAGTTTATTTCATCATTGATAGGCAGTATTATTTTGGGAAAGTTTCTTTATTTCTCTCTGCTTCAGTTTTCTCATCTGTATTCAGAGGGCTATTATGTAGATTAACTGAGAAATGTATATAAAATGCTTGATAATATGTTTATGTCTCTTTTCCTCTTGGTAAGTAGAAGTAAATGGAATCTTTCTCAAAAGTTAATTTTAAA
>NW_012148408.1:2591986-2594401 GCF_000956105.1 Propithecus coquereli | reverse complement strand
TATACATATAATAAAGAGATCATACCTGGAGATGTGAAAGTGGCAGTTAAATGGCATATGCATCAAATCTGAATCCATGGGAATAAGTAAAATCTTCAAGAGATGTTATATAATATGAGAAGAGTAGGTGGCAGGGAGGAGAACACTAAGGGACGCCAACACTTCAGGGGCCATTGGGGAAAAGGAGCCTGAATACCATCCATTGTGCAGAGTGAATGCTGTTAGGATGAAAAGTGTGGATGACTCACACGTCTGTCACTCCACCTGGAAATTAAATCCCCATTTGGTCCCTTACAATATGGCACTAGTGTTACCTTTACATGCTAATTACATTTTTGTCTTATCTTCAGTGAGAAGTGTTTATTTACCACTGACCACAACTGTGCCTTTGAGAAAATTCCTTTTAGCAGCACCGCAGAATGTCTTTCCCTGGAGGCTTTGCACTTGGAAACAAACCCAGAAACAGTTCAGCACAGGTCAGGAGTATACACCCATCACCCTGAGAACTGACCATTTGGTTTTATTTTAGAAAAGAAATCCTTTGAGGCACATACATGTTTGTTATAGCATTTGATGCTTGAATTTTTCTATACTTCAGAATTATTTTTAATTTCAAGCTCTTCCCTCCCCCTCTTCCCAAGGGATAAAAACTTTTTTGTGGAATTTTGAGGATTTTTAGGCAATGTTTGATATGTTTCTGTTTTTCTTTTGGTGAAGAAGGTCATATGATCCCACAAAACTTAAGTCCAGGGCACTTGCAGATGGAAAAGTTCTGGCAGCGTTCTTAGGGCTGAGGAGGGACATAGAAGTTGGTCATTTTCATATGCCTCTATCTAGCATTTCCTTTTTATCATTCTGTTGAATAATTTCTAATCTAATATATGATATTCTTTTAGAGAAAACATAACTGCATCATCTGGCTTTTTAAGACTATATGCCTTATCGTTCCTGTCAGGGTAGCATTTTGTGCTGGCTCCTATTAGAGTCGATAAAGATTCTGTAGAAGGGATGGGAAAAAGTCCCTGGACCTTCTGCTTTGTCTGAATTGGTTGACAAACCAGATTTCCCCTTTTAGAGCAGAATTCACCTCTGGAAAAATGTTGCAGTCCCTCCCTTTTTCTCTGGACTTAACCTTAGAATCACTTCTAAAATAGTTTCTGTTTTTTGGGAATTTGACTATTCCATCAGTTAAGATTTGTTTGCAAGAAAACCAGAGACCCACCTGGATGTGAGTTGTGTGGATTACTTTATAATGTGACTGCTTTTTACTCTACTAGTTCTCTTATTCTTGGTTGTAGGTGAGATCGCCATACTTGGTGGTGTAGGAGAACAAAATGAAAAACTGTGGAGCTTTACGAAAAAGGCCTCACACATTCAATTGGACAGGTAATAGAGTTTATGCGTTTTGCACTTACTTTTAAGCATTTCAACTCTGTCTTTTTGTTTGTTTGCTTGTTTATTTTGTTTGTTTTCTCTGTTAAAGATTCTGATTAAGGGAGATAGAGGATATATTTTTCAAAGTTTCACTGCCCATTACCACTATTACTAGTGTGAAATAGTTGTGATTGCAATCTTTGTTATAGTATTACTACACATTTTCTTCAATTCCAGCGTATAAGAGAATTGTTAAATTTTAGAAATTCTGTACATGTCATTGAAATTGAGTCATATTTCAGTAAAGCAGATCTTTTGGTATAAGCTTGACAGTTGTGATTCTACCAATTTTCTGTCTTGTTTATATTTATTTGAGAAGAGAATCTTTATGGAACACCTTGCAAAGCCCTCACTGCCGTGAGAATCACTTACTGGGCTTCAGGATCCTTCAAGCATGTGACTGCTCTAAAATAGTCCTTGTATCTTTAACTCTCAGGTTAAAGTCTCATAAACTGAGCTTTGTTTCCTCAGCTTACCAGAAGTGCCTTTGTTGGTTGATGTGCCTTGTTTATCTGCTCAGTTGGATGACTCAGTTCTTAACATAGTGAAAGACCACATTTTTAAGCATGGAACGGTAGCATCTCGCCCACCAGTACAGATAGAAGAACTAGTAGAGAAACCTGGAGGCATCATAGTCCGATGGTGTAAGGTATGTAATTCAGAATTATAGAAGTAGCTTCCACGTTATGGATTTGATATTTGGGGGCCTTCAAAATTTTTTCATTAACTACCATTGAATATTTTCTTCTCTCCTCAAAGAAAAATCCCTTTTGCTTTACAATTAAAATAAAGTCACAGGGAACATGAACTGAGGTAGCTCTTCCAGTTTGAGATACAGTTTTGAAGGTACTTTTTAAAATATTTGTATCACAACATTTTTCCCCATCAGATATTTTCCAGACTTACCTCAATGAATTAAGGATTTCTTTTTTTTTTTTTTGAGACAGAGTCTCACTCTGTTGCTTGGGTTAGAGTGCCGTG
>NW_012148408.1:2583661-2587142 GCF_000956105.1 Propithecus coquereli | reverse complement strand
ATTATGAAAATAGAATAAAAATTTTGGAAAAAAAAAAAGTAAATCCGGGCAGTCTGACTCTACAGTCTGTGCACTTAACCTCTGGTCTATATTGCTTCTCCTTTGTCTTTTTCATGGGAAAGAAAACATGATTTTAGTTAGTGTTGAAGTCTACAGTTTCTCTGGTATCCTTGGCTCTTTTCTTTCTTGTGTGACCTTTTTTCCCTGGTGACAGTGATCCCTACCACTTGGTCCTGATGTTCTCTTGCTTTTAAAATTCCTCCTCTGCGAACATAGGAGAATGTCTGATAGATTGCATAGTTAGGTTTATTTCTTAAATCATTCAGTAAATATTTATTAAAACATTGGAAATTACACAAATTGATTGAAACTCACTTCTTACCATCTGTCAGCCATGGCCTGACACTTAGTAGGCCTCAGCATAACGTTAGTTTCTCCATCCTCTCTCAAAAATGTGTGACTGGGCCCCGCTTGGCCCAGTGATTAATGGAAACTCAGTTAAGCTCAGTAATATCTTTGCCAGACTTTTGCATTTTTGTCATTTTTTTTTTTTCTTTCAATGTGGAATGAAAATGTTTCTCCCCTTGTTCAAAGGAATTTCAGGCATCAGCAATTAAGTCAGAAGATGTAAATTGGAGAGGGAAGTCCATGCATAAGTAAGGGGGGCAGATGGGCTTACTTGAATAAAGGTAAATTTTATTCAGTTTTGTGAGGGTGCTTACGGGCCTAGTAGTTAGAAGGGAGACTGTACTCTTGTAGGCACTGCTTTGTTGTTTGGCCTAGGCCATCCTTGCTGAAGTTTCTGGAAGGCTTATTCCTGCTGCTGAAGCCAGAGAAATCTGTGCTGCTGGCTAGAGCTTAACGATCTCTAGTGCCCAGTCTCATTTGGTGCCCAGGTCTGCTAGCAGCCCCCTCCTTCCAGGCCTTTTCCTGACCTCCTGTCTGAACATTCCTATTCTCTCTTTTCTTGCTTCTAAGATTTCCTGATCTTACTATTTTTTCTTTTTCTTTTTCTTCTTTTTTTTTTTTAAGGAACGCTTCACGAATTTGCATGTCATCCTTGCTCAGGGGCTGTGCTAATCTTCTATGTACCATTCCAATTTTAGTATTTGTGCTGCCAAAACGAGCACATCTTATTGTTTTAACCATATTTTTACTTTCTTGTCTCCACCACCTTTTTTCTTTAAAACAGCTTCATTTCTTCAATCCTAATAGCCTGGGAGGTAGGTTGTTACTGTCTTCCTTTTACAAATGAAGAAACAAAAGCACAGAGAGAGACTAAATGATTTGTCAGGATTCAAATCCTGGCAGTCTAGCTTCAAAGTCTGTGCTCTTAACCACTGTACTACCTGCCTCTCACAAGTAACATGAGGTGGTAAATCAAGGGGAGAATAAGGTTACCTATTTTTTATTATTAACTTTTTTCTTCAAAGAACATAAAAAATTTGATGTTCTAGTCATGTATTGTTGTGTAACAAACCACCCCAAAACTTAGGGCTTAGAACAATTATAGTCATTTATTTGGCTTAGGAAACTGCAATTTGGGCAGAGCTTGGTGAGGACAGCTTATCTCTGTTTTGTGTTATGTTAGGTGGTGGGGTCGTTCAACTAGAGATGACAACTGGTCTTCTACTGGTCAGCTTCCAAGATAGCTATCTCACATGGCTGGTAAATTGGTTCTGGTTCTCTGTTCTTCTCCATGGGCTGCTTGGGCTTCCACACGGTGTGGTAACCGGGACCCAAGAATGAGCATCTTAAGAAATGGGAAGTGGAAGATACCAGTTTCTTAAGGCCTGGGACTGGAAACTGACATAGTATCACTGCTACCATGTTCTGTTGTTTAGAATAGAGTCACAGAGCCCAGGTCTCAGGGACATAAACCCTACTTCTTGATGGAAAGAGTGTCAAAGAAATTGACACTATGTCAATTTTCACTGTTCTATGTTCTATGTCTTAGAACTGCCATGATTGATAGCTTTTAGAAAGGAATCAGTCACTTGAGATAACGTGAATTTGGGTTTAATGGTTGCCTTTGGCTTAGCATTAACTTTACATCTTTTCTGAATGAATTTAAGCTTAAGGAGATCTTTTTCTGGATAGGGCTGATCTCTGCCATTACCAAGTGTATCTTCAATTTTTAATTGTTAGCTCCTTATGTTTAAAAAACTCCAGTCTAATTTAATTTCCTGCAGAATCCCAACAGGACATAGTCTCTACCAGGATTAAGAAGTTAATCTGTTTTTAACTAGGAATTTGTCAGTTCCCTCATACATTGAGACAAAATGCACAATCCCAGGGAAAATATAACCTGGCTGTGGCTTTATATTTTGCTCAAGTGATACCCTCAAGGGATACAGTGTGTAGTTTTCTCACATTGAAGCCTGGCTCTTGTTACGGACATGGCCAGAAGAGTTTTCCCCACAGACCCTTTATTATCGACTTGGGTGAGATAAGCCAGCTGGTTTCCTAAGTAGATCTCTAGGGTTCTATACCCTGGCTTTTAGATTGTTTGTAGAGAGAGGATTACATGAAGTCATGAAGGTATTTCTGCTTTGGGATATTCACATACAAGGACTATTCCTCTCAGACAACCTAAGAACATTTCTTAGAGTTTTTTCTTCCATATCTCTCTGTCTTAAAACTACTTTCTAAAACATAAGGACAGTTCTCCTGATTAGTCTTTTTTCTTTGAATGAAGCTGATCATTTCATTCAACCCTTATTCCACTCAGATGGTATTTACAATACTTGGTGTTGTAGGGAATACAAATTTTAAGAAAAAGCAAAAGCAGAACCTTCACCTCAATGTCAAATAAACAGTTTATAAATTAATGTAAGAAAAATCCAGACTGCTGTGGAGGAAGAAAAGGTTACTTCTAGATGAGGGATTGCTGAAATCCTTACCTCAAGTAGAGCTGGAAAAGACAGTTCAGGTGGGGCAAACAAGCAAGAACCAAAGATACAGAGGTAGGAAAAATACAAAGAACTGCAAGTACTGAGTTTGGGTGGGGTTAATAGAGACAGGCACTATAGTCAGAACCACAGAAGAGTAGGATGTTCTTTGGGACAGTGTGGTCTTATGATATATGTATATATTTGTCCATGGTTCCTGGCTCATAACTCCCATAGCCCTTGTTATAATGTTGGGGTGCTTTAGGTCTCAGGAGCAGGCCTCAAGAGATAGAATCTCTCTCTCTCTCTGACCTCCTCCTGTCCTTCTTTCACCTGCCCAAGGCAGGACTCTAATCTGATTGTGGGTCAAAAGACCCGCATTCCAGAGAGGGTCCTGCCCCATATTCTGGAGGAAAGAGTGCTGCACAGAAAGGCCAGGAAGAATCTGGACAGACAGGCCTTGCTTTTTTCTTTTTCTCTAATCTCTTAGTGCAGTGATTCACATGAATAGATGTTCTTACATTAAGTCTTCTTTGCATTCTTTGGATAAACTCTACATGATTGCATTTCTTTATATATATATATATATA
>NW_012148408.1:2535335-2582565 GCF_000956105.1 Propithecus coquereli | reverse complement strand
ATCCAGGAGTATACAAGAGGTGCTATATCACCATTGTTTCTTAAAGCTGAATAGTACTCCATCGTATACATATACCACATTTTATTAATCCACTGAAACTGTCTTATAAATGGAATCATATAGTATGTCACTGTTTGTCATTCTGGCTTATTTTCTTTAGCATAATGCATTTGAGATTCATCTGTGTTGTGGTATATATCAATAGTGTAGGCCTTTTTTATTGCTGAATAGTATTCTATCATGTGGTTATATCACAGTTTGCTTATTTATTTACCAATAAAGAGACATATAGGTTGTTTCCAGTTTTTGGCAATAATAAGGGCTCTATAAACATTTACCTATGGGTTTTTGTATGTATGTAAGCTTTCATTTCTCTTGGGTAAATGAATAAATAAGAGTATGATTGCTGGGTCATAACTGTGTTTGTATAACTTTATAAGGAACTATCAAACTGTTTTCCAAAGTGACTGCATCATTTTATAGTCACAGTAGCAGTGTATGAGCTTTTCAGTTGTTCTGCATCCTTGCCAACATTTTTTTTTTATTTATTTTATTTTATTTTATTTATTTATTTTTTTTGAGACAGAGTCTCACTCTGTTGCCCAGGCTAGAGTGCTGTGGCATCATCCTCGCTCACAGCAACCTCAAACTCCTGGGCTCAAGCAATCCTCCTGCCTCAGCCTCCCAGAGAGCTAGGATTACAGGCGTGAGCCACCGTGCCTGGCCCCTTGCCAACATTTGATATTTTAAGGGTTTTTTTTTTTTTCCTAACTTTAGCCATTCTAATAGAAATATAGTCATATCTCATTGTGGTTTTAATTTTCTTTGATGACTAGTGATGTTGTATATCTTCGTGTGCTTATATTTGTATATTGTATATTTATGTATCTTCATTGGTGAAATGTTTTTTTAAATCTTTTGCCAATTTTTTTATTTTATTGTTAAATATTGATGAATATAAATCCTTTGCCAAGTATATGTTTTGAAAATATTTTCTCCTAGTCTGTAGTTTGTCTTCTCATTCTTTTAGTATAATTTATCAATTTTATGCCTAATTCAAGATCAGAAGATTTTCTCCTCTGTTTTCTTCTAGAAGCTTTATGTTTTAAAATTTTACATTTAGATCCATGAGCCATTTTGAGTTATTTTAGTATCGTTTGAAATATGGGTTGAGTTTTGTTTTGTTTTACATCTGGATCTCCAGTAGTTCCAGCACTATCTGTTGAAAAGACTCTCCTCTTTGCATTGAATTGCATTTTCACCTTTGTCAAAAATCAATTGCTCAGGGTGAGCATGATCGCTCATGCTTGTAATCCCAGCATTTTGGGAGGATCACTTGAGGAAAGGAGTTCGAGACCAGCCTCAGCAATATAGTGAAACCCTATCTGTAAAAAAAAATTTATTTTATTTTATTTTATTATTATTATTTTTAGGCTGGTCAAGAAGCATTTTAAAATTAGCTGGGGCTGGTGGCTTGCACCTGTAGTCCCAGCTACCTAGGAGGTTGAGATGGAGGATTCCTTGAGGACAGGTGTTTGAGGCTTCAGTAAGCTATGATTGTGCCTATGAATAGCCACTGTACTCCAGCCTGGACAACATAGCAAGACTCTGTCTTGGGAAAAAAAAAAGAAGAAGAAGAAATAATGTGTTCTCAGTACATCATAATATCAGGAACCACTTTATGTCAGTTTGTCATATTACTGATGCTGTTAACTTTAATTACTTGATTAAAGTGGCATCTGTCAAGTTTATCTACCTTATAATAATTAATGAGGATCTTGTGAAGAGATAATTTAAGTCTATATATCTCGTTATTCTTTAGTCACTAGTTTACTGTCCAGTGATGATTCTTGCCTAAATTGGTTATTACTATGATAGTTGTCAAACAGTGATTTTTCTTATTTTTTTCCAAGGTTTTTGTTTGTTTTTGAGACAGAGTCTTGCTCTGTCTCCTGGGCTAGAGTGCATGGCTTTGTCAGAGCTCACTGCAACCTCAAACTCCTGGGTTCTCTGCTCTTGCTCAGGCTGGGCTAGAACTGCTGACCTTGAGGGATCCTTCCCCCTTGGCCTCTCAGAGTGCTAGGGTTACAGGCGTGAGCCACTGGGCCTGGCCTGTAATACGTTTTGACATCCGGAAGCATGAGTCCTATAGCTTTGTTCTTTCTTAAGATTGTTTTGGCTATATAGTCTTTTGTCATTTTGTATGAATTTGAGGATTGTTTTTGCTATTTCTATAAAAAATGCCATTGTGATTTTGATAGGGATTACATTGAATCTATAGATCACTTTAGATAGTATGGACATTTACACAATATTGTCTTCCAGTCCATGAACATGGGATGTCTTTATTTGTGTCTTTAATTTCCTTCAGCAATTCCTATAGTTTTCAGTGTGCAGATCTTTCACCTCTTTGGTTAAGTTTACTGCAAAGTATTTTATTATTTTTGATGCCATTGTAAATGGGATCGTTTTCTTAATTTCCTTTTCAAGTTGCTTATTGTTAAATCTATAGAAGCACAGATTTTGCATGTTAATTTTGTATTCTGGAAATTTGGTGAATTCATTTACTAGTTCTAATAGTTTTCTTATATGAAATCTTTTCTGATTTGAATGCCTTTTCTTTTTTTCATGAATCCTTTTCTTTTTCTTGCCTAATTGCTCTGACTAGTATTTGCAGTATTATGTTGAACACAAACGGTGAAAGTGGGCATCCTTGTCTTGTTCCTGATCTTAAAGGAAGGGCTTTCAATTTTTCACCATTGAGTATGATATTAGCTGTGGGGTTTTCACATGTGGCCTTTGTTATGTAACGGTAATTTTCTTCTATTCCCAGTTTTTTTCAATGTTTTTGTTATGAAGGGCATTGAAGTTTATCAAATGTATTTTCTGCATCTATTGAGATGATGTGATTTTTTTTATCCTCTGTTCTGTTAATATCGCATACCACATTGATTGATTTTTATGTGTTGAACTGTTTTCGCATCCCAGGGATAAACCCACGTGGTCATGGTGTTATAATCCTTATAGTATGCTGTTAAATTTGGTTTGATGGTAGTTTGTTAAGGACTTTTACATCTATATTTATCAGGGATCATTCATTCTTTTTTTTTTTTTTTCCAAGACAGAGTCTTGCTCTGCTGCCTGGGCTAGAGTGCTGTGGTGTCAGGCTAGCTCACAGCAACCTCAAACTCCTGGGCTCAAGCAATCCTTCTGCCTCAGCCTCCCAAGTAGCTGGGACTACAGGCATGTGCCACCAGGCCCGGCTGATTTTTTCTGTATGTTTTTAGTTGTCCAGCTAATTTCTTTCTATTTTTGTAGAGACAGGGTCTCACTTTTGCTCAGGCTGGTCTTGAACTGACCTTGAGTGATCCTCCCACCTCAGCCTCCCAGAGTGCTAGGATTACAGGCGTGAGCCACCACTCCTGGCCAGGGGTCATTCTTTTAGTATGTTTTTTTTAGATTTGGTGTCAGGGTAATGCTGAACTCATAAAATGAATTAGGAAGTATTCCCTCTTTTTTAATTTTTGGGAAAGTTTAAGAAAGATTGATGTGAATTCTTCTTAAATGCTTGGTAGAATTCACCAGGTAGGCCATATGGTCCTGGGATTTTCTTTGTTTTGAGGTTTTTATTTCTGATCCAGTTTCCTTACTTGTTATTGGTCTGTTCAGATTTTTCTTCATAATTCAGTCTTCATAGGTTGTATGTCTCTAGGAATTTATTCATTTCTTTTAGATTATCCAGTTTATTGGTATATAATTGTTCATATTGCTTACAATCCATTTAATTTCTGTGACATTAGTTGTAATCTCCTATTTCTGATTTCATTTATTTAAGTCATCTCTCTTTTTAATTTAGCTAAAGGTTTATCAATTTTTAAAAACTTTTCAAAAACCCAATTGTTAGTTTCATCATTTTTTTCTATTCTCTATTTTATTTATTTCTGCTCTTATCTTTATTATTTCCTTTTCTTCCTAACTTTGGGCTTAGTTTTTTCTTTTTCTAGTTTCTGTAGGTATAGACTTAGATTCTTTATTTGAGGCCTTTTTTCATTCTTAATATAGGTGTTTATCATTATAAATTTCCTTCTTAGAACTGTTTTGCTGCATAAGTTTTGGTATGTTTTGTTTTCATTTTTGTTTATCTCAAGGTAGTTTTTGTTGGTTTTTAAAATTTTATTTTTGAAACAGAATCTCATTCTGTTACCCAGGCTGAAGTGCAGTGGTGTGATCATAGCTCACTGTAACCTCAAACTTCTGGGCTCAAGCAAATCTCCCACTTTAGCTTCCCAAGTAGCTGTGACTACAGGTGCATGCCACAATGCCTGGCTAAGATTTAAAATTTATTTGTAGAGGTGGGGTCTCACTATATTGCCCAGGCTGGTCTTGAACCCCTGGCTTCAAGCAATCCTCCTGCCTTGGCCTCCCAAAGTGCTGGGATTACAGGCATGAGCCAGCATGCCTAGCCTCAAAATAGTTTTTTTAATTTCCCTTTTGATTTAATCTTTCACCCATTAGTTATTCAAGAGTTTGTTGTTTAATTTTCTCTTTTTTTAAATTTTTCATGTTTTTTTCCTGCCATTAACTTCTAATTTCATTCCATTGTGGTCTGAAAATGTACTTAGTATGATTTTAATCTTTATAAATTTAGTATGGCTTGTTTTGTGACCTAACATCTGACCTATCTTAGAGAATGTTCTGTGTGTGCTTGAGAAGAATGTGTATTCTGCTCTTGTTCAGTAGAATGTTGTATATATACTTGTTAGGTCTGTTTGGTCTATAGGATTGTTCAAGTCCTGTGTTTCCTTATTGATCTCTATCCGTTACTGAAAGTGGGATGTTGAAATCTCTTACTGTTATTATGTTGCTGTCTCTTTCTCCCTTTGGTTCTGTCCAATGTTTGCATTATATATTTGAGTGCTCTGATACTGGTTGCATATATAATTGCCACATCTTCCTGGTGAGTTAACCTTTTATTACTATATAATGTTCTTCTTGTCTCTTTTGACAGTTTTTGCTTAAAGTCTGTTTTTTCTGAAACAGTATGGCCACCCCTACTTTCTTGTGGTCACCATTACACAGAGTATCTTTTTCTATCCTTTTACTTTCTGCCTATTTGTGTCTTTAAATTGAAAGTGAGTCTACTATAGACAACATAGAGATAGATCTTGGTTTTTTAATCCATTCAGCCACTCTATTTTTTGGCTGGTGAGTTTAATTCATTTAAATTTAAAGTAATTCTTGATAGGGAAGAACTTACTATTGTCATTTTGTTTATTGTTTCTTGTCTATAAGCTATAAGCTTTATTGTTCCTCTTTTCCTCTCTTGCTCTCTTTTTGTTTCATTGATTTTTATTAATCAGACATGCTTTGATTCCTTTATCATTTTCTTTCTTTCTTTTTCTTTTCTTTTTTTTTTTTTTTTTTTTTTTTTTTTTTTTGACAGGGTCTTGCTTTGTCACCCAGGCTAGTGTAGTGGCATCATCATAGCTCACTGCAACCTCAGGCCCCTGGGCTCAAGGGATCCTCCTGCCTCAGCCCCAAGAGTAGCTGGGGCTATAGGCATGGGCCACCACACCTGGCTGATTTTTCTACTTTTTGTAGAGACAGGGTCTTGCTCTTGTTCAGGCTGGTCTGGAACTCCTGACTTCCAGCAGTCTTCCCACCTTGGCCTCCCAAAATGCTGAGATTGCAGACTTGAGCCACCACCATACCCTGCCCGTTTATCATTTTCTTTTGTGTATCTTCTGTGCATATTTTCTTTGTGGTTACCATGGCACTTACTTAAGACATCTTTTAATTATAATAATCTGTTTTAAGCTGTTAACAATTTAATGTGGCTGGGCGTGGTGGCTCACACCTGTAATCCTAGCACTCTTGGAGGCCGAGGGAGGAAGGAACACTTGAGGTCAGGAGTTCAAGAGCAGCCTGAGCAAGAGCGAGACCCTGTCTCTACTAAAAATAGAAAAACTTAGCTGGGCAACTAAAAATAGAAAAAGTTAGCTGGGCATGGTGGTGTGCACCTGTTGTCCCAGCTATTCAGGAGGCTGAGGAAGGAAGATCGCTTGAGCCCAGGCTGTGAGCTAGGCTAATGCCACAGCACTCTAGCCTGGGCAACAGAGTGAGACTGTCTCAAAAAAACAAACTTAATGTCAATCACATACAAATACTCTACACTTTTACTTCTCTCACACACACAGACTTTGTATTATCAATGTCCTAAATTACATCTTTTTATATGGTGAATACTTTTTATATTTGTATAGTTATTTTTTATACTTTTAGCTTCTATACCATAATTAAAGCTATAAGACAAATCTTATGGTGATAAACTTCCTCAGTTTTTGTTTATCTGGGGAAGACTTTATTTCCTTTGTGTTTTTGAAAGACAGTATTGCTAGATATAATACTCTTGGTTGGCAGTATTTTTTCTTTCAGCACTTTATATTGTCCCATTCTCTTCTGCCCTGCAAGATTTCTGCTGAGAAACCTGCTGACAGTCTTATAGTTGTTTCCTTGTATGTGATAAGTTGCTTCTTTCCTTCTTACTTTTAAAATTCTTTCTCTATCTTTCACTTTTGATAATTTTGGTTAACTGTGTCTTAATGTGGATTTCTTTGGTTTATCCGGTTGAAGACCATTGGCTTCTTCAGTCTGGATATACATTTCCTTCCCCAGATTTGAGAAGTTTTCAGCCATCATATCTTCAAATAAACATTCTGTTCTTTTCTCTTTTTTTTTTGAGACAGAGTCTCACTCTTTTGCCTAGGCTAGAGTGCCGTGGTGTCAGCCTAGCTCACAGCAACCTCAAACGCCTGGGCTCAAGCGATCCTCCTGCTTCAGCCTCCCGGGTAGCTGGGACTACAGGCACGCAGCACCATGCCTGGCTAATTTTTTTCTATTTTTAGTTGTTTGGCTAATTTCTTTCTATTTATAGTAGAGACAAGGTCTTGCTCTTGCTCAGGCTGGTCTCGAACTCCTGAGCTCAAGCAATCCTCCCACCTCGGCCTCCCAGAGTGCTAGGATTACAGATGTGGGCCACCGCGCCCGGCCTATTCCTTTCTCTTTCTCTTTCTCTCTCTTCTCCTTTTGGGACTTTCATAATGTGTAAATTGGTCTATTCGTGGTGTCCCATAAGTCCCTTATGCTTTCTTTAGTCTTTTCCATTCTTCTTATTTTTTTTTGGAGACAGAGTCTTGCTATGTCACTGTGGTTAGAGTGCGGTGGTGTCATCGTAGCTCACTGCAACCTCAAACTCCTGGGCTCAGGTGATCCTCTTGCCTCTGCCTCCCAGTAGTTGGGACTACAGGTGTGTACCACGATGCCCATCTAATTTTTCTGTTCTTAGTAGAGAGGGAGTCTCGCTCTTGCTCAGGCTGGTCTTGAACTCCTGAGTCTCTTTCCTCCTAGAGTACTAGGCTTACAGGCGTGAGCCACCATGGCCAGCTATTCTTCTTTCTTATTGTTCCTTTGACTGTATAATTTCAAATAACCTGTCTTTGAGTTTGTTGATCCTTTTGGTTGATCAAGTCTGCTTTTGAAACCCTTTAGTGAATTTTTCAGTGCTCTTATTATATTCTTCAGCTCCCAAAGCTCTTTTTGGTTCTTTTTATATTTTCAGTCTTTTTGTTGATGTTCGTTCTTTGTTCATGCATTATTTTCTTAAATTCATAGAGCGTCTTTATGAGTTACTTTGAATACTTCGTTAGGTAATTTATATACCTCTTTCTTTAGGATTGGATTATGGAGGTTTATTTTGATCCTTTGGTTCATGTTTCTTTGTTTTTTCATGTATCTTGTAACTCTGTGACGGCATCTGTACATTTGAAAAAATAGCGACTTCTCCCAGTCTTCATGGGTTAGCAATGTTCAGGGGAAAATCGTGTTCAATCACTGTCACGAATCAGCTCAGCTAGGTGTTTTGGGGACCTATGAAACCTTTTTGGCCAATACAATTTCTCTGGACCTCTGCCTGTATTTTCTCTATCATAGAGAGGCTTGCTGGTTCCTTTTTCAGGAGCTCGTAATTTCTGGCTCCCTCTAGTGTCTGTCTGCAGCACTGCAAATTCTCTGGTTCTACAGCAGCAAGCCATCCCCCCCTCTCATTTTCAGTGACCACCAGGCATCCAAAGTATGCCAACTCCCCAAATCAGGCGAGCAGCCTTCCTAAAAGCTGGAGAGCCTGATGCACATTCTGTTTCTCTCCCTCTCTCCTGAGGTTGAAACTTCAAGTTGGGCCCTTCTCCCAGTGTCATGAAGTCATGCTGCCCACAGCAAGCAGCTCTCCACTATTCTTTGTTCTCAGCAGCCCCCAGGCATCCCAAGTATGTTGCTTCCATCAGCACTCCAAGTGAGACAAGACAGAAACCAGTCTCTCCGGCAGTCCTCTGAAGAGCCAGAACACTAGATATACACTTTGCTCTTCTGCTCTTCTTCCCTCCAGAGGGAGAAGTCATAAGCTGGAATGTTCTAGCCTGGCACTGAGCTGTACTGGTACGGGGGAGGGGCTGATGGGGATAAAGTTAAATTGTTCTTACCCGTTTCAATTTGCTGTGCTTGGCTTTGTGCTCACGTGGGGTATTGCAACTTCTTAACCGGATTGTGGAATTGTCATAAAGGTATTTTGTTCTGTATAACATTGTTAAATCAGTGTTTCTGTGGGAGAACAAGGCCTGAGAATTCCTGTTCTCCCGTCTTGCTGGCATCACACTCTTTCCCCTATCTCTTTAGACTGTTGGCTCAGAGGTGAAATGACTTCAGAAACCCACCACATATTGATTATGATCCTGCGTGCTTGCCACTTTAAGGACATTTTGAGGCCACATTGAGTATAAATAATCATCTTTTGGAAAAGCCACATTCAGTTCCACACTTTTTTCCTTTGTTTTTTTGTCTTTGCAAAGTCTGGCTTTTTGGAATGAAGACAAAGTTGAGTCTGGTAATAGGGATATGTGTCGACCTTTATACTTACAATTTCTATTTCTAGAGTACATAGTATATTGACAGATTTGAAACTAAAATACAAAGAGAAAGACTTAAACTTTCTACATATGAAGTTCTCCAAGCAAAATAGTGTGTTCATAACCATAATGTTCTTGTTTTAGGACTGTAATGTCTGTATTTAAATTCTTTAAAAAATACTTGATAAATAGTAATCAGATCATTGCAGACTCTCATATTCAAGGTTTAGGTGGTAACAGTAATAGTCACACTAATTATGTCAAATATGATAAATTTTCTGTGTGTCTAGAGTCAGAACATAAAATAGAAATGTTCTGTTATAGCTATAAATGGTTAAGAATATATAGACTCTAGAATCAGAATGCCTGGGTTTGGGTCCTGGTTCCACCAGTCATCAGGCAGGTGATCAGGGTCAAGTTATTTAGCCATTTTTAATCTTATTTTTTCTTTTTTGCCTCATTCTCCCCACCTATAAAATGGGTATGATGATAATAGCACCTACCTCATATTTTGTGAGAATTGGATGAGATTATTTATAGATAGATACAAAATATTTGGAACAGTGCCTAGAATATAGTAAGTGCTATTCCTTGTTAGCTACTATTATTTAGAAAAGAACAATTGTGATAAGATTGCTTTTTCTTTAAGCTAGTAGCTGTTAGGTATCACGTTATATTTTTAAAAGATGAAATGATCTTTCTACTTCATTTACAGAGTTGAAACTGTGGGACAACCAGACAGAAGAGACAGCATAGGGGTGTGTGCAGAAAAACAGAATGGATATGAGTCTCTGCAGCGGGATCAAGCTGTGTGCATTAGTACCAATGGTAAGAGTTAAATACTTGTCATTCTCCTTGGAATCTGTGAATTACTGTAGTAAGATATGAATCTGTCCCAATGTTACATGTTTGTAGTAGGAAATGAGAGTGTTTGTATCTTAATGATTTAATTTATTTTGCTACCATGAGCCAGCATTGTCCTACGACAGATCATTTAACCTGTATCTGTAGTACTCTTTGATGCCTTACTCCATAGTAATCACACTTTTAAAAATCACTACCAAGACATGCTAATATTTTGTGGTGTGGGGTCAAGCATTAAGTAGAACAAGATTCTTGTTTATTCCATATGAAACAATCGTGTTATTTCACAGGATGTCATTTTATAATGGTGTCAGGTTTCTTTTGATGCTCTTGATAAGGGAAACTCACAGTCTCTGTTGGAAAAGAGTAGTACCCTCGACCAAAACTCCAAAATGTGATAAAGGTTTAAGCTTTTTCTCCTGCCATGGGGATGAGGGTTAATTAACGTATTTAAGTGTGTTATCTATGTCCTGTTGTCATTTCAAAGTGTTTTTTAAAATCTGAATTAGGAAATTAGTTGTGTTACCAGTAAGAGAAGCTATTTCTATTCTCTTAGCTATTGCTCACATGTAAATGACTCTTTAACATTTTAGGTGCAGTTTTTGTAAATGGAAAAGAAATGACTAATCAGTTGCCTGCAGTTACTTCTGGATCCACTGTAACATTTGACGTTGAAGCTGTGACTCTAGGAACCACCAATAATAACGAAGGTGGAAACTTCAAGCTTCGAGTAACTATTAGCTCGAATAACAGAGAAGTGGTTTTTGATTGGTTACTTGATCAATCTTGTGGTTCTCTTTACTTTGGATGCTCATTTTTCTATCCTGGATGGAAAGTGTTAGTGTTTTAGACTTTTGGATGCTTGGCTTTGTTTTCAGGGTTGAAGGTAGCTGTCCTCAGCCCAGTTTAGTTGTAACTGATAAAAAATAGTTTATTTCATCTCTCAGGCCATTGGAAATAGAACGTGTTTACTGGATTCCTTTTGTAATATTTTAGCAGTAAGTGACTTAAATGTTGTGGACAAAACCATAATTTAATTAATTTTATTCTTAGCATATTTTTAGTTGAAATATATCACAATAAAAATCAAATTGGCTTTAAAAGTACGAAAAGATATAGAAAGTCCTACACCTGTCCACTGTACTTCTTTTTTTCTTTTCTTTTTTTCTGGTAGAGACGGGGTCTCACTATTGCTCAGTCTGGTCTCAAACTCCTGGGCTCAAGTAGTCCTTCCGCCTCAGCCTCCCAAAGTGCTAGGATTATAGGCATGAGCCAGTGTGCCTGGCCTGTACTTCTTAAAATTGGTTATTAGTACAAAAACTTAATGTATTATTTATTAAATCATCATCAGGATCCAAGGCCATATAAAAATATTAGAATAAAACAACAGGAATAGACCAGGTGGAAGCCAGAGTTCTGTAATATACATTTACTCATGTGCTTTCCACATGAGTATGTTAACTGTGCTCTCTATGTTCAGGTATTGGTAAGCAGTGTTGACTTTTATTCCGTGTTAATAATCTTTCCTTTTTCTCTTTTCCTTTCTTTTCCTCCCCTCTCCCTCTCTCCCCTCCCCCTCTCCCTCCCTCTCCCTCTCTCTCTCTCCCTCTCCTCTTTTCTTTTCTCTTTTTGAGACAAGATCTCACTCTGTCACCGAGGCTGGAGTGCAGTGGCCTGATCATAGTTTATTGCAGCCCCAAACTCCTGAGCTCAAGCCATCCTCCTGCCTCAACCTCCCAAGTAGCTAGGGCTACAAGTGCATGGCACCACACTTGGCTAATTTTTCTTATTTTTTGTAGAGATGGGATTTCACTTTGTTGCTCAGGCCGGTCTTAAACTCCTGGGCTCAAGTAATCCTCCAATGTCTGTCTCCCAAAGTGCTGGGATTATAGGTGTGAGTCACTGCACCTGGCCCGTATTCAGTAACCTTTTAAGTCCCTAAAAGTATTATTATTTTTTCAATTTTTAAAACACCTGAGCAAATGTCTATGTGTATATATGTGTATACATATGTATATACACACGTGTGTGTACAAGGGTCTCGCTCTGTTGCCTGAGCTAGAGTGCAGTGGCGTCGTCATAGCTCACAGCAACCTCAAACTCTTGGGCTCAAGTGATCCTCCTGCCTCAGCCTTCCAGGTAGCTGGGACTACAGGTGTATGTGACTACACCAGGTTGATTTTTCTGTTTTTTGTAGAGACAGGGTCTCGCTTTTGCTCAGGTTGGACTGGAACTCCTGGCTTCAAGCATTTCTCGCACCTCAGCCTCCCACAGTGTTAGGATTACAGGTGTGCACAGCCACACCAGGCTAATTTTTAAAATTTTTATAGAGACAGGAATCTCGCTGTGTTGCTCAGGCTGGTCTTAAACTCCTGGCCTCAAGTGATCCTCCCACCTTGGCCTCCCAAAGTGTTAGGATTACAGCCACTGTACCCGGCTCATAATAGGCAAGTGTTATCTTTTGTTCTTTCCTTGCAATTTGATTCAAGATAGGCTAGAGGATTTTTACAGGGTAAAACTACTTATAGAAGTAGTATGCACAGCAGTGTTAGCCATTTCACATGTATGTAATATGGACATGTACATTCCAGCCTCAGTGATGTGTGTTACTATTTGTAGGGTATGAGCTACAGTCCAGTTTAATGCCAGTTTGATAAATGGTCTTTTAGTGGACAAAAAATATATAGGGTAAATACTTAACCTATTTTTTTGAAAACATAAATTTGTATAAAATATTTATTTGAAGGACTTAATATGTAAAAATAATGGTCTTAACTTGCTATACCAGCCTACGGATTTTTTTTAATGTGAATTTTTTTTTCTTTTTTTCATTTTACTGGTAGTAGAAAAAGAAAAGCAAGTGTGTTATTTTTGTAAGATAACTTATTTGGGGATTCATGTTCCCTGTGAGACAATCATGACCTTTTCCCCTTATCTTTTTATATATAAGTAGCCTTTCACTTGTTTAGTGATTGTTAAGAAGATGTTCTAGAATGTAGATGCCTTGTCCAGCCATCTGAATCAAAATAAAAGACTAAAAGTTCAATGTGTGTATTATTTTCTTACGTGAGATTTGATGAATCCAATTTTAACCTACTTTTCATTAGAAGGGAAAAAGGGTTTCTTGTGGCTCCAGGCATTTTAATTAGATATCATTGTAACATGTGAAAGGTTACTTGTACTTTCTTATATTCTGTGTGTCTGATGCTGAGCATAGTGCCTGACACATAACATGTGTACGATACATGTTGGATTGAATGAGTGTAGATGAATTGTTTTCTCCAAAACCTCTTCATCCCATTCCTTTCATTCATGAAATATTTGTTGAACATATTTATTTCTTGTCCTCTATAGGAAAATGACATCTTAAATTTCTACCTATAGAATCTGCCTTTTCACAGAAATGACTTAAACCTAACTTAATTCTAGACAGGACTGGGTTGTAATATTTTGAACTTTGAAACTAATTTAAATATTGATTTTTTTCCTTGAACTGTGAACTGAAGATTTTTAAAAGAAAACCAACTCATTCTGTTCAGATAGGTAAAGGAACTTCATATTCTAAAACCATGTGGTTGGAGGGAAGAGAGAGTTTGGGTGATGATATAATGATAAGAATCGATATTTATTGGGTCCCTACTATGTGCCAGGCACAATGCTAGATTTTCAAAATACATTGATTATCTCATTTAATCCACATTACTCTTATGATGTTGGTATTACTATTATTTCTACTTTACAGGTTAAAAAACTTAGGCTCAAGAGATGTGAATTAATTTGTTTACAGTCATGGCTAGTCTTGCCAGAACTCTAGCCCGTACCTCTTCTACTATGGATCCCCAGCTCTTAACTGTTGTGCTCCTGGGAGGACTGGACACTAAGGGGAAAGCCACAGCTGAAGATAATAACTGACAGGGTGGTAAATGGTAGAAATGCCTGGCATGTCACTGAGGAAAGACTGACTAAATCTGCCCAAAATGCTCAGAGAGCAAAGTACTCCATGAGCCAGTTCTTAATAGATGAGAAATTTGATAAGCTCAGACCTGGCACCTGAAGCAGAAGGGAAAGAATTTGCGGTCACAGTGGAGAGAAGAACGGGGTGTGTTAGGGCATCCCGCAAGATCATGGTGGTGGGAGTGCCATGTGAGATGGCAGTGAAGGTCTGAGGGTGCAATGGCAGAAGTCCGCCAAGGTAGACTGGCATCACATTGTGAGGTTTATATACCAAGTTAAAGAATTCATATTTAATCTTACAGGTAAAAAGATTTATTTTCAAAAGATGAATTGGAAGAAAAGATACTGGTCAGTAGACTGTTATCCTTGAGAGACATTAAGCTGTGAAATGAGCCAGTGGCAGTAGGGATGCATATCCAATAGATGCTTAAATTAGACCCAAAAGGAATTGATGATTGATGTGAAGGTAGGGGTGAAGAAGAGAGTTAAACTGAATTTGTAGCTTGACTGTTGGCGACATCCATAATTAGGGAAGTAATAGTCCCACTCTGCTTTAAGTAGAAAAGTATGTTTAGTTTTGACGTGTGCTCTTTAAGAAGGACATTAGCAAATGTAATTTGTTTATATAACGGTATGGAAAAATCTGATGTTTTCTCTGTACCATAATATTTTAGGTCATTAAATATGAAAAGTCTGATTTCAAATGAAAAGTATAGTTTATTATATCTCAAACAAGAAGCAGTCCAGGTAATCAAAGTATGTGCCTAAACTATCGACACAGTTTTGCCATCATAGTGGTAGCTTGCTTATGCCAGCAGCGAAGAAGCCTGGAGAGCAAGTGGCAATGAAATCATGAAAGGCATTTTACACAGCTTGTTGAGAATTGAATATTTTTCTTTGCAAGAAGTGGTCCAAAGCCTGGAAGAAGTGGTAGTCAGTTGGAGCAAGGTGTGGTGAATACAGTGGATGACAGAGTTTTCAAGTCCAGCTTCTATAGTTTGAGCAGCATTGTCTTTTGTGACAAGTGGTCTTGCAAGAGGATTAACTTGTCTCTGTTGACCAATCTCAGCTGCTTAATCACAAGCATCCTCATTGTTTCATCCAACTGGTTGTAGTAGACATCCGTTGTAATCTACCTGACCAGGTTTCATGAAGCTGTAGTGGATAATACCAACGCTGGACCTCCAAACAGACACCATTAGCTTTTTTTGATGAATATTCAGTTTTGGATTGTGTTTTGGCACTTCATCTTTATAAAACCATTGTGCCGAATGCTTGTGATTGTTGAAAAGAATCCATGTTTCATCACATGTAACAATATGGTATAGAAATGGTTCACCTTTATGTCATCACAGCAAAGAAAGGCAAGCTTGCAGATGATTTCTGAAGCGTGTTTAATTCATATGGTACCCATCTATGCAGCTTCTTTACCTTGCTGATTTGTTTCAAATGGTCCAATGTTGTTGGAATAGTAATGTCAAACTTTGCTGCTAATTCATAAGTAGGTTTAGATGGATTCACTTCCACTACAGCTTTCAGCTCATCATTATCCACCTTGGTCTCAGGTCACCACATGGCTCATTTTCAAGATTAAAATCCCCAGAATGGAAGTTCTCAAACCATCTATGTACTGTGCGTTCATTAGCCACATCTTTCCCAAACACTTTGTTGATATTTCAAGCTGCCTGCGCTGCATTGCTTCCATAGCGGGACTCACATTCAGAACTAACAAGAATTTTTTTTACTTATCCATCCATGGTTTCACAAAAATTGCTCTAAAAAAAAATTGAAAGATAATCACAAGCCAAAATGTGCGTTTGAAAGACTGAGAATGTACCTTCACGATTAAAAAAAAACGTGTCAAAGTGAAATGTTAGAGATATCAATAGTCAAACTTAGTACTTAAGGAAATTGGACATTCTATGCTTAATAACCTAATATATTTGCTACTATAATGAACAGAATTCTATTAGCTCCATATTTTTCTCTCCCCCCAAAATATTCTGTATAAACTACAAAAGATTTACTCTTAAGTGCTCCCCTTTTCTTTGTTCCCCTTGTTCTCCACATATAACAATCGATTTTGCTACAGGTTTGTTTTTCCTTGCCTCTTCGGATATATTCAATTATTCACTAAAATGTACTAGATGGATTCTAGAAGGTTTTTAGTGGTAGCGGTGTAGTTTTTAATATCTTATGATCCACACATCAAAATAGAACAACTAGATAGATAGCAAATGTAAAATCCCATGGACAACATTTAAAATAAGACCAGGTGACAAGGTACCCCCACAAATCCCAAAATACAAGCTAGTGGATACAAACCACAAACCGCTGCAAGACCTGCATGATCTCAGTGTCTGTGCAGGAGCAAGGAGAAGGGGCAGAGCCTGACAGATGTGAGAACAGGAGAAACCCAAAATAGTCAATAGACACTCACTGGAAAGCACCATGGAACAATTTGGAAACAGCAGCTGAAATTCAAGGGATTTTCCTCTCCGATACCAGGTGAGTGCAGTGGGCCCCATGGCAAGTGTATTTGGAAATGCTCAAGATCACTCTCAGATTCAGTGATTTGCCATAAGGACACAGAACTCAAAAGGATATAGATTAAAATAAGCAATAGAAAATGGCACATAGGGCAGGGGTCAGGATAGACCAGGTACAAGCTTCCATTTGTCCTCTCCCAGTGGAATCATAGATAGCACTTAAGTCTTCAAGCTACAATGTTTGACAATACAGAGTAGCATTGTCAATCAGGGAAATGCATCTAAGCCTTGGTTTTTATTGCGAATGAGCCATGTAGTTATGGCTGCCTCCCCACGTGTCTGACCTTAGTCTCTGGCTTTTCCCATGTCAAGCTCGTAATACATGGCTCAAGGCCGCCAGGTAAACAAGGACACTCTTACCAGGCAGGATATTGCAAGGGCCAAACCTTTCTTTAGAATGTGAAGAATGTGGACAACCCAGAACTGCTTGTTAACCCTTTGCTGCACAGTAAGAAAATCTGAGGGCGCTGGAGTGGTCTGGCCCTTATGAATTCTCAAAACTAACCTGCTAGACTCTTCTAGGATAGGCTCCCACACTGAGGAAAAATTGGTGGGAGTAGAATTAAAATCAAGCAGAATACTTGCCTGGCAGGAGAGATACTATGATCAAGAAGGTGGGCTGGACGTAGCTGCACATGCCTATAGTCCCAGCTAGTCGGGACTGAGGCAGGAAGATTGCTTGGGCCCAGGAGTTCAAGGCTGCAGTGAGCTATGATTGCACCACTGCACTCCAGCCTGGGTGACAGAACGAGACCCCATTTCTAAAAAAAAAAAAAAAACAAGGTAGCAGAATAACATCCCTATAGACAATGAAGGCACATAAGAAAGACATGTCCACAGAACAGTTAGCTTACAGGTTTGATCTATTTCATAGTTAACTAAAAGACATTAAGAAAGTGATACAAAACTACATTGAGGCTGGGTGCAGTGGCTCACGCCTGTAATCCTAGCACTCTGGGAGGCTGAGGTGGGAGGATCGCTCGAGGTCAGGAGTTCGAGACCAGCCTGAGCAAGAGTGAGACCCCGTCTCTACTAAAAATAGAAATTAGCTGGACAACTAAAAATATATACATAGAAAAAATTAGCCGGGCATGGTGGCGCATGCCTGTAGTCCCAGTTACTCAGGAGGCTGAGGCAGCAGGATTGCTTGAGCCCAGGAGTTTGAGGTTGCTATGAGCTAGGCTGATGCCACAGCACTCTAGCCCGGGCAACAGAGCGAGACTCTCCAAAAAAAAAAAAAAAAAAACTGTATTGAAAGAGCACACTGTATACCTAAGAATACAGAACAACCAACACCACCAGGTCATATCTCAGTAAAATTACTGGGTTTTAGAGAAAAAAATAAAATAGACATTTAGAAAAAAGAGTACATGACTTAGAATGAAAATTAGATTATCATTAGAATAATTTCACAGCAGTGAGCTATGAGGATGCCACCACACTCCACACTCTAGCCTGGGCAACAGAGCAAGATGCTGTCTCAAAAAAAAAAAAAATATATGTGTGTGTATATATATATACACACACACACATATATATATATAGCCTCTCTTGTTCTCCTTTGATTAATGTTTACGTGATATATATTTTCCATCATTTTACTTCCAACTTCTAACTTATCTGTATCATTATATTTGAAGTGAGTTTCTTGTAGACAGCATATAGTTGGGTCACATTTTTTGTTTTAATCTACTCTGTCAATCTCCATCTTTTAATTGGTCTATTTAAACCATTTACATTTAATGTTACTATTGATATGTTTGGACTTAGGCCTGCCATTTTACTCTTCGTTTTCCGTTTGTTCTCTCTGTTTGTTTCTCTGCTTTCTTTTTCCTGCTTTCCTTTGGGTTGCTTGAACATTTTGTAGAATTCCATTTGATTTATAAGTAGTTTTTTTCTGGGTTTTTGTTTTGTTTTTTGTTTTTTTTTGAGACAGAGTCACACTGTGTTGCTCCGGCTAGAGTGCCGTGGCATCAGCCTAGCTCACAGCAACCTCAGACTCCTGGGCTCAAGCGATCCTCTTGCCTCAGCCTCCCGAGTAGCTGGGACTACAGGCATGTGCCACCTGCCCGGCTAATTTTTTCTATATATATTTTTAGTTGTCCAATTAATTTCTTTCTATTTTTAGTAGAGACGGGGTCTCGCTCTTGCTCAGGCTGGTTTCGAACTCCTGAGCTCAAACAATCCGCCTGCTTCGGCCTCCCAGAGAGCTAGGATTACAGGCGTGAGCCACTGCACCCGGCCACGACAACTATTATTGACAGCCACACACTTAGGTATCTCCTAAACTTGTTCACAACTGCCCACACACATGTAAACCAGTCAGTGCCAGAATGTACAATCCAGTGTTACATTTCATATTTCCAATATTCTATGTCTTCCTCTTTCTTGGATTACTCCTTTGTTTTTAGTGGAGTACCTTCCGCTTCCTGGTAAAGGGTGCCCAAGAGGTAAATTTTTTGAGACATAGAGGACTAAAAATCTCATTATTCTATCCTACACTTCACTGAGAGTGTCTGGTAAAGAATTCTAGGTTGGAGATCATTTCTCCTCAGAATCTGAATGCCCCATTGTCTTCTAGATTCTGGTGTTGAGAAGTGTAATGCCATTTGTTTGTTCTTTTGTATGTTGTATGTTTTTTCTCTTTGGAAGACTATGTTATCTTCTCTTTGTTTCCAGTCTTTCTAAATTGGTATAATCCCAGCTGTGTAACTCATTTAATTGTCAACCCTCTGTGTATTTGTGATATCTGCTTTTTTTTTTTTTTGAGGCGAAGGAAAGAGGAGTTTATTAATTTGCCAGCAAATGAAGAGGTTGGCAGACTCCCATCTCAAAGGACCAACGTCCTTGATACCTGGTTTAAACCCACTAGATTATAAATTATTTGAGGTTTTGTATCTTCTGTAGCAGTTGTTCTCAACCTTAGCTACACATTATAATCACCTGGAGAGCTTTCTTAAAAATTTTTTATTTTTAATTACTATGGGTACATAATAGTTGTATGTCTATACAGGGTACATGTGATGTTTTGATACAGGCATACAATATGAATTAATCAAATCAGAGTATTGGGGGATCCATCACCTCAGGCATTTAACATTTGTGTTAGGAATATTCCACTTCCACTTTTGGTTATTTTAAAGTACACCCTAACTTACTGTTGATCATAGTCACTTTGTTGTGCTATCAAATAGTGTTCATTCTAAGTATATTTTTGTACCCACATAGCAAAAATTCTAAGTTAATTGGTCTCAGTGGACCTCAGGCTTGTTTTATTTTGTTACTTTCCTTTTTTTTTTTTTTGAGACAGTCTCACTGTGTTGCCCGCGCTAGAGTGCCGTGGCGTCAGCCTAGCTCACAGCAACCTCAAACTCCTGGGCTCAAGCGATCCTTCTGCCTCAGCCTCTCGAGTAGCTGGGACTACAGGCATGCGCCACCATGCCCTGCTAATTTTTTCTATTTTTAGTTGTTTGGCCAATTTCTTTCTATTTTTAGTAGAGATGGGGTCTCACTCTTGCTCAGGCTGGTCTCGAACTCCTGAGCTCAAGCAATCCTCCCACCTCGGCCTCCCAGAGTGCTAGGATTACAGGTGTGAGCCACCACGCCTGGCCTCCTGTTACTTTCCTTTTTAAGAAACTAGATGATTCTATTGTGAAGGCAAATTTAGGAGTCACTGCTCCAAAGCAATAAAAGTCTCCATAGCGGTTTTATTCTCTTAAAAGACTATCTTTTGTTCTGAAATTATTGGGCTTTTTTGTACTGTGTCCTTTTATAAAATGAAATAGCAAGTTTTCTTGTTTTGTTTGTAAATATTCTTGTATGACAAAATAGAAAGGAAAACATTTATTTTTTTTTTTTTTTGAGACAGAGTCTCACTGTGTTGCCCGGGCTAGAGTGCCGTGGCGTCATCCTAGCTCACAGCAACCTCAAACTCCTGGGCTCAAGCGATCCTCCTGCCTCAGCCTCCCGAGTAGCTGGGACTACAGGCCTACGCCACCATGCCCGGCTAATTTTTTCCATATATTTTTAGTTGTCCGATTAATTTCTTTCTATTTTTAGTAGAGCCAGGGTCTCGCTCTTGCTCAGGCTGGTCTCGAACTCCTGAGCTCAAACAATCTGCCTGCCTTAGCTTCCCAGAGTGCTAGGATTACAGGCGTGAGCCACCGTGCCCGGCAAAAGGAAAACATTTAAAGACTATATTACTGGTCTGTAAAATCCAAAAGTCTGGGACCTACCTAGTAGCCTACATTTCCTGATATGTGGATGTCTGGTAAATATTTTTGAACTAAAGCTAGTACTTTTCTTTTTAAAAGACAAAAACTATATTCAGTAAAACTAACAAAAGCTTTTATTCCATGAAATTAAATGTCAATTAAAGCAAAATTGACTTTTATATGCCACGTCTATGCATTAATTTTGTATAAAGCAATGTTAGAAAAGTTGTGGTTTTGTAGGAGAGTTAGAATTAGTCCCTCAAGAGACTTCTATGTTCTTAAAATAGCTTTGGAAGAAGAAACAAGCTTATACTATTTAGCACATGATTTTTCTTCAGAGGCGGGAGTAGAGGACTGAAATAGGCCAAATGGTTTGGTCGTAGAGAAGGGAATAGTGATGCTAACCAAGGAACAGTTATTGTGCTAGGTACCTTGTTGAGGAAGGTACTTTAATCCCATTTTACAGTTGAGGAAACACTCAGTGTGGTTAAATAACTTTCTGAGTTATGAAGCTGCAAACACACCAAAGTTGATATTCAACCCCAAGCCTAATTCCAAAACCCATAATTCTTCCACTATATTCCCTATGTCCCAGGACACTAGTCTGAGATTAGACACTATGGGACATGACTTAGTAAAATGTAAATGAATGTCTTCCTCTCTAGAATCTAAGATGCCTAAGGATGAGAACAGTATCTGGCTTATTTATCTTTGTATCCCCATGCCTAGCTAATGCATAGGCCATACTAGGTACTGAGTGTTTAATGAAGAAATAATGCTCCGTAAGCCTCATAACCCACATGGCAACCATGATCCTTCCCCTAAAAGGCTTCACAAAAGAATCAGCTCCCCAAATAAGAGAAATACGGGTCATTTAGAAACCCACACAAAAGAAACTCTTGGTTGGATTAGTGAAGAAATGAGCTAATATTTGCTGGACCCCGGTTACATTCTAAGTCCTACACTAAGTGATTCATAAATTTAAGTATCAAAATATAAAAAACTTTTATTCTCATACCTGTATAAATTCACCTTTTCTCTGGAGTAATAAGCAATAAATCTACCAAAGGGGTATATGCTTATTTAAAAATAGGAGGGGCAGGGTGCGGTGGCTCACTCCTGTAATCCTAGGACTCTGGGAGGCCGAGGGCAGGTGGATCATTTGAGCTCAGGAGTTTGAGACCAGCCTGAGCAAGAGCTAGACCCCCGTCTCTACTAAAAAAATAGAAATGAGCTGGACAACTAAAAAAAAAAAAAAAAAATATATATATATAAAATAGCCGGGCATGGTGGCTCATGCCTATAGTCCCAGCTACTCGGGAGGCTGAGGCAGGAGGATTGCTTGAGCCCAGGCGTTTGAGGTTGCTGTGAGCTATGATGCCAAGGCAATCTAACCTGGGCAATAGGGCGAGACTCTGTCTCAAAAAAAAAAAAGAAAATGGAAAAGAAAAAAATCTACAACCAAAGATGCACAACCAAGCCATAGCTGTTTGGTTGACTAATACTGACATTACTCTGAAGTATATAAATTTTTAAATATTTATGTATTACCATAAATGACATATACTACTTGCAACTGATGAAAGCAGGATTTCACATTAATTTTTTCTTAATTTCTTTTTAGCTCTGATTCATCATTTGAGGCTGGTGTACTTTTTCTGGATTCTTACTATGCTATCTAAACCAAAATTTTAATGCATGCATTAACAATGCATAATAACAAGAAAAAACAAAACAGAATACAGCTTTTATATTATTGAACTTTATGTACAAAATCATTTGATTTCAAATAAACATTTAATGTAAAAACAAACGTTCTTTTAAACTGAATTTTTTTTACATCTACTGTACCATTCAAATGCTTTATCATCTTACATGATTTCTTCAAAATCTGTTATCAAGGGTACATATAGAAAAGCATTTTTTTATAAATAGAAACAAAGGGATTTTTTCAGCTTTTATTATAAGATGACATAAAAAGTTTACTCAACAGAAGTAATTTCATTACTATTGGGGGAGGGAATCACCAACTTTTTGTGCAAACAATGCTAGCCTTCTTTTAAGCATTAAGAGCATAACTGCTTAAGAAATGACATAAGCAATAATTCTACACCTACATCTCCCCTAAAATAATCTATTTTTTTTTTTTTACATATGTGCACAGCTTTAGCAAATTAAAGCCCGAGAGAAATGCTTGAGATCCACTATCCAGAGGCAAATCAGAATTTACTGGAAGGAACTCATCATTTGGAGAGCTTACCAATCAAGGAGTCTGTAATGAAAGCTGCAGTTTCCCTCTTTCCTATTTTTTAAACACAAAAATCAATGACTAAGAACTTAATACTGGATGACAAATCACATCCACACTATTAGTTAAATAGCCTCACAGTTAAACACATCTTAAAGACCAATCAAATCAGTATTTACATTTTATAAATTTCTGAAAACACCATTAGAAAGCTTATATATCCCTTCATTAAACAAAATAGGGAACTGCATCTGATGGTGGTGGAATGAAATTTAAAAATTAAAAATACCTGTATTTACAGCAGCATTGATCCTTTATAAATAAAGAATATGAAAATGCAATATCTTTAAGGTTAATAAAAAATTGAGGTGATGTTACTCAACCACAGTGCTTGGAGTTGGAATAAAACCCTATTGGTGCTTGTTAATGTGCCAGTAGTGAAACCACTTTCTGTTGGAGAAAATCCAACTGCAAGTATGTGCATAAAACACATATAACACAGGGCAAAATTGCTCAAAATGATTCAAGTCAGCTTATCTGTATTGGATATTCTAATCATGAAATACATTACAAAGACATCCTTGTAAAGAAAAAAAAGGTATAACATTTTCTGGTTCATTTTTATAGGACACTCCCCCCCCTTGAAAGTGGCATCTTAAAACCTCACACTCATTCTTCCCTTGGTTTACAATCCTAATTTAAAGATGTGAACAGCTGAATTTTCCATGGATTATCTAATTAAAAAAGAAAAACCCAAACCAGAAAAACGTTCAAGTTTAAAAAATATGTACTGGGTGAGCAATGCACTAAAATTATACACATGGAAACAAATGGTCAGTCACCTTATAAACCAACATGGCATTTCACTGTCAATAATGTGAAAAATTAATATCTTCTCAAACAGGCATAAGATGAAGAAGTGCTATTTTAAAATTGTAAAATGAACTTACGTAATGTTGTAATTTTTCATTCCAAATTGATAAATGATTTCAAAAACAAGGATCAAGGTTTGATTGCAAATAGTAATGCAACATAATTTCACAAAAATCCTTCAATTTCTAAAAAAGGGAATCACATTCCAATTTTCCCTCCCCAAGAAAATTTCTCACAATTACAAAATAGAAAAACAGCCAGTCACTCACAAATGCAAAAAACATTATAATTTAAATATAGGAAATAATTTCTAGATTATCAATTCAATATATTTCATAAACAATTCTTGAAGTTAAAAATACTTTCTCTGAAGTATTGCTTTCATGCTCAAACTAGAGAATGTTTTAATGACAGCAGTAAAACTGACATACATGTAATGCTGCATAATGAAATGAAGTAGAACCTGGTACAAATATCCTTGTTGAAATCATTTACTTCATCTAACAGTGCCTGTTTGGAACCTATGATTAAAAATAAAAACACAATTCTTCTTAGAGGCTGAATTCCCTAAAATGCAATTTCAGTGTTTGTCCATAAAATGGGGTTAGGTCTTTTCAGAGTTTTTGTTTTTTGCTCTGTTTTGAAACCCCTGAGACACTATCCGTTTCCAAAGCTTTCTCTTTTGAGTTAATTTCACTAAATCCATTTGCTGTCCCGTTTTGTTCTTCAGTTACTTCTTCATTTGCAGGGGAAGCAGATTCCCCTTTTTCTAATTTTTGCTGCATTTCACGGAGCTTGGTAACAGCTTTATCTATTGACATTATGCTAATAAGATTAAAGTCATGCATGCTGACTAGATGAAGCATGAAGTTTCGACATAAATTCTTCTTAATTATTTTCTGTCCATAATTTTCTACAAACAGCATACAGGCATGATTCATTTGATTGTCAGCAATAAACCTATTTAATAAAAACAAAACATCAATAGCGATACAAAGCACTTTTGTCAAATACAATAGTGATAACCATTATAGAATAAGACTATATCCAAATCCAGTAAATGATTTAACAAGCAGTAAAACCATAGTGAAAGTGAGATTCAATAATCCTAATGAGCTTACCATCTTATAAATTTTTTAAAAAAGATTTAGTCTAACCAGAGCTTAAACAGGTGCCATTAGAGCGGTAGATATCATTTCTGTTTTCCTAATCAAATTAGTTACAAGAGCCTTAAATGTATAAAATATCTTCTTTCGCCAACACCATTTCTATGAACTCTGTACACATTAGCAATTCCCCTCCCTTGATCTTGACATACTTTCCTATTAAAGAAGTAGTGCCTCTCTACATCTTAAGTTCATGGGAAACCTTTGAAAAAATGAAGGTGTCACAACAAGTGATGTTAATGTGGTTGTGTTGGTGGTGAGTGGGTTAAATGTATGATTAATGAAATACGAAGAGAACCAAATAGAGTAATTGCTCAGTTACCCACTGACACTGAGAGTCCAACAGGGAGTCTGTAAGGCCTACGTGCAGATGTTAAAATATCAAATAAGTTTAACCAACTACCTGCTACTTTATTATGCCACTATACAGTAAACCCCGATAGTTGTTACACTAACTGATTTAGATCAATGAATTCAAACAGAACTGAATGAAGTGATCTGACTAAAATTCTATCTTTAAACTGGCATATTAGGACAAAAGAAAAAACACATTTAACCCAACCCTCCACACACTTCACTCATAACTGAGTTTTAATGACTAGAACAGTAGTCAGGCAAACTATCTGTAAAACACCATGGAGTAAACACAAGCCCTATGTTGATCTCTGTCTTTTCTCTTTTGTACAACCCACTAAAAATGTAAATAGTATTCATAGCCTAAGGGCAGTACAGAAATAGGCTAACAGGTCATACACCCATACTAGAACTTACACACCAACTCCTCTTCACTCCCTAAAAGTAAAAAAAAAAGGTGCTCTCCCCTGCCATTTATTTCATTTATCTATAAATGAAAAAACCATAGATGTATGTGTTGTAGAACAAAGCCTTAAATGAGGATTTTATAATAAAGAAGGTAGAGAAGAAAAATGTATAATGATAGGTAAATGGTTCGCACAGGGAAGGAGGCAGATCTGTAGGAAAAAACAATGGTTGGGAACATACTTTTAGCAACAAAAGCATGAGAAATAAAATTGTTCTACCCTGACCTTTATAAAATGGTAAAGAAATGAGAAATCAGAAAAGCCATATATTTATTCTGAGTAAAATTGTGGTAATAACTGGCCAGGCACCGTGGCTCAAGCCTGTAATCCCAGCACTTTGGGAAGCCAAGGCAAGAGGATCACTTAAGGACGGGAGTCTGAGACCAGCTTGGGCAACAAAGCGAGATCCTGTCTCTATAAAAAAAATTTTAAAAATTAGCTGGGCATGGTGGCGCACTCTTGTAGTCCCAGGTATCTGGGAGGCTGAGGTGGGAGGATTGCTTAAGCCCAGGACTTGGAGGCCATGGTGACCTATGATTGCACCACTGTACTTCAGCCTGGGTGAGAGAGTGAGACCTTTTTCCCCCAACCCCCCCCAAGTATATAATAGTAATAACTGTGATAAGTAATTTTTATGACATCCAGTCTTATAGCACATGGCATATTATTTTTGTATTCCCTCGCAATAAAAGGAATGCAAATTGGTCGTTTTTTTTTTTTTTGAGACAGAATCTCCCTGTGTTGCCCGGGCTAGAGTGCCATGGCATCATCCTAGCTCACAGCAACCTCAAATTCCTGGGCTCAAGTGATCCTCCTGCCTCAGCATCCCGAGTAGCTGGGACTACAGGCATGCGCCACCATGCCCAGCTAATTTTTTCTATATATTTTTAGTTGTCCAATTAATTTCTTTCTAATTTTAGTAGAGACGGGGTCTCGCTCTTGCTCAGGCTGGTTTCGAACTCCTGAGCTCAAACAATCCGCCCGCCTCGGCCTCCCAGAGAGCTAGGATTACAGGCATGTGCCACCGTGCCCGGCCAAATTGGTCATTTTAAAAAAGGACTCAGTCTGTGCAACATTGAGACCCAGTCCCTACCAAAAAAAAAAAAAAAAAAAAAAAATTTAGAGGTGGGGTGGTAGTACACGCCTGTAGTCCCAGCTACTTGGAAGGCTGTGGCAGGAGGACTGCTTGAGCCCAGGAGTTAGAAGCTGCAGTGGGCTACGATGGTGTCACCGCACTTGAGCCTGGGCAACAGAGTGAGACCCTGTCATTAATTAATAAAGGACATATTACTCTAATAAGCTTTTAGATATTATTCTGCTTGTACATTAAGTCACAATATGCGAAAAAGTTAAATTCAATTCAACTAGTGGTAACATTATTTTTCATGTAAATACTGAAAGAAAGGAAGAAATCCAAGGCCCTTTACAAACATTCTGTTTGATGGAGCTAGGAACTAGCACCTTCTTTATAAATTTTCTGAGCATCACTATTTTTCCTTATCCAATTAAAATACTTTGGACTAGAATAGGATTTGAGATACATATCTAAACTAATCAAATTTTAAATAAGATTCAAACAAAGGAAGATTTATAGAATGTGAAGTAGCAAAAGAAAATAAAGAATAACAAAAAATTTAAATCAATTTAGAAATACCCTACCCATGCTTCATGACATGGAGATTCCATAGTTTCATAACTTCTTTCTCTCCTTCATTAACATCAGAAAATTCTTCAATTTGCTAAAAAAAAAAAAAAAGAAAGAAAGAAAAAGAAAAAAACCTATTAAATGCAGAAAAACTTGTGAGAATGTCAAAATTAGAATGTTTTGGAACTGAAAATACCACAGTATATTTATTTATACAGCAAAGTGGCAACATTTTCTTAAAACCAATTTCTATTTAAGTAGTAATTTTAAAAGGGAAATCCTAAGTTATAAAAGTTACCCACAAATATAGAAAGAAAATACATGATACAAATTCATATGAAGCTGTATTTCCTTTACTTGGTAACTTTAAAAATGACCCAACTGTGAAAATTATGCATTCCAGGATTCCTTATTTTAGGGAAAAACTCTTTTACATTAAGTCAAAAGTCTAGTTTACATTAAACAATAGTTTTCAAACAAAATTCATTTACTAATAAAATTCTAAGATCATTGCCAATAAAGATAGTAATAATAATTACTGTGATGGTTTTTTCTCTTAGCCATTCAGGATCTTTTTCATCTTCACTATCTACTTCCATTTCTTGCGGACGGAGAGGTAAGCAGGTATCACTATGGAAATACAAGCGATTGTGGCCACTACTGTATGTTCGTTGCTGTTCTACTTCTCCATCTTCAGATTCAAGAAATTCAGACATGCTTGCTTTTGTTCGTTTTGGCCTAATGAAAAGAAATAAATGTTGATGTAATATGGCATCTACATTTGTATCATCTAACCTCATGACTATGAGTTGAGATCTGCAATAATGTGCAATATCATTGTATTACCATTTTATAAAACTAACCACAAAACAATGGTATTTGCAGCAACCTCCCCCCCAAATTATTCTCTTTCTATACATAATATAAAATAAACCTATTAACATATCAATTTAAACACCAAAGTTTTAAAGATAAATCTGTCTTTGTGGGTGTGTAGAATAAACTTTAAAAAAAAAAAATAAACATGGTTGAAAAGGTGAAAAAGAAATGAGGTGCTAGTTAGGGCACATTCAGATAGGAATATGCATATAAAATCCTACATGTCAAAATTGTGTATTCTGGCTGGGCGTGGTGGCTCACGCCTGTAATCCTAGCACTCTGGGAGGCCGAGGCGGGCGGATCGTTCTGAGCTCACCAGCCTGAGCAAGAGCGAGACCCCGTCTCTACCAAAAATGGAAAGAAATTAATTGGACAGCTAAAAATATATACAGAAAAAAATGAGCCGGGCATGGTGGCGCATGCCTGTAGCCCCAGCTACTTGGGAGGCTGAGACAGGAGGATCGCTTGAGCCCAGGAGTTTGAGGTTGCTGTGAGCTAGGATGATGCCACAGCACTCGCCCCAGGCAAGAGAGTGAGACTCTGTCTCAAAAAAAAAAAAAAATTGTGTATTCTAACACATATACATTCACAAAGTAGAAAAACTATAACACTGGTTACACACGCACATACCTGTTCAGGAATTTTGTTTCTTCAAAATTTTTTTACAAATATAAAAAATTTTTTACAAATATAAAAAATTCCTTTATAATTTTAATCTCAGCAGTCAAATCTACTGCTGTGAACATACCACTATGACTATAAAGCCTAATGGATGGAGAATCAGTCTCAGGTATTACCTAAAAGGATACTATCATATGAAATATTAAATAACAAGAATAGAGTTCTTTATATTTCACACTACCAAGATAAAGTATGCCCCTGTCTAGCAGGTTCCCACCTAGATGTGCACACAGAAACTTCCACTAGGAAAATTCCTTAATCCCATTAACCACTGTAGAAGTAGTGACATTAATAGTCAAATCTCAAGGATAAAGCTATAAGGAGGATGTGACAAAACCCCTGTAGCAGAAGGAGCCAAAAAGAGCTATAAAGCAGTGTATTACCCCAAAAACTTACCTATCATAGGAAAATAATGATTTCCACCGAACTAGTAGTTTTGTCTGGCTCCCCTTTTTTCCTCTAACATCACTGATAAAAGTCAGGCAAACTTTTGTTGTATGCCTTTTTACATACCTGCACACAAGAATGTGTGTGATAGGTGTTCTCTTTACTGGTCCATTGCGACTAAAAGCAAATCCAGGTTGGCGATGAATATCCTGAGGATTTCCTGCATAGGAGCCATCGTAACACTCATTGATAGAAACATCTATCCTAGCACCTTTTGGATGATACTGTAACAAAAACAGTAAGGTGTTTAGGAAAAGAAAATATTAATTATCCTGCCCTAAATACCTACCCCTCCAATTTATTTAATTAAAAAGAATTTGTTGGTTCTTAATGTTTTGAAAAATTAAATGAGCCGGGAATATCAGCATGGTAAACAGGAAGTCAGAAGAACTCGAGTCAACAAGATGTGTTAAAATACTGACTGTGCCATTTATTAGCTTGGTGACTGTATAAATTACTTCTTGCCTAGGCAAGAAGAAGAAAATTACCACTTAATTAAAAGAGCTGCTGTAAGGATTTTGTGAGTCAATACAGGTACACTATGTAAATACTTTTATTACAAATATAAACTCTGAATCATTCACTGTATTTCATGCATATAACAATCTATCAAATGAAGAAATTTTGGTATTTTTACACAAACTACAATTTTTAGAAGTCAGGTTGTCTTATATTTAATGTATATTACTGGTAAGAAAAAATAAATTTTACTCACAACATAATTGAAGATAAATCTGCTATGGCAGAGTTTAAGATGCTTGAGTAAACTATAAAGTTTGCGGCAGTTCAGAGTGCACCAAGGGCAGTGCAGGTCATCTCTTGCTTCAGTTTGTTGTCTCGTATTGTTATTATAAAGGAACTAAAAAAACAAAAACAAAAAATAGCAAATCTCTAACTTACATATCAAGATATTTTGTTTCACTATCACTTCTAAAAAGTTAAAACAATTGAAAAGGAAAATCAAATCAGCAATACTTTCTATTTAAATATGCCAAAAATTTCAGATTTAACATAAAAAATGCATTTCATGATTACTTAAAAAAGGATCAGCTATGTTTACCTGATAAAATATTCTTAATTTTTGTCTGTTTTCATTTGAAGTATCTTTTTCTTTTCTTGATTGTAGATCTGTAGTCAATGATTCTTTAACAGCTGAAAATATACACTTTTATATTTAATAAAAATACTTGCTTTTAAAAAGTGAAATAACATATCTCACAAAAATGATTAAACACTGAAAGTTTCATAGAATTCTCCTTGTGGTATTTAACACATTTTCTGTTTCCTCCCTCAACTGATGATCACAGGAACAGTCGTCTTATAATCAGCACCCCTAATCAGAGGTTAAAGGTTTTCTTTCATTGGCAGGGCCCATTTTTTCCTTTAAACACATCCTCCATTGTCCTAAACCATTATAAAAGTAACCCAAAGTAATTATATGTGATCACTATGCGGCTTTAAGCACTTTGAGGTCAGAGTATAGTTTTATTGATTTTTGCTCATTGCTGGGGATTAGGAATACAGTCATTCAACTAAGTGCCGGTTTACCAGAAATAAAGTAAAAATGATTATATTAAAATTAATCCAAATCTAAAGGAGAATGATGATGGTATATTTCCTTTTAAGGGAAAAAGGTATTTATTTTTCCTGACATAATCATCCTACATGTACAGTTTCTATAAAACTTTTTTCTTAGTTTCTTTGTAACTCTTTGACCTATTACACTAGCTTCAGAGTATTTTGAGAAGCAGACTATAATTTACTGGGAAATCTTTCCCCTGACACAGGCCATTTCTTATATCTTTTTAATCTGACCAAAACAATGATCTGCACACAATGAATGAAGATGAATGGTTAATGTCAAAGACAACATCTTAAGCCTTCTGACTTCTTTAAACAGACAGATAAAATGTTCTACGATCAAGGACAGTGTTCCTATCAGACACATATAAAATGACAGAATATTGTAACTTGGGGCTGAAACTCAGCAGAGAGCTAACTCCATTTGTAGCTCTTTTAAAAAATTTCCCTAAATCTCTCCTCTTAAAAATTTACGCAGGCCAGGCGCGGTGGCTCACGCCTGTAATCCTAGCTCTCTTGGAGGCCGAGGCAGGCGGATTGTTTGAGCTCAGGAGTTCGAGACCAGCCTGAGCAAGAGCGAGACCCCGTCTCTACTAAAAATAGAAAGAAATTAATTGGACAACTAAAAATATATAGAAAAAATTACAGGCATGGTGGCGCATGCCTGTAGTCCCAGCTACTCGGGAGGCTGAGGCAGGAGGATCGCTTGAGCCCAGGAGTTTGAGGTTGCTGTGAGCGAGGATGATGCCACGGTACTCTAGCCTGGGCAACACAGTGAGACTGTCTCAAAAAAAAAAAAAAAAAATTGACTGCATCTCCTGGCAGTTTTGCTAGGAGGAAAGAAAAAATTCACTGCAAAATTTAACCTGGTAAATCCAGGTTTTGATGACCCTCTTCCAGGCCTAAAATTGTAGAAACACTATGAAATACTGAATACAGTTCTACAACACAAAAAAATTTTTACATGAATAATAAAAAGTATAGCCCCAAAGTCCTTTATACCTGCAATTCCAAAATCTTAAAACCAATCTGAAAAGCAATCGTTTCCTCCTGAGTTTCTGGCAAATTTGTTTAGTGGAAAAACTTGTCCTAAGTTAACATGAGAACTCTACTTGGAGGTGTTATATATGGCACATATACTATATACCACATCATGCTTCTAAAATATTAAAATTGAAATTCTCAGACAAATCTGGCACAAAGGTTGTAGATAAAGAATTACTGATCAGTACTTCAACACAAAACTTTACATTTAATATAGGAGAACCCTAATTTACCGAGGCTCATAATCTATCTAATAAGCCAAATAATATTTTCCAAAAAATAATCACATGGCACGAAACACAAATGAACTAATCTAAACCATAAGACCTAACTCTACAAATGATTATGTTTATTTTTAAATTTTTTTACAAACCATTATTTTGACAGTATTTTCTTACCAATAGTCTGAGTAGGTTTAACTGAACCAGGCTTGTTTTCTTGATGGAGACTCTCTGAATTTCTAGTGGCAAGAGGCTTAGCAATAGGAGCTGTAGATTTATCATTGGTCTCTCCTGTCCAACGAAGAGTGAACTGCAACGTAGGTCCCTGAGAAAATGTTTCAAATGGAGGCAGTCTCTAAAAAATAAACATGAAGAGTGAGGATTCATATAATGAATTGAAAGAAACTGCAGGACTAAAAGAATACTCAGTGTAAATCAATGTGGATTTGATCTAAATCAACAGATTTTTCTTGAAAATCCAAATGCTGACAGAGGATGGTCAGGCAAATAACACAAATATATGGAACAGTAGACATTGTAAAACTGGAGAAGTCAGGCTTTCTAGAAGAGGCAGCTATTCTCTCAGGTGAGAAGCAATTTGGCAAGGAAAAAAAACAAAAGAGACAGCCACTTATTAGTAATAGCTGAATTGTTGCCATGTAGAAACACTGGCCCAGCATAGTCAGATTTTCAGTTTGAAAAGAGGTGAGAAATTCTAAGTTTTCATGGGTAATCATCTCATTTATGTTGATAACCAATTCAAAATGTCTTTAAAAGCCCAGGCACAGTGGCTCACGCCTGTAATCCTAGCACTCTGGGAGGCCAAGGCAGGAGGACTGCTTGAGGTCAGGAGTTCGAGACCAGCCTGAGCAAGGGCAAAACCTCGACTCTACTAAAAATAGAAAAAAATTAGCCAGGCATGGTGGTGTGCACCTGTAGTCCTAGCTACTTGGGAGGCTGAGGTAGGAGGATTGCTTAAGCCCAGGAGTTTGAAGTTGCTGCGAGCTAGGCCAACGCCAGGGCACTCTGGCCCAGGCAACAGAGTGAGACTCTGTCTCAAAAAAAAAAGCCTGCTAGTTTGCAACCTCTGTTCTTAGGTGATCAAACTTTTTCTTTTTGTAAATTGAACAGGTTTTGCAATTAGTAATTTTTCTTGACTTCTCTCAATTTCATAGACAATGACTATCCATATTTCTCGTTTGGTTTTGGGGAAATGAACTAACATAGCTCTCTTCCTCTACCTCAAAACACTTATAAGATGACTCTTTTCTTAGTCTCCTTAATTCCTAGCTAAGGTTTAGCTCTCTGCCCCAATCTCTTACCCATCCTAAAGGATTTACCTATACTAGGCTGATGATCCTAAATTGATTCTCCATTCTCATCTTTATATTTGAGCTCTACACCCCTACCCTCCAACTGCCTCTTGGACATTTAATTCAATGTCACCTAGAACTAAATAAAACATGTTTAGAAGTGAATCCATCATCTTTTTTTTTTTTTAATTAGTGAAAGTGCCAAATTCTAGCCACTATGACCACCAGGGAGATTATCTTTTTTCTAAAATAAACATTCTGGTCCAACATGGTGGCTCACGCCTATAACCCTAGCACTTTGCAAAGCCAAGGCAAGAGGAACACTTGAGGCCAAGGGTTAGATACCTGGCCTGGGCAACATAATGAGATCTAGTCTCTACAAAAAATAAACAAATTAGCCGGGCATGGTGGTGGGCGCCTATAGTCCTAGCTACTTGGGAGGCTGAGCCAGGAGGATTGCTTGAGCCTAGAGGTTAGAGACTGCAGTGAGCTGTGACTGCATCATGGAATGCTAGCCCAGGTGACAGAGCAAGACACTGTCAAAAAAACAAAATAAAACAAAAAACACCTTTCCTTCCCAAGTACAATTATTTTTCTTCCCAGCACTGTCATTCTGTAGTGACCTGAAGCTAAAAAGTCTGGAATTACAGTTGACCCCTATGCTTTCTTTTGTTTCTCTTACCAATTACCAAGTCCTTTTAAAATTCTCTATCATTTCTTCCTCTCTCTTCAACGATCACAACAAAAACCTTTGTACAAATTCTTACTACTACAATATGTAAGTTGTTCTCCCTGCTTCTAATTTTCATTTACCTTTCCAGATATAGGAGAGCAAATAATATTCCGAAAGATGCTTTCATTCTATTCTCTTTTATAAAAACCTTCAATGGGCTCCAATTTATTTTACTGCCATATAAACTTAAACTGCTACATCTTTATTATAAATTATCCTCTTAAACTATGATTTTATTTATAAAGGATATTACAAAGGAAGAGACTAATCAAGTGCAGCAGTGAGAAAAGGGGAAAGAGTAGTAGTAACAAGGAGTTTGCTCTATAACAATCCACTGTGATAACTCATTACCTTTGGACCAGCAAATGATAATTTTAGACTAGAATGAAGTCAAAGTGTGATCACAGAAATGGGTTTTGACACAGTAAGTCAGTATCTGGGAATTTATCTTATAAAAATACTTGCAACACAAAAATATACAGGCATAGTATATTCACTATGACATGAATATACTTGTTACACAGAACACACAAAAAATTTTTTAAATAACCCAATTATCTATTAAACCAGCACTGGTTTTGTAAATTATGGGACATATATTTAAAAGAATACCACAGAGTTTTTTTTTTCTCAAGAGACAAAGTCTTGGCCAGGCGAGGTGACTGGGAGGCCAAGGCAGGAGGATTGCTTAAGGTTAGGAGTTCAAGATCAGCCTCAGCAAGAGCTAGACCCCGTCTCTACTAAAAACAGAAAAAATTAGCCTGGCATGGCAGTGCGTGCCGGTAGTCCCCGCTACTCGGGAGGCTGAGGCAGGAGGATTACTTGAGCCCAGGAATTTGAGGGCACTTTAGCCTTGGCAACAGAGCGAGAAGCTGTCTCTAAAAAAAAAAAAAAAAAAAAAGGCACAAAGTCTTGCTTTCTCGCCCAGAATGGAGTACAGTGGTCCAATCATAGCTCACATAACCTTGAGTTCCTGGGCTCAAGCGATTGCCTCTTGAGTAGCTGGAACTACAGGTACACACCACTACACCAGGCTAATTTTTTTATTTTTATTTTTGTAGCGATGAGGGCATCTCACTATGTTATATAGGCTGGTCTTGAACCCCTGGCCTCAAGTGATCCTCCCTCCTCGACCTCCCAAAGTGTTGGGATTATAGGCATGAGCCACCACACCCAACTGAATTTTTTAGAAGTTATAAATGTGTATGCTCTGGGCCGGGCGCGGTGGCTCACACCTGTAATCCTGGCACTCTGGGAGGCCGAGGCGGGCGGATTGTTTGAGCTCAGGAGTTCAAAACCAGCCTGAGCAAGAGCGAGACCCCGTCTCTACTAAAAATAGAAAGAAATTAATCAGACAACTAAAAATATATAGAAAAAATTAGCCGAGCATAGTGGTGCATGCCTGTAGTCCCAGCTACTTGGGAGGCTGAGGCAGGAGGATTGCTTGAGCCCAGGAGTTTGAGGTTGCTGTGAGCTAGGCTGACACCACGGCACTCTAGCCTTGGCAACAGAGCGAGAAGCTGTCTCTAAAAAAAAAAAAAAAAAAAATGTGTATGCTCTGACTTAAAAGGATGTCTATTTTACAGGGTTCAGAAAGCTTCTGGATGGCAAAACACATGGAGGTTCCTGGAGGGTGGTGCGTCCAGAGAGGATGCAGAAGCTCCACACCCTTGCTCCCATACCTCACTCTGTGCATCTCTTCCTTTGTAATATCCTTTATAATAAACCAGTAAACATAAAAAGTTCATTTTATATTGCTGTCAACAATTTCTTGGAAAGAACAACTCAGAGATTTAATCCTTATTTTCTCATGAATAAACTTAATGTACTTAAAGAAATTTTTTTTTTTTTATTATTCCAGGGTATTGTGAGGGTACAAACATTATAGTTACACTTTATGTCTTTGCCTCACCCAAGTGCGGGTTAAAGGCATGCCCTTCCCTCCCTTTAGTGCTCCCTGTGTCCTTTAGTTGTCGATTTGCGCCCCCATCCCTCTAATCCCTAGGGAGTATTTCTGCCATGTGATCAAGCTAGTGTTGATCAGTTAGTACCAATTTGATGGCGAGTATAAATAAATTTAAAACCAAAAGATTATAAATCCCTGCAGAAAATTCAAACACTATAGATAAGCATAAAAAAATTATTTGAAATCCCATCACCTAGAGTTAACCACTATTATGAATCCTAGAAAAAGTAGGATTACATATACATAGTATTATGTAAAAGTTAAATTATGTAAATCTTGTCAGTCAGCCTTTTTAATGGCTATCTTTTTAGATTTAAGTTGTTTCCAATTTTTCACTATTTAAAAAATGTTGAGAAAACCTGTTACCTATGTCTTTTCAGTTAACCAGTTACAACTCTGTGATAAAACTGTACAACTGGATTTAATTGTTAAAGACTATGTATACGATTTTAATTTTATATATATTGCCAATCTGCCCTGCAGTAAGACTGTACCAACTTATTCTTACATCAAAGTATTATTTGAGAGTATGTGTCCTCATATTCCTAACAACACGAGAAGCTGTCAATCTTTTTAATCTTTGTCAAACTAGTAGTCAAAGTAGTATCTCTGCTTTTGTTTGCATGTCTTTGAATACTGATAAAATTGAGTATCTTTTTAAGTTTGTTGGTCTTTCTATATTTGTTCTTTTAAGAAGTGCCTGTCCTTTATTTATTTTTCTTAGGAGATTGCTTATCTTTCTCTTACTGATTTATATAGCTCATATACTGATTTATAAAACTCATAGTATTAGGTATTCATAATATTAGCATTTGGTATTACAAATATTTCCCCCCAGTTCATCATCATTTGTTTTGAACTTTAAATTTTGCAGTACAGAAATTATTTCTGGCTGCTCACACCTATAATCCCAGTACTTTGGGAGGCCGAGGCGGGAGGATTGCTTGAGCCCAGGAGTTCAAGACAAGCCTAAGCACCATAGCAAGTCCCAGTCTCTATAAAAAAAACTTTTTAAAAAGTAGCCAGGCGTGGTGGCTCGTGCCTGCAGTCCCAGCTACTCAGGAGGCTGAGGCAGGAGGATCACCTGAGCCCAGGAGTTTGAAGCTGCAGTGAACTATGATGATGCCCCTGTACTCCAGGCTAAGCAATAGAGCAAAACCCTGTCTCAAGAAAATATTCTGTTGAGGGGCTACATCAATGACCTAAATACTAAAAAAACAAAACAAAAAAAATAATGGGGCAAGGGCCAGGGGGAAAAAACGATTTTTTTTAAATTAAAGAGACAGGGTCTTGCTCTGTTGCCCAGGTTGGAGAGCAGTGGCATGATTAAACCTCACTGCAGCCTCAACTCCTGGGCTTAAATGATCGTCCTACCTCACGTTCCTGAGCAGCTGGGCCTATAGGGAACACACTACCATGCCCAGCTAGTTTTTTCCTTTTTTTTTTTTTTTAAGAGATGGGGTCTTGTTCTATTGTTCAGGCTGATCTTGAACTTCTGGGCTCAAATGATCCTCCCAGCTCAGCCTCTTGAGTCACCAGATGGCAGGTATGAGCCACTGTGCCCAGTGAAATTATAATTTTAATCAGGCATCTTTTTTTTTTTTTTTACTTTATGTTTTCTGGCTTTTGTATCATACTTAGAAGGGTTTTCATCTCTGCAAGATTAGCATTCATCTGTATTTTTTTTTGACGTTATGGAGTGTTAATTTTTACATGATGTTTATGAGCCTTCTGGAATTTATTAGGTGTAAGTTTATTTCCAGATGGCTAGAGACAAGTTCTGTCACTATTAATGAACATTTGTCTTTCCCACACAGATCTACACCACCACCTTTATCATAAACTGAATTTCTAATATATATCAAACTATTTCAGGACTACGCTTCAATGGTATGTTTGTCTATTCATATGCTTATACCATACAACGTAAGTTCTTTTAACTTTATGGTATGTTCTACTATTTGGTAAATAAAAATTCTCAGAATACTTTTCCAAATTTTCCTTAGTATTATTACATACTTACTCTTCTAGATTAACCTGAGACTAATTTTAAGGCTTAAAAAAATCCTTTAGAGATTCTGCTTGGGATAGTACACTGACCTAATATATTTCGAAATAAAGGACATCATTATATTTTGTTGAGTCTGCCTATTCAAGTACTGTATAATGGGTATGCCTGTTTATCTTTTAGAAGAGTTATTTTAAGTATGCCCCATCTAAGTTTTATAGATTTCTTGGCAAATGTATTACTAATCATCATATATTACCTGCTATTGCTATGAATGGGATTTAAAATAGCAGTTAACATTTATTGAGCACTTACTGTATGCCAGGCACTGTACTAAACATATTTTATTAATTATCTCATTCAATCCATCAATTCTATGCCTCGTTTTACGGATGAGAAAACTGAGACACAAATAAAGTAACTTGCCAAATGCCACATGGTTAGGAGCAGAGATTTGAATCAGGCAGTCTGGCTTTAAAAGAATGATGCCTTTCATTAAATACTCTGACTAGATAATTTTTACGTGTGTTTTTCAAAGTATAAAAAAGGAAGGACTCTTTACTTCCAACATGAATTAGCATTTGGGGAAGAAAACACCAATCAAAAATGGGAGTTCATAACTATAACGTGGTCAGCCTTCTAAGTAGTCCATACCTTCCCATCAAGAATAGTCTCCCATGTTGCTCTTTTCTTGCTTATTGGACATTCTTCCATTTCCTGCATGGCTACTTCATATTCCCCATCTAAAAGCTGTAAGCGCCTGTTAGACAAACACATATACTTTAAAGTAACCTGTGTATTACTGTAAGTACACAAATTCTACATCTTTAGATTTATACTATAATAAAAAACATTTATTAAATTTATAAATTAGCTTATATACCCAAGATTTTAAAATATATCTACACTGCAGTCCTGATAAAAGCAATTTTAATGATGTGCACTAATAACTATTAAGTAGACAATTATTTCATTATTGTTCCTACTCAGATACAACTTTAAACACTGTAGTATAATATGCCTAAGGTATCAAAACCTGGTAAGTTTCAAACATTAAATATAAAGCATGTGTGCAGGCTTTCTACTTTTAAAGACAGGATAACAAAAGTGTCACAATACTTGCCTTGGGGAACCACTAAGAATAATGCCTGTTAATTTTAACTACTATAAATGTTTGAACTAGAATCCTTTACTTTTATACTTGACCAGTAAACTAATTGATGATTACAATGATGAATCTGGTAATGACAGGATACTGGGCGCACCTGGCACATATAGGTGCTCAATAAATATTTCATGGATGAATGAATAAATGAAATACTGGTTGAATCAAAGAATTATACTCATACAGTATAATTATATATAGTTTTAATGTGTGCATATATAGTTTATAGATTTTTTTCCATACTTTTAAACACTGGTAACCACTACTACTCTAAACAGCATTCTTCAACCACACTCAATAATTTAATTGTATATAACAATAGCAAGAATCTGGCTTCTCTTCATCAGTCTTAGATAAATTCTATTACATAATAATAGCTAACACTTATCAAATATTTACTATGTGCCAGGCACTATACTAAAGACTTTACATGGCTCATTTTATCTTCTTAATAACTCTGTGAACTAGCTGTTGTTTCCTCCATTTCCAGAAGAGAAAACTGAGACACAAAGAGGTTAAGTAACTTGCCTTAAGATCACACAGTAAATAGTGAGATACAGTAATGAATCCAGATAGTCTGTCCCTAAAGTCTGGCTCTTAATATCAAATGATTTTGAGACTTAAGAATTTTTATATTTTTCTCTATGCTATACTATCTGAATTTAGTCTACTTCAACAGTGCATCAGCAAAGCTTTGGACTTTCCACTTTAAGAGCTAATTTATTTATTTGACTAGGTAATATATTCATATACTTCTAAATTAAAAAGGAGCTTTCCTCATGGCTACATTAGTCCATTTAATAGCTACAACCCAATGTACTCTCCTACCTGTAATGTATGAGGAGGCTTTTCCCTCACAGCCTCATCAACAGTGCTTTACCAAGTTTTTTTGATGTCTGTCAATCTGATAAGTGAAAAAATGACATCTCAGTGTACTTTTAATGCTGATGTCTCATCTTTTTAATTGTTTTAGAATTGTATGTATTTTCTTTTTTTGGTAGTTTTTAGTGTATCCTTTGTCGATTTTTCTATTGGGCTGTGGTCTTTTTCTATTTGAAGAATGAGACATCCATCTATGAGCTCAAAACAATTTCCCCTCAATTTGTCATCTTTACTTTTACGTTACGATGGCTTTTTTGTGTTCTGAAGTTTTTGATTTTTATTTTGCTCAATATTTCCTGTATGGCTTTTGAATTTTGGTTATTCTTTCAGGAGATTTTAACCTGAGATTTTAAAAACAATTTTTATAAATCTAACTCTCAGATTTTGGCTTATAAATAGTATTCCTCTACTAAAAGGAATCAGTACTTCTTGAAGGAAACACAATTCCAGATCAGAGGTAGAAAAGAAGGTAATTCTGGAATATCTTACTATTCCAGAAAATAATGAAAAACTAAAGTCAAAAGGATCCTGCCTGGAGGGGTTCCTCCTGACAAAATTTGGGAAAATTTGAGTATTAAAATGATTAACAACATGAATAGATGAACAGAAATTGAAAAATAAAATTGATTAATCCATATTGATAAAAATAAATCAAAGTTGAGGCAAGAAAGGCTCTTCTTTATAGAAAAATGCAAACTAATTAGTGTGCAAGAAATTATAGAAAATTACCATTTGCCAACTGCCAAAAGAATAATTTATTCAAGCAAGAATCATCAATGGATGCTAACACTATTGCATGAAAGGCTACTGGGGGAAAATCGATATTCACCCTAGTTCATGTATTACCATAGGGATGACATGTTAATTTATGAAAGGGAAGTGCTGTTATAATGGAAAAGCATGGTGAACACCACCTTAACCAAGTGATCAAATCCAATATTGCCTTGTGTCTGTGATGTGGTATATAAAGAACACAACATCTATTAGAATCCCTGCCAAAAATATTTAACTTGAATTTAATCACGAGGAAATAATCACACGAGTCTTTTTAAGTTGAGATACAATCTTCAAAACTATAGGCCTGTACTTTAAAAAAAGGTGGGGAGGACTGTACAACTATTCCAATGAAGTCTGGACGGATGTGATATCTAACTACTGAATGGTGAGGATGGCAAATTATAAAGGACATTGTTGAGGTCAACTGGGGGATAGCATTGCATTTGCTGGATGCTGATTTTCTCAATGAATGCTATATAGTGGTTATGCAGGGAAATGTCATTGTTCTTCGGAAATACATGCTGAAGGGTTTAAACATGAGGAATGAAGTAAACTTTCTCAGCTCAACAAGTATACACTCACAAATAAAGCAAATGTAGCAAAACATTAACAACTGATGAGTCTAGCTGAAGGGTGTGTGGATATTAAATGACTATATTACTCTTTCAACTTTTCTATAGGTTTGAAAATTTTCAAAATAAAAAGCTAGGGAAAAATTATCATGGGTTCTTCTTGGTACTTTTTTCATTGAAAATAAAAGCAGTATTTCTTTCGCTCAAGGAACATGTTAACATATACATGAGGTAGAAAGAATAAAAAAGAAAACACAACATACCCCCACGCTGCCTAAAACACACTTAACAGTATCGATGAAGCCCAGTGCGCCTCCTCCTAATCACTTCTGCCACACACATAACCACTATCTTCCAGTACATTTATGTTTCTATTGTTTTCCATTTAAATCTCTGCTCCATAATCAAATCTGACTTTTCAAAGACACTATATATTGGTTTCTATCAGTAATATTAAGTGATATATTCTAACACAAGATGGTCACTGAAATCTGTCACTATTCCAAATCATTTTTGCTTTTTTAGTAAGAATTTTATACCTTTCTTCACTTGGTGGCTAACAAATGATCAATACCTTAAAGCACCAATCTATTACTTTTTAAATAGAAAGAATGGCCCAGTTAATTCTCTTGGCTTTCTCCTATACCTGACTGACAGTGAGCTGTGTTAACTACCAGCAAGCAACCTGGTACAAGAAATCATGGCATGTTACTGGTTTCATCCTCCAATCCTGGGAAAAAAGAATGCTGCATTTGCTTCCAAGGCATTCTTTTACCAGTGCTCAGATGCTTCATTTCCATGCAGACAGTGCAGAGATGATTTTAAGCCCCAGTGTTCCTTGTCACCCTTTGCCAAATGCACATAGGCACATGATGATGATACACAATTTTCCCCCTTAACTTTAATAAACACATTCCAAGATTTGCATTAAAATCTCTGTTCAAATATTATCTCCTCTCAGAGGCTTTCTCTATATAACAGTAACCATTTATTTTCTCTATTTTTCTTCACTCACCACTAAGTGACATTAGTTGATATTTTTGGGGGGTGTTCTGTTTCGTCCACTAGAAACTAAGCTCCATGAAGGCAGGACTTTGTTGCCTTCTCACTGCCTAGAACAGTGTCTGGCAAAGAGTAAACACTCAGAAAATACTTGCTGAATAAAGAATCTTAACTAAGCCATTCGAATAGTTCCTTATCCATGTTTATTGCTTTCTATATGATAAAGAAAAAAATTCAGTTTTGGTAAATTTGTTTTTTTATTCCTAACAATGAAGAAAAACAAAGGTAAAGAAACAATCAATATCACCACTATATTCTGCTTCAGAATGAAAACATTTCTAGAATATTATGGGAGCTTTACATCAACATTACCTGTTTTTATCAAATACTGTCATTTGTGCAACAAATGTCTTTTCCCCATCTTCACGATTTCGTTTTCTTCTGGCTGGAAGTTCTTCATTTACATCTAAATTTAACAAACATTTCTCATAAATCAAATATTGAAACAAAAATGTGTTATTTATGATATATGGTCCCTTAACATAAAAACACACTACATTTATCACAATTGAGGTACAAATTACACTAAAGTTGGAATATTTAGATCACACTTTTTTCAATTTCATATTTTTACCATATTGTGTATGTCCTCACTTGTTTATTTTTTTCTTTTTCTTTCAGAGACAGAGTCTCACTCTGTTGCCAGGCTGGAGTATAGTAGTGTGATCATAGCTCACTGCAGCCTCGAGCTCCTGGGATGAAGCAATCCTCCTGCCTCAGCCCCCCATGTAGCTAGGACTGTAGACATATACCACCATGACTGGCTAATTTTTTAAAAAATTTTTTGTGGAGATGGAGTCTCACTATGTTGCCCAGGCTGGTCTCAAGGTCCTGGCCTCAAGCAATCTTCCCACCATGGCCTCACAAAGTGCTAGGATTACAGGCATGAGCCACCACACCCATCCTGTCCATACTTTTTGACATTCTTTGCAAAAGCTAATTTCTGTTTGGAATAATCTTTGCTAGGCAAACTCCTCCTCATGGTTACTTTTTATTTTTTAGAACTGAAGACATGTAATTATGGTTACTTTTTAGGAACTCCAAAGGATACTTCAAGATTCACAGATTATTTCTTACAAGGTGCTTCTCCACTGAATTTCATAGATATGTGTAAATATATATGAGACATATGATGACACTTATCATTTTATTGCAATTACTTATTTCATGTCTCTCTCCCCACCCTAGGTTGTAAACCTTTGGAGGACAGGACTTGATATTTTAATCATCTTTGTATCCCCAGCACCTGTACGTTGGTTGAATGATTACCTCAAAGATGAATTCAGCATTACTGGAAGAACAGAGGGATAGGTAAAGGGATAGATATGTGATAAGTATAATAAAGTATTCATTGTTGAATATAAGTGGTAAGTAGATAAGGGCTGACTATAAAACTTTTTCAACAGTCCTTTATGTTTGAAAATTTTCACAACAAAATGTGGGGGGGGATGAGTTCACTGTTTGCTAAGAGATTTATGTAAAACAGTACTCTTTCCAACCTTGGAAAAAAGACAAGGTTTCAAAAAAAAACTTTATACACAACTATGAATACTATGAAGGTATACTGGTTCAGTCACTTTCAATAACCACTTTTATCACCAATGATAAAATCTAGTAAAATTACTGAAATAAAAATTACCAATATTTTCATTGGTTTCTCCATTAATCATTCCATTAAACTCTCTTCTTCCCGGACGAGTCACTCTAAATAGCAATGAGTAAGACTTCACCATATGGCTGTTACTAGGTTCAAATTCATTACTGGAAACTGCAAGGGACGGGAAATTTCCAGGTTTTGTTTGATTGAGGTCAGGATTCAAAGGCACCTGCTTTTTACCTGTGGGAACTTGCCTTATTGGACAACTTACATCCTGCAAAGGTAAAGATTATTAAATTATATTTATACATAGGCAATATGAATTACAATAAAACTTCTAATCACAGCTATAGGAAACATGGAATAGGTCATGATTACCAAATGGCATGTTAAAATTCTAACCATAGTTTTGAAAATTGTGAAGCAAAAATGAAAATTTGGAACAACTGTATACCAAATATTAAAGCAATGACTTTCTCCAATATAATGAAAATATCATGACACAGTATATCAACAATAGGTAGCTGATGGTCATCTGAAATAGTTTTATATTAGAAATATGGAATTAAAACTGTGCTTAAAATATTAAACTCAGGTAACTTCATCAGTTCCCTTAAATTTTCTATTTTAACATAATAATAACTTATGGGACCAGAAATGAAAAAAGACTACGTCTGAGCTCTCTTAAGGGAAAAAAAAAAAAGAAACGAGAACCCCAGGGTGGACAATTACATTATGAAACAGTAAATCCACATATTTAGAAATGCTATCTAATAGAAAGGATATTGATCATCTTTTGAGTAATGTTCTGTTATCATATAACTAGTTATGCTGAAAGAGCACAGTAGAAAAATTGGAAGATGCAGAAGATCTTTTTATCAGGGGAATATAGTAAAAATCTTATATCTTCTTTTAAAATAAGCAGAATACGTGCTTATGGTCTAAAAACATTTCTACTCTTTACAAAAAAGTGTAAAATGATGAAACATGTAAGTCTCACCCACCCTCCCAGGTCTTATACTCCAGAGATGACTAATAGCAGTCAATTGGCTGTATACATCCTTCCAAGAAACTGTTTATGCCTATTTTTTTTGAAACACGAAAATATTAAACTTATATTCACATTTTTTTTCCCTGAATAATGTATCTTAAAGAAATTTCATCATATCACTGCTTGTTGTAACGTGTATGGGGGTTAGGAGGCAGTAAGGAATGATGTATCTTAACTTCACATATACTTTTTTTTTTTAAAGGAACAGGGTCTTCCTACGTTGCCCAGGCTGCAGTACGGTGGCTATTTAGAGGTGCAATCCCCCAAGTGATCAGCATGGGAGTTTTGACCTGCTTTGTTTTTAACCTAGGCCAATTTACCCCTCTTTAGTAACTTAGTGGTCCACTGCTCTCAGGAAGTCATCATATTGACGCCAAATTCGGTGCAGGCACTCAATCGGCATAGTGCACTACAGCCCAGAAGTCCTGGGCTCAGGTGATACTCCCACCTCAGCCTTCTGAGTAAGTGAAACTGCTGGTGCGAGTAACTGAGACAACAGGTACCTGCAACCATGCATGCCCACAGAAACTTTTTAATATATATAAAATTACACTGCTGCCTCCTAGCGCTTTAGTCCACTTCCTACCAATGCTTTAGCAGTTTGCCAAGCCCCTTATCACCTTACTATGATCTTGAAGCACATCAGCAATGGGAAGCTCTACACAGGTTCCTGTTCCTCTTGAAAGATTCAAGAACTTAAGGCTCCTAAAAGTACATCTGTTGGCTTTGATGGGTTGACCAGGAAATACTGTAATACTTGTTTCTATGGTGAAATAATTTCACCTTATAAATAAAAATGTGAAGCATGTGTTAATAAGTTAATGGCTGATAACGCTGACAAGAGAATTTCTTTGCCTAACAGCAGTGTTAAAAAAGATAATCTTTTGGGAAAAAATTCTCTCTTAGCCCTTATCTAAAATTTCAACAGGTACACATAGCTAAGAGGCTGAAATGGCAGGGAAGCAACTGAATTTATGCCATAAGATTCTAAAACATAGCTTCTTCCCTTCATTTCCAGACTCCTATAGGAAAGTTTTGTATGGACACCTAGTCAGACTAGGAAAAAAAACACAAAAACATGGGAGGTTGGCAAAAAGAGGTTATCGGTTTTACAATTCAGCCATCAACATATTTCTTAAGCTTTTACAGGTTAAAAATTGACTTTAAAACACAGTATTCATACATGAACATGTTCAACTAAGAAAATTATTCCACTTCATCTACCAACGATATATTACCTTTCTTTTTTTGTGGCAAACTTTCACAAGCAGGACTTCCAGGGTAACAGAATTTTGTTCATTTTCTGAGTTTTGTGATGGCTTATCTAAACAGAAAACCAATACTTTAAAACCTATTTAAATATATGTATATAAGCACAGTATTCACTTTCCTAAGAAGTCTGGGAGTTTCAAACACTAAAGACTTCCTACAATGAAGACTTCTCAAAAGTATATTCATTCTTTTTTCCCCAAATCAGTTCCAAACTTGCAGCAAACTCTTTATAAGCCGTTATATATAGTCTAAAAAAACTTTTACAAGACAAATTATTACCTTCCTACATATTGTGATTTTCTTTTGATTCAAGTAGGATAACTCAATTATATGAATGTATATTCAAAAATATTTACTGATTACTTATGATTTGAAGATTAATCGTTTTTTGTTTTGTTTGGAAAAGGGTCTTAGTATCTTGCCCAGGCTAGTCTTAAACTCCTAGGCTCAACCCATCCCTCTGCCTCAGGCCCCTGAGAAGCTGGGAATGTAGGTGCGCATCATTGCATCTGGCTAATTTTAGGTTTTATTTATTTATTTTTTTGAGACAGAATCTCACTCTGTCCCCCTGGGCTGGAATGCAGTGGCATCATCATAGCTCACTGCAACCTCAAATTCCTGAGCTCAAGCAATCCTGCCCCAGCCTGGGACTAAAGATGCATGCCATGACACCTGGCTAATTTTTTTT
>NW_012148408.1:2504025-2534340 GCF_000956105.1 Propithecus coquereli | reverse complement strand
TTAATTTATTTCCATTTTTTTTTGGTAGAGACAGGGTCTCGCTCTTGCTCAGGCTGGTCTCGAACTCCTGAGCTCAGAACGATCCGCCCGCCTCAGCCTCCCAGAGTGCTAGGATTACAGGCGTTAGCCACCGCGCCCGGCCTCCAACTTCTAATTTCAAAGTTATAATGAGAAATTACTTTCTGGAAACAGAGGTGTCAACCCAGTTTACTGTCTCACTTACTTTAATATAAACAAATTAAAAACAGAATAAATCTGAGCAATTTTTGAGCTTTACATATTTTGTCATATAGACAATAAAAAAGTTTAATGAGACTATTTTCCAAAAATTTCAGTAGTGGGTAATTTATATATATTTTATACAAGTCCCTGGGAACAAATGGCTAATGAATGTATTAAATTCAAATTATAACTTTCTAAAGTATTAGAGTCCATATGCTTTAGAAGTACCACAGAAAACCAAATATGGATGATTAGAAATACTAGCTCCAGCAGACAATTATATTTAAGAATTTAAGATGGATAAGCTGACAAGTATTTTATCCATTTTTAAAACTGTAACTTTTCCCAGCTTTTACTGAAGTAACATAAAATACTACACAATTTCCTTTGTATAATATCTAACCTACTGATATATCCCACTGGTAGTAGTGATTATTTCAGTTGTCTTACTGTGTGTTTTTAAACATGATGCAATGACATCAACTCAAAATGTTTATGCAGAAAGGGTGCTATTCAGGAGCTTCTTTACCTATCCCAGTTCTAAGGCAATAAGTTAATTTTCATTATTAGTCTTAATAATTTAAAGCTTGAAATCATTACCAGAATCAACATCGCTTCCATTAAATACAATTTTATAAATTTACACACAAAATTCTCATTCCTTTTTACATTCACAAAGGTGTTTGCTGTCAGAATGCCAATATATTTACTTTTAAGTACATACCATTTTTGTGGAAGAAACCAGTAAATGTAAGCTGCAAATGAGCTGACAAGCTAAATAAAACAAAGAAAAAAATTTTTATCACTTTAATGCTGTATAATAACCTAGACTTTAAAATATAACATTGAAATCAAAGCTACTTTAGCTAATTTATAAATATTTGATTTTCTCATTCTTTTTTTTTTTTTTAATGAATCATACAGGAAACTTAAGATTTTCTCATTCTCATCTGCTATTCAGGCCCATGACTCCACGCTTTCCCTGTTAAGTATGACGTCCAAAATAGTGTGTCTATACACCTAAAAAAATCAACAACAAAAAGCCCACAGTTCACAAAAATAAAAGCAAAAAATACAAAAACACCAAAGGAGTAAGGCACAAAAAAACAGACCACCAAATAAGAAGCCAGATAATTTACTGGGTTTTGTGTCCTACCTATAAAATGAGAGGTGTCCCTTCCCACTTCTCAAAAGGAAATTTTGATTAGAGTAGCTGAATCTACACAAAAGTGTTTAAATATTTTAAAGGTATGAAAATTCAACCTTCCTAACAAATGATGCAGAACCATTACTTTATATTTTTATTAAGAGTGAAATATACAATTACAGATCTGCTTAGATCTATAATTTACTGTTTCAACATGTCATTTTAATTTTTAGTTTTAGAAGCTATGAAAAAGAAAAAGGAAGCATGGACTACAGGGATCTTTGTTTTTACAAACATATATTAATAATGTTTAAAAAACTATTAGGATGAGGTAGAATAAACAGAAACATCAACAGGATTTTGTGGTATTTTTAAACTGCAAAACAGAACAATCTATTTGTTGACCATGCCTAACTTTCCAGAGCACAATTTCAGTAGCGATGTGGACAGACACCAGATTATAGAGGGCTATATAGAGTAGATGGTGGGGTAAGGAAAGCAGTACTGATCCCTTACTTAAGAAATTTACCAGTGAAAATAATGAAAATCAATAGTTACTGGGCAATAAGGACCACTAAAGGGTAGGTGTTTGTTTTTTTTAAATGATGGTAACAATCTAGGCTTTTTTTTTTTTCGAGACAGGATCTCGTTCTGTCACCCAGACTGGAGTGCAGTGGTACAATCACAGCTCACTGCAACCTCCAACTCTCAGGCTCAAGCAATCCTCCTGGCTTAGCCTCCTAAGCAGCTAGAACTACAGGCACCCAAGACCATGCCCTGCTAATTTATTTTTTGTAGAGATGGGGTCTCACTGTGCTGCCCAGGCTGGTCTTAAACACCTGGGCTCAAGTGATCCTCCCCCCTTGGGTTCCCAAAGTGTTGGGATCACAGATATGATGGACTGTTCCCACCCCATCTTTATAATCAGAGGGGAAGAGTTAAAAAAAGACATTGAGGCAAGAAGAGTATTAAGGATCAAGTAATGACTGGAAATGAGGCCACATTAGGTTAGCTTATAAATATGCCTAGGACTCCTCTTTTTCTAAGAGAAATAAGAGGCAAGTGAGTAAGATATTTCAATGGAAAATGTAGGAATGTCTGTATCTTCTTAGTGAAGTAAGTCATGAAACTGTCTACTAAAAGAACTACAAGGTGGAGGTCTTGAGGGACACTTCTAGAACAGTACTAAGGAAGTATGCCAGAATATCATTGGAGGACAAAATGACTACGGAAGAGTAAAAGTATAAGGGTCCATGCAGAGTTAGAAAGCATAACTATGAGGAAAAAACTAGTAACAACCATAATTTAAATATCAACAGAAATGGTATACAATGGGATTCTTAAAAACCTATTCTATACAGGTAAATCATATATTATAAACACTTTTATACTACTTTCTGACATGAATCAGATACTTTGTACATGCCATTTTACTAAGATAGCTAGCATTTTTCTATAAAAAAAGAGTTCCATAAATATCACCTTACAAAGCAGAACTATCTAAACTCCAAAACATAAGTGAAAGACAGAGAGGAATGAATATTCTACAATTTCTACATGTTAGAAGATAATCCATTACTAACAACATGTCTGTCCTATTCTTAGTTGCTTTAATTAAACCTACATACTAAGACCAGGGGTTAATTTACTTAAATTAACCTTATTATGATTTTTTTTTTCTGAAACAGGGTCTAGCTCTCTGTTGTCCAAGCTAGAATGCAGTGGCGTCATCATATCTCACTGCAACCTCGAACTCCTGGGCTCAAGCAATCCTCCTGCCTCAGCCTGCCAAGTAGCTGGGACTACAGGTGATTGCCACCATGACTGGCTAATTTTTCTATTTATTTGTAGAGACAAGATCTCACTATGTTCCTCAGGCTGGTCTCGAACTCCTGAGCTCAAGCCATCCTCTCACCTTGGCCTCCCAGAATGCTAGGATTACAGGCATGAGCCACCATGCCCAGCCAAATTAACCTTAATTTTGTATCTATTATCCCTTTCTGCAAATTTTCTTTTCTTTGAGATAGGGTCTCGCTATATTGCCCAGGCTGGTATCGAACTCCTTGGCTCAAGGAATTCTCTGGCCTCAGCCTCCCAAAAAGCTGGGACTACAGCAGTGTACCACCGTGCCTGGCTCCTTTCTGTAAATTTCTGAATGAGTCCCCAGCTACCAAATCTTTTGTCTGACTGCTGAAATGGCTCCCATTTCTCATCTCCCTTAAAGCCTTATATAGGAAAACAGAATAGAATGATTAAATAGTCAGAAAATCCAGGTTTGAATTCTGGTTCCAGTTATTAACTATGTCCTGATACCTATAAAATGAGGATACAATTTCTGTCAAGATTGTGAAGGTTGTAGAAAAAAATAAAGGATCTAGCAAAGTATTCTCTCCCTTTTCTACAAAGACCCCAACCTCAACTATCCTTGAGCTTAATGATCACTTTTTTCGTTAATAAGCACTTGTATTTACCACTTTTTTGTCAATATTTTTTCATACACATTCTCTTTCAAAAATCTTTTTGTTATATGGGTGTCCCTAGCACCTAGCAGTGTCTTACAGAAAGGTACCCAACAAATAAATGCTTTCCATAAGATAATGTCCTCCTAGAGTAATAAGCTTTTAAAGGTCAGGAATCATGGCCCATTACACTGTGGTACTAACAGCATCATTTACATTATCTTTCTGGGAAATATGATTTTAAGATCCAACTTTGAAATATCAGAAAGACCTTCCATTTATCTACCTCAGAAAATATTTTAAATCAGCGTTACTCAAAATGTGGTCTAAAAACTGAAGTCATTAGGGAAACTTACAGCTCCACAATAATGTAAGAAACTGAGACTAAGACTTTAACAAAAGACTGAAAATTGAAAACAAACAAGCAACCAATAAAAAGGTCCTTCACCACACTGTTCTGAGTGAGACACACTGTTTTAAATGGTACCTTACAGCTTACATAGGATAGCCCGCACAAAGAGCCAGTATTATATAATATTGTTTGAGAAAAAGAACTCCAAATTTTCAATTAATCAATTTAAAAGATAACACTGGGAATGTGGTTTGCTATGCATGATGTCCCCTCCCCTCACCTGAAAGTAAACACTCTGATATGTACCTAGAATAAAGTATACCAGTGATCCCTTCCACAGGTAGTTTCTTCCCAAGGAAAAAGGGCAAAGTTTTCTTTGCCTTCCCTCTTCCCTCTCTTGTGGCTACTATGTCCACATCTTAATTGGTTAAGTTGGATCAGACAAAGGAAAGGAAAAGAAACATGTAAGGTTGGTCAGGGCTATTTGGTTTTAGGCTACAAAGGATCTACTTCAGATGACCAGGACAGGATTTCATATAATGATCTGGTTCATTTATGTAACGTGTTCCCTGTCTCTATCTTCTCAGAAAGCAAGCAACATGGTAATAAGAAATTAGATGGAGAATTTGAAATTTTGAGATGCTAGATTCCAAGCACAAACATCTGACAGTTTTAAAGCAGTCTGCAGAATGAGGTTAAGTAAATTCTTAAGGGACAAACATTTTCAAATCAGATTCATGGAGGAACCTCAACTTTTATTAGTAAGAATAACCAGATCTCATTAATCCTAGCACTCCAGGAGGCCGAGGTGGGAGGATTGCTTGGAGCTCAAAAAGTTCTGAGACCAGCCTGAGCAAGAGCAAAGACCCCATCTCTACTGAAAATATAAAAATCAGCCAGGCGTCATGGCACACACCTGTAAGTCCCAGCTACTTGGGAGGCTGAGGCAGGAAGATCACTGGAACCCAAGAGTTTGAGGTTGCAGTGAGCAAAAATGACGTCACTGCACTCTACCCAGGGCGACAGAGTGAGACTTTGTCTCGAAAAGGGACCAAGATTAATGCCTCTAATTTATACACATTAATCAGATAGTGGCAGATACCAGGCTTCATTTCTAGAGTCATGGCTATATTACCTCAAAACAGGACAGGTTTGATGGGCTACAGCTGCACTATTATAGATGTTAGCTACCCAATTTTTCTTATACATTTTATCCTATGATATATTAAGCTGAGGAACTGGTGACTACATCAAGCCCATTATTCTGGCATCTAGGGTCTCAAAATACAAGGTTCAGACACACAGATGAAAACACTTTCTAGTGCGAAGATAAAGTTTAACAGGGGATGGTGTGTATCTATTATTTATAAATAGATGACCTTCCTAAAGTACTAGAGAAAACGCAAAGTAACTACTACAAACCCAAAGATCATACAAGGAATATCTTAAAAATTTGTTCTTAAACACCCAGGTTCTTTTTTTCTTTTTTGAGATGGGGTCTCATTGTATCGCCCGGGTGGGTCTCAAACTCCTGGCCCTCAAGCCATCCTTCTGCCTCAGCTTCCCAAGTAGCTAAAACATCCAGGTTTTAAGAATCAGATATGCTCAGTGGCAAGTGATTTGAGAAGTAAATACATAATAAGAAATTCATAGCCCAGGTTCTAAAATAAAGAACAAAAACTTAAGAGTGAAAAGATGCCACCAATTTGAAAACAACTTCAAAACTTAGTCAAGACAGGAGGGTTATTAAAAAAAAGCGGGGGGGGGGGAGACATCGGATCTTATTAATGTGGAAAAGACATAAAACCAACCTAAGCAGCAGCCTAAAGATTTAAAAATGTAGCTAAATCTACAAAAAAGAAGGGTAGGGAAAAACCATTAACATAATAGTTTTATTTAAAATAATTTAATGGCTTTCTTAAGATTAACATCCTTAGGCCAGAGATGGTGGCTCACGCCTGTGATCCTAGCACTCTGGGAGGCCGAGGCAGGTGGATCGCTCAAGGTCAGGAGTTCGAGACCAGCCTGAGCAAGAGCGAGACCCCCGTCTCTACTAAAAAATAGAAAGAAATGATCTGGACAACTAAAAATACATATATAGAAAAAATTAGCCGGGCATGGTGGCTCATGCCTGTAGTCCCAGCTATTTGGGAGGCTGAGGCAGAAGGATTGCTTGAGCCCAGGAGTTTGAGGTTGCTGTGAGCTAGGCTGATGCCACAGCACTCTAGCCCAGATAACAGAGTGAGACTCTGCCTCAAAAAAAAAAAAAAAAAAAAAGATTAACATCCTTAAACAACCTATAAGACCCCGCATTACGTGGCCAGGGTCATCTGCTCTAGCCTCCTCTCATGCCACTCTCCCTACTCTCTCTACTCAGCTACTCTGGCCTCATATGCCAGATGTATAATATTCTTTTTATCTAGAACTACCTATCTACTCATCCTCCCTCTCCTCATTTCACTCCTATACTCATCTTTCAGATCTCAGTTTATTTTTTCAGAGAAGCTTTCCCTGACCATCACTATTTCCATACCCAGTACCTCAAATGAGAGCTGGTTCTCCTGCTTTATGCACTCATAGTTTCCCTATACTTTTTTTTCCCTGCTTATTTTATACTTACATGACTATGTCCCTCCCCCTAAACACTAAGCTCCATAAAGGCAGGGCTTTCATCGTTTTGCTCACCATTATATCCCATAGGGCTTAGTATAGTACCTGGGACATGGCATGCTAAGGAAACAGAAGTTCCCTATCCCTGTTCCAAAGTATAGATCCAGACCTTGTTATTGTACAAAAATATGCTTAGAAAAGGGGATGTGTGGAAAAGGAAGATTACTAATTCAAGAGTTTAGGTTGTAATAAAAACAAAAACAAAAAAACTGATGAAAGGTATGCTGCCTTATCAATCTACTAAAAACACATGCCTGATAATATTCTGAATAAAAGTTATAATTCAGGTTATCTTTTGAGGGGTTTCTCCAGCTACTAACAGTGGACCAGGAATGGAAGAGGAATAAGGGGAAGAGAGAGGACACATCTTGCTTCTCATCTGGCCCTGGGGAACACTTTTAGAAGGAACTCCAATTTGGAGATCTTTTCATGACGTGTTTCAGTCCATGGGGATGCACTTGGAAGTCAAGAGTTATGACTACAGAATTCCAAAATTGGTAGGATTGATAGCATAAGAAATCCTTGGGATCCTGCTAGGATGGACAACTACAGAAAGGCAAGAGTTTTATTCTAATAAGCCATAGTGCTTGTTCAAAATCCATAGTAAATTCAAAAGTGGAGTACCAGAAAGAAGAAATGGAGAGAATATAAGACATTACATCAAACCTTCTATAAATAAAGGTGTTTTAAATGATGCGTAATGATAACAAAAAAGCAAAAAGAGGTAACAGGAAAACCTGGGGACTGAAGGTGCAACCACAGTAAGCTTCTAAAATTTGTTAATTGCTCTGGGAGTTTCAGAAGCCACTCTTCAAGAAAAGAAACAATCTGCATAGATAGTAGGCTTTATTATTGAGTTTTAAGGTTACAAATAACAGTTCTAGTCTATTGTCATGAATTGCTTGGCACCTTAGAAGTATAAACCATGAAGTGTCCCTATTTTTCTTTTTTCTGTCAGCTCCTTCCGCTAACAGAAAGTTTCTGCAAGTTACTTGTAAGATTAACTGTAGATCCAAAGTGTAAAAGATCCTGAACCACTACCAACTTTTCCACGATGCCAGGATTTTGGTTTAGTTTATAAGTCACTATGAATGTCATAATTAGGTCAGGCATTTATTTGATTGTACTAACTTTTCGGCTGTAATACTATGGTATTTTCGTGCATCTTGATATTCCCCTTAAACTTTAAAAAATGAAATATATTGTGCTTGGGAATGGAGATATAACTTTGGAAGTGCTGAAAGAACATGAATTCCAGTAGAAGCCTCCTGACTACAGCTGTTGAACAGATCCAGGATCCAATCAAACTGAATGAGATCCCTATATTTGAAATGGTACAGAGAATATAGACAGAGGAGAGGTAGTTTTGCATATGATTTTAGATTTTAACTTCTACTAATTAATGTCATGGAACAACAAAGATTTGTTTTGTTCTCTTTTAAGAAAGAATCTGAGGGCCGGCCAGAACAAGAGCAAGACGCTGTCTCTACTAAAAATAGGAAAAATTAGCTGGGCATGGTGGCGTGTGCCTGTAGTCTCAGCTACTTGGGAAGCTGAGGCAGAAGGATTGCTTAAGTCCAGGACTTTGAGGTTGCTGTGAGAGAAGAAAAAAAAGAATTTGACAATATATTCTACAAGCAAAGTTTTTGTTTTATTTTGGTTTTTTGCTCTGTCATCCTGGGTAGAGTGCAGGGGCATCACCATAGCTAGCTCACTGCAGCCTCAAACTCCTGGGCTCACTCAAGCAATCCTCCTGCCTCAGCCTCCTGAATAACTGGGATTATATGCACACACCACCACACCCAGCTAAGTTTTTCTATTTTTGGTAAAGAGGCTGGTCTTGAACTCCTGAGCTCAAGCAATCCTCCCGCTTCTGCCTCCCAGATAGGAGTACAGGTATGAGCAACCTTGCGAGGCCACAGCAAGTTTTATAGTGCTAGCATTACGTACCAAGTGTCTAGGGCACTTCTTAGAACACTGTGTGATAAGTTAATAGAATAAGATTATGTTTAATTTGAGATAAGAAATATTTTGAAGTTAATAATATAGGGTCTTGGGAGTAAACTTAAAATGAAGCACTTCCTTAATTCATCTTAGTGCCTTTGGGAGCAACACTCAGACATTTCATGAAAATCTTGGGGGGGTTGAAATGGCCAACTTACTGGTCCCCGATAGACCCCAAGGATTGAAAAAGTTCTCTTCCAAAATTACAAGCAGGAATTTTATGTAACCTTCTGATGTTTCTATGAGTTGCTGTTGAACCCACTGAGTGGAAAGGAATACAATTATTGGAGAAACAATTATTCAGTGAGAATTATTATAATATCTCCCTCACAACACATTCTTAGGAAAGCTCAGTAATATTTATCAAAGCCAATGTCACAATGAGATAGCAGTAGGGTTTAGGAACAATGAAGGTAGAACCTTCATGAGAAAGATGAAGAAAAAGGTCTAGTTTTCTTCTTCTTCTTGGTTCATTCTTCCTTCCCACTTGAACCCTGAAAGGCCTAGAGAGCAAACTACTAAGGTGGTCAGGAGAAAAGCAGCAGGCGGGGTCAGACCAGGACACTTTAAAAAGCCCCAAAGATCCCAAGAGCTCTGTCCAGGGCAAGCAACCAGACAAGGATCTGGAATAGGAATTTGCTAAGAATAACACGCATGCACTGAAAATATTCTCAGTTCTCTCTCATAGAGTACTCCCTGAGCAGTAATAGAAGGATTAGGTAAATTCAGGACCTCAGCTTCTAGAATGAACTATCACAGCTTGATTTACAAGTCAGGATTGCCTAGATATGGAAACATAAATTACACTTCAATCCCACAAGATTGTTAAGATATAAAATTAAAACTGTGATTTTACAACTCAAGAAAGTCACCTAATTCAAACCAAGTTTAAAAGATAAGCGACTGCAAAAAATGAAGCCTTTTTAGCACTAAAACAAGGAGAAAACATAAATGAAGCACCTTTAAGTGTATATCCTATCTAAATTGGTAAGATGTGATTTAAAACTTCAGAAGATAGGAGGTGGAAATCTTAGGAAAGAAAAAAACAAAAACAAAACTGCAGGAGAAAAATTTATTGTGACAATTTTTCCAACTACATTTTTTAAAAAAATCTAGTATTTTTCGTCTACATTTCTCTCTAAAAGTAGTCAACAGATGAACAAAAACCACACAAATTCCTGTTTCTCTCTAGAATAATATTCAAGTTTACATATCGAAGAATAAACAGAAGCACGCTGTTTAGGGTAGGCAGATACTAGGCTAGTCAGAACATTTAGGGATTAGTTCTGGGTATATATTTGAAAATGTACAATAAGTAGATTCTGTCCAAAGGGTCAAATTTCTGAAACTATCATGTGAGAAATGTATTTCAAATACAAAATAAAGTTATGAATATGTTGCTTCAAAGATTTAAATAAGGGGAAGAAGGAAAAGATGGAAAAAAAGCCCCTCTCTTATTTGAGGATAGTTACTTAGAAAAGATACGATACTGTGAAGCACCTGCCACCTCACCTAGCACATAGCAAGTATACCTAAATGTGAGTCTCCATCTCTCCTTCGATGAGGTAGGAGAATTAAGATCAACTGCAGAAGTTACAGAGACTCTCATTCAAAACACAAGAAACTGTTAATGGAGATAAACAATAATGAACACAACTGCCTTATAAAGCAGTGAGTTTCTTGACTTGGAGGTATTCAAGCCAAGGCTTAAGGATTCTCTGCCAGGGATGCTACAGAAATTAATTCCTGACTTGTGTTTAAGTTTGAACAAACTGACCTCTAAGGTTCCTTCTAACTCTTTATGATATTGAGGTGATCATTTGGAAAATGATCACTGTAATTTTTCCTCTTTCCTCAAGTATATCACTTAATGTAAACTGATAGGTTATCTTACCTATGAGATTCTTGCTCTCCTTTCATTTTCTCTACTTTTGATAACATATCATCAACTTTAAATGTTTTCCTGGAAGAAACAGATAAACAAAATAATCACTTCTCAACTGGGAAAAACAAACAAATTACACTTTATTGTCACTATTATAGGCAAGATGGAAATCAGATTATTTTTAGTAAGATAAATTATGGATGGTTAGCCATACAATGAATACTATTAAGACAGTATATGTTACCATACAGCAGATAAGCGTCCAAGCCCCATCTCAAATACTAACTTTTTCATGAGACCATTTGTAATTCCCAAATCAGAGTGATTTCTCTTTGCCCACAGCACTTGGTCTACATTTATTATGATATTTGGTCTTCTACATATGAAATTTGTGTAAATATTTTATTTCCCCTACTAGATTATAAGCTCCTGAAGAACAGTGATTGCTTTTCTTCAAGGAAAGCCATGTAGTGTCTGCATAGTGCCTCACACTTGGGCAGGTATTCAAGTATCTGCTGAATTGAGCCAACAAACGTAAATTATATGTATTTTGAAACACATTTCTATTAAGCAACCCAACAAATATATACTAGCAACATCACATAAAAAAATGGATATTCTATAAAATGTATCTGAAGTTCACAAGACATCCTCCAAGATTATTAGCAAAGCCTAAAGTTAGATGATATATATATATCATACTAAAGAGATGGTTGTTGATATCATGAAAAAATTCTGAAGGGGACATACCCATCATATCATAACAAAATTATTAGCTTTTAACTTAGTAAGTTTAAGAGAAAAAAGTAGTTTTTCCACAATAGAAACTTAAATTATGTATAATCTCCCAAAGCAATTAAAGGATGAATAGATTGTAAAATAAGCCTCATCTTAGTTCTTAAGGTAGTCTATGATATGTCCCCTACAGATAGAGGCTAAAAATCTAGATCCATATAATTTAATTAGAAACAAACATTTCTCTTTATACTCATATATTCTCTTCAAATTTAGAACTTGAAAAGCTTAATGTATTCCACATTAACTTACTATTTTATAATGCTTGAATGCAGATACTAGAAATTATGAATATGCTCATTCCTCAAAAAGAACTATTGTACTCAACTACTATAATAAAAATTGACAGTAGAGAAATGTTAACATAAATATATTACAATAAATCACTGATAGGAAGAGCAGAATTGATACAATCGATATTTCAGGTAAATAAGAATAGCCTCCATTAACCAAAGATCTGAAGGGGGAAAAAAAGCTTCTCTCTTTACCTTTAGAGTTACTGAAAACTTCGATATTAAAGTTTCATCCAACAGACCATAGTTAAGAAGTGCTTTAAGAAGGATGGCAATATATTTTCAATCTCCACAGATAAGAGAGAAGAAAGAAGAAAAATGTAGGACTCTTTTAAGCTACTTACAAGAACTGTTAAGTGTAAGTACCGAAAGTTACTATTGAGGACGGTTGTGAAGTTACTGGAAACTTTTAAGAATAATATGTTTATCTTTATGTAATGATTAAGAAGAAATTCTGTCTGTATAAAGAAAGGTAAGACTTTTTAAGTCCCAAAGTTCACCTCTTCCAATATTATGAAGTTGTACATAGAAAAGTGAATAGGAAAATTAAATATTAACAACCATTTGAAACAGATAAGATCATAAAAGCAGCCCTGCCTTCTTTAGGAATAAACAAAACAAACCACATAAGCAACTATACAAAAGCAGCTCCTCCCCCAACACCAAGTATTTCTGTTCTTTAGAAAGGTAATGCTACTTTAGCTCAGATTTAACAAGGGAAATAGTTATCAAAAAGTAGAATATTTTAAAAATTCAAGAAATTTCAGGAAATTTTCTTGGGAGGGTTCAGAAACAGATCAAATGACATCTAGGAAAATGGATTCGATAAAAGATGCCCTTCTCCTTACCTATATTTCTACTTTGTCAGAGTTGTGTTAGCCTTTAAAATTTGAATATCCCTATGAAGTGAGACTAAAGTATGAGATGAGTTTAATAAATATACCAGAATTAATATGAAAACTGAGAGTATGACTTCAAAGGGAGTGACATGCTTATTCCAACAATAGATATTATGTTGTTGTAATATTTAAAAAAGGAGTTCCAAAAATGTCTTGAGAAAAGATCACAATCACTGGACTAAGTTTGCCACCTCCAAAGTTACTAACCAGTTTGAAGACAGCATTCATTTGAAGATATAAGTTGGCTCTAATTTCTTAAAAATTAGTCATATATAAAGTTAGGCACATTAACAAGAGAATTAAGTGATTCCTATGCATTTCTGTAGGAAATTAAGTGGGATTTAAATGTTTTTTGGCTAGCAAATTGCTTCCAAATTCCCCAAAGACAATTTTTTTTTAAAACCTCAAAGGCAATAATTAAGAAAATCAGTTTCTACTATCAGGCCTTTTAAACTATCTTCACCCAATGGCAGACAACAGAAATATATCCCACAATGGGACATATTGTCTAATAAACAAACATGACAATTCCAAAATGATGAACTTAGATTTTAAATGTGTATTATATTTTCCATTTATGGATTAACTCGAACTTATTTTAAAATAACTTAATCATTTTTAAAATTAAAACCAAGCACCATCCTAGATAACTCAATTGAATTTCAATATTAAAAATACTTTAACAAAAGAAAAAAGTTAACTTAATTAAATTTGAGTTTTATAGAATAAATCGAGGGTCAGCACACTATGGACCAAGGGCCAAATTTGGCCTACTGCCTATTTTTGTACAACCCGGGGGAACTAAAAACAATTTTTCAGATAAATATTAGCAATTGATTTGATGATGGAGAACAGTAACTTTGAACTTCAATTAAGCAAAATGTTATCTGCCCCCTCCCCTAAAAAGAATTCTACATTTCTCATTAGTAGGCCTGTACTACAAAATGTTGTATTTTGTATTGAATTTTGAATTTCATCAGTAAAAATTTATGGACATTTTTCTTTCTTTTTATATTGAATACCTACATAATACCCTTGATTTTGCCTCCTGGCCACAAATCCGAAATTATTTACTATCTGGTCCCTTACAGAAAAAGTATGCTGAATGCTGGCATAGATCAAATAATAGACTAGACAGGTAAAGAGTTGACAAATCTAATTCTGTTACCTAATTCATTACCTCTCTCCAAGTTATTTGGGTGCTCAGCAACTTTCACTTAATAAATGCAATTCATTCTCTCTCTTCAGAAAGATAATCAAAAGACAAATAGTTTGAACATTCCAATCTTTCAAAATACAAGTACACAGATCTACAAAATTCAACTATGTCTTGCTACAGAAACGTGATGCCATTTAATAACTAGTAGGAGTCTTCCAAGGCTGCAGTCCCCAACCACCAGGCCTCAGACCAACAGCAGTCCCACCAGGCTGCAGAGCTCCCTCACAGTCCATGGAAAAATTGTCTTCCATGAAACTTAGGAAGAGGGTGGGCGGCGCACAGCAGGAGGTGAGTGGAGGGTAAGCAAGTGAAGCTTCATCTATACAGCTGCTCCCCATCACTGGCATCACTGCCTGAGCTTTGCCTACCCCTGCCCCCACACCCACCCCTGTGGAAAAATTGTCTTCCATATAACTGGTCCCTGGTGCCAAAAAGGTTGGGTACCACTGTCCCACGGAGTTTGGTTTCAAAGTCTTTTAAGACAGCTTAATGGTCTTACTAAGTCAAGATTATAACACCAAATGCCTAATACAAGCTCTCTCCTTTGAATTCAAACCTGTTCACTTGATATGCTCAATAAATATAATCTTGTATCTAGGACAAGAAACTTGCATTCTATAATTACATATGGTTAAGCTTTAAATGTTACACAGCAAAAAGCTTGTCACACACATCCAGACTCCACTTTAAGACCAGTTGATTAAGACTTTCTTGTTTTTTAAGAACATTCATCCCATTGACTTCAAAAGTATTTCCCTTTCAGTAAGACTACCATCAAAGAAATAAACAAGACTTTCTAAACCTATCATTATAGGAGCTAATTCTTTATTGTTAGACATATAAGAAATATTCAAAAATTAACTTTTAAATTTTATGTATCAAAAATGGTTACCCTGAGCCCTTTAGGAAATATTTAAATCCCTGACTTCTACCAAACTTGAAAATAACTAGTGGCACAGAGTAAAAACATGAGTCAGTAAAATTATCTCATTCACTTCACTACTAAATCATTTCTGTTGGAGGGGGAAAAATGCTAGAACAAACTGGGATTTACAAAAATGATACTATTAAAAATCACTTTATAACTAATGCAACCAGTCACTCTTTTACTTGTTTTCATATTTAATTAGAAATAGTAACTTAAAACAAAACTTTAACATGGTTTGATCAGCTTGAAATAAGAGTTATAAAAATGTACCTTTTGATGTTTGTTCTGGAGTTTCGATGAGACATGTAAGTAAGAGTTCTGTGCAAAAATATTGGCTATAAAAAAATTTTTAAAATATTAAAATTAAATACAGATGAAGTTGTAAGAAAGAAATAATATTGATGAATTTTGTTGATTACTTACTGCTATGAGATTCCGAGTTCGAAGAAATCTATAGATCTGTGTTGGTTCTAGGTAACAGGAAACAAAATCCAGACATTATCTAAACGTACTTATGACTTAGCTTGTCAGGAAAATATCAACTCAGCCCATGTTTTAACCAGCATAAACCAATCACCTGTTATAGAAATCATGCACTAATGTTTACATCAAAAAAATCAGCATATGCCATAAAATCAAAAGGCATTCAATATATGGCATTCATTCACAAAATTCATCTCCATTTATTTTAAACCTATGGTTCTCTATAATCCTGTTCTTAAACCTTTCTAAGGTAGCTATTGTTACTGGGCAAAACTGAAGGGCAGTAGTTATATTCATTTAATTTAGCTAATTTGAACTATTTATAATCCATCTCCTTCCAAAAAGTAGCTGAAATAGGTAGTTGGATTCTACAAGATAACTATTTATTGATGTGAAACAAGATGAAAATTTCACTTTTTAATTGGTCACTTAAAAAATGTGTATAGTAGTCAGTCAAAATGGCATAAAACTGCTTCCCAGACATCCTAATACAGGTATATTAAAAGTCAATATTGAAAGGCATCTGAGCCACGATTGTAGCTAAACTCATTAATATCTCCAATTATAGTTTAAATTTTTATCTACTTTGCTCAATGTAAATATTACCTCTATATAAATACTACCTCAACATGTATTTTTTACACATTTGACAGATTCTCAAAAGTCTTTTTAATGCTTAGAATTAAATCAGCTAAATTTTCAATCAGCTATAATTTAATTTGTTATACAGAACTTAGGTTAAACATGAAAAATATACACATATCATACCAGTTACATTAATGACCTATTAATATCACATTTCTTTAAATAAAGTAGTATCAAACTAAATATGAGTAACTATATTATTAAAGCATTTAAAAGTCTCATAAATGAAGAGCAACATTAGAGAAAACTCAAGCTGTTCTGTGACCAGATCTATCTTACTAGAGCTGACGTTTCCAAGGGGGACTCATCAGAAAGCAAACAGTTAAAACTTTCTTGGAGGATTTGTCTTCTCATAACGTTTTGAAAGAATTTTTAAAATTTCCACTTACTCTCCAGTTAGTTTAGTTTTAGTTTCAAATTAAACTAAAAGAAGATGCAAGTATGTCTGTCACCACTGCCTTTCAGTGGTGACAAAGTTCCATCATATTTCCAATTAAAGCCTCTACAGATTTTTGGAAGTGTATTAGGCAAAATAATGTGAATCTCTAAAACAGCCTGGATAATTTGTTTCAACAAAAACTGAAATTCCTTGTATTAAATTCCAATTAGAATTTCATGAAGCACTAATGAGAGAGAATGAAGGAAGGGTATTAAACAATGTAATACGTCTTTCCAAGCACAGCTGATACCATGCCCTTAACTATGCCGCAATAAAATTGTAAATAAGGACATTTGGCGGTAGAGCCAAGTTTATTCAAGTTTCTGTAAGATATTTAGCTATTAAAGATCACCCAAATTATAACATCCACAAAAAAGCAAAAAGGGAAAACAATTAGGATGTAACATTCATTAAAGAACAGTTAAAATTATTTATAGTCATGATGTTAATAAATTCTATTGTTTCCAGACACCTTACTCCCCTTTCCAAATAAGTCCCAGTTTCGCCCTCCAAACTGACCTTAAAAACAGAAATTGATACAAAAAAAAAAAAGTGCCGGAATAAAGCCAAGTACAAAGAGCAGAATTCGGGGGTCGTCTCCAGAGAAGTAAGACGCTTGATCGCTGTCTCAGTTTACGTATCCAAAAAATGGGTGGCTATATTTGAAAGGTTTAAAGCATCCAAGGTGCCATGCTAACACGCAGCACCAAGTTAGCGCGAAGAAGGCATTTCGGACTGATGACAATCTCCTCGGTTTTTCTGCACTCATCCCTTCACAGGCTTCATTTTGCACCTCAAATCCTACAACCGAAACCCCTGTACTTCTAGAGTACGAAAGGCATGAAAGAAAACAAGAACTAGTCTTGGGATGTGACTGCACCTCAGCTCAACTGTAACCTCTGCATCTAAAAGAAGGCTGCTCTTAACGTGGGGCCCCAGGACTGAACCTCTTGGGTACATCTTCGGGGAGTCACCAACCTACCCTGGACCCCCTCTTCCACTTCCCCCAAAGGCCCGAGACTTTGGATCCTCTGGAGCCGTAATCCCTGAAGGGGGGCACATCCCCCTCAATTTCTCCCTCCACTCTCAAACCAACTGGACTCCCGGGGAGGACGGGGGGCCCAGCACAGTGTCCCGTCCCCCGATGCTGGAAGAGTGGGTACTGCTGCCCTCAAAGCCTCACAGACACTCACTCTCAAAGGCCTGAAGGAAAAGCTCGTGGTCAGCCTGGACGTGCTCCATTTTCGGCTTCTTCACCGGTAACACCGCGGCCCCCGCCGCTGCCGCCGCGGAGGAAGAGGAGGAGGCCGAGTAACTGCCGCCGCCTCCACAGCCCCCGCCGCCGGATTTGCCGCCCGAAGCCGTCGCCGCCGCCACAGCCGCCGAACCCCCGAAGCCGCCTCCCCCGGACCCCGCGCTGGGCCCCGAACCGCCCCCTCCCCCACCGCCGTGCTTCTGAGGCGCCATCGCGGTTCCTGCCTCCTCCCCCCGCCAGCTACCCGCCGGGTGGCCCCGGAGAGTAAGCGCCTGCAATACCAACCGCTCGCCCCAGCAGGCTCCGGCGGACCGAGGGGGGAAGGAGGAGAGAGGGGAGGAGAGGGGAAGGGAAGGGAGGAGGAGAGGAGGGAAGGAGGGAGGAAAAAAAAAGTGTCTCCTCAGAGCCCCGCTCCGCTCCGGAGGCCGCTCACCCTACCCTGGCCTCGCTCCGCCCACTTCCCCCGCCCGGCGCTCTGATTGGCCGGCGGGAGCGCGCGCCGCCCGGCCGCCCAGCCCGTTGGCCCGTGGATTCCCCCGTCAGTCACGCGGAGGTGCTTTTCGCGGAGGCGCGGCTTGGTTGGCCCGTGCGCGCTGCCGATCGCGGGCCCGGCCGCCTCTTTGAACTGAATTCGCGGGAAAATTAGGGGTCGGAGCGGCCTTCCTGCTGGCCCCGGTGCATTGTGGGGAGAGAGGGACCCAGCGAGCGGCTTAGGGAGCCGTTTCTCGCCTTCTGAGCGTCGTCAGTCACCGCCCCCAGGGGGTTACGAGACCCCCTGAGGAGAGGCGGGCCTCTGAGGAATTGGGGGCGAGGGGCCTCTTAAATGAACTGAGATCTATTACAGATCATCGAGTCTCTAACTTCCCAGGAAGGGGTCTGACGGGGATTGGTGTGCCCATGATCAGGGTCGCTTCTCAGCTGAGAGGCTCCCGGGGCGGGAATCGCGTCCCCTGCCCTCTGAACACCACGTGCCCCAAGCCACCCATGGCCGAGTCCCACCTGGCACCGGCAAGGGTTTGCGGCGGCTGCAGTCGGACGCTACGCGGCTCCACCAAAGGGAGCGATTTATATTGTTGCAGGGAGGGAAACTATTTCCTGTAGGCTTCAGGGTCTTTACTGAGAGAGGTGGCATCTTCTCAACGTGATGGGAGCAAAGTCCAGATATTTGGATTTTTGGCTCCAGAAACCATAGTAGTGGTTAGAGCGAAAACGATGATTTCTTAGAAGAACTTACACTCTTCTTGAGAATCTATACAGTTTGTGATCAAAAACTTGAGAGGGAATACGGTGTTTTGCGGGTCTTGCTTAAAAAGACGCGTAGGCCCGATTCAGTCTTCGGGTACGGGTTAGTCTGGAGTTGAGCTAATATTCTTAAAGATTTGAGTTTCGGGTTGGACAAAATGATCTCTAAGAATGTTCATCCAATTCAGATTCTATGATCTTATACTACATTAAAGTGAAACACTACCTTTAAAAATCCCAATCTATAAACATAGAACCATTTCATGCTTTATCTATATAGCATTTTTCAAATGTCTACTTTGAGTTCTCTGTAGTTAACTGCAAAACACTGTTTACACAAGTGTCTTTGTTAAACAAGTTGTTTACAAAACTAATTATCTTTGGAATGGTTATTTAAATACCTCAAGTACTGACTTTATCAAAGACTTTGCTACTTAAAGTGAGCCCTACAAATGATGCATTTAATATAAAATGTGGCATTTCAGGAACACATCTGAAATTAAGTATTACCTGAAATTGGGTATACATGTTGCTGATTTTTAAAAGACAACGGCTGTATATTAGATTCAGACAAAAAGTTCAGAGTGCTTTCTTGTTTATTATACTATTCTCTGTACTCCGTATTTTTTATATCCTCCCACAAAAAGAGGTTTTTTTTTTCTTTTTTTAGATTTCTGAAATCAGCCTTCTCTGATTAATGCCATCCCACAGAGGCTTGTGGGTTTTTAGATCTTGGTAAACTGCTTTACAGGGTTAGAAAATGAGGTTTCATCAATTCAGTCAGGGTCTGTAGAATTCACTCACACTAAGCAAATTACAAAATATCTAGTTATAAACAAGAATGCTAATTTATTAATTAACAGTAAGTATAACTGGCAAAATGACCAGTCTTTATCATTTGTACAGGTTCTCCCATTTTGGGGGGAGAGGGCACAGATGGAGAAAGAGGTACAGTCAAAGAAAAAAAACTAGTGATGGATTGTCATAAATCTTTGATAAACAGAGAAATGGAGCTAAGGGAGTTGAGATGTTCTTAGAGGTTATTTCCTTTAAGAACACCTTGGTAGCATTCTCAGCTTGGGCATGGGCATATGCATGGTTTTATGTACAGTAGCTAACTAGCACTGGTCATGAGAATCAAAGCCAACCATGCTATGGGAGAGGCATAGTAACAAATTTTCACTTTGGGATTGTCCTTTGTCTAGAATGTATGTAGAATGCTGAAAAAAAAAACTTAATACCTCGCATAAATTAGAATTAATTGAAAGGTTACCTTAGCTACGTTACTGTTTTCCTAATCAGATAGGTAATATGTTTAGAGATCATCTCAGGGTTGGTGCCATTTGCGACTAGCTTATTTTGTGTTGTTATTTCTAAATTTGAGGTGACAATTGTTTTTGAGATTTGTTATGCCAATTCACTGTCAATGACTTGTATATGTTTAACTCCTTTACCTCACATTGAATTTGAATTGCTTTCTGGGAGATTTGTTTGTTTGTTTTTGCCTTCATGTCATATCTGGAATGGAACTGTAAACTCCTAAAAGCAAAGGCTGTTGTCTTTTTTTTTTTCCTAGCACAGGACTAGATATGTATGTAAGGTAAGAAGGATAGCAATTGTTTTAATACTTTAAAGTTATCATTATGTTTTTATGAGTATAAAAGCTTTTTCATAATGATCCTGTGAAGCTGGCATTATTTCCATTTTATAGCTGACAAAATAGGCTTAGAAGGGTTACATGACTTGCTCATTTAGTGGCAAAGTTGTGACATAAACCCAGTTTTTCTAACTCCAATTTCTATGCTCTTTTGTAATAATGATACAGTCATCCTTAATAATGTACCACAAGCTGTTTTTAAGTTCATTTGTTTTAAAGCCTAAAGGCCACCTAGCTTCTCTTACAAAAAAAAACTATTTTGTACTCCTATTATCCACTCTTTCACTAGTGCCCTTACTTCGCCTTATGTAGTCTTATCTGTTGGGATTATTAACATTTTTTAGACTCCCTTGGCAGTCCAGTGACGTCTATGAATCTCTTTTTAAAAAATGTATAAATATAAAATTTATCAGATTATAAAGGAAACCAATTATAATAAAATACTGTTACTAAAATAAAAAACTAAAAAGTTGTGATGTAGTACTGTAAGTTCTTTACAAATGTACTAAATAATAAATGAGATGCAGCAGCTGGTCAGTTGGATAACTATCAAAATTTCAAAGTAATGATGAGGATAAATAATATTTTGAGATACCTGCAAGAAATATCTGTAATGGGATATGAAAATTTCTCTTAGTAACAAAGCCACAGGTGATGCTAACACTAATGTGATTTGTCACCTAAAAGGAAAAGCTAAATTGCAGCTAGGGTTAGTGTAAATAAAGATATAATTTTTTTTCTCATCCAAGTTTACAGACTCCCTGAATTCTGGTTAATAACCTGTGTTACAGCAACAAGTCTTTTTTTTCTTTCTTTCTTTCTACTTTACTCTAAGTTCTTTGGGGCATGAATGATGGATGATTTAGAACTGAGGTGTCTATCACTGTGACTGGCACAGAATAGGGGCTCATCCAATGAGTCTTAGTGAATAAGGAGGGACACCAGTGCACAAATATAAATTGTGATAATAATGATTGAGTGCTTACTATGTGCTAGGCAATATTTTAACATTTTTAAGTCATTCAATCCTCATAGTGAGGTAAACACTATTATTATCTCCATTTCATTGATAAGAAAACAACAGCAAGACGTTAAGTGACTTGCATAAGCTGGGATTCTAACCCAGACAGTCTGTCTCCAGAGGCCTCACTCTTGACCATCATGCCACAAAACTAGAGAGTTTTAGAGATATAAGATATTGCCCATGTCATTTCTGGGTCAAGAAAGATCAGTTAATATTGCCTTTGATGCGCTGGAATGAGTAATCATCAGTATAAACGCAATAGCCAAAAAATAACTGAGATATCAAGTCTCCTTTTTACTTGTATAATGTCTTTCTATCCTTTATCCATCCTCATCATCTTAAGATTAAGGGCTGAGACTATTACAATAAGCCAACAAACGCTATATCGGGAAAAAAGTATGGTTTGCCTTGCTTTGAGGAAACTAAAAAGTTGTATTTACTGATAAACTGAGAGAAATAGAATCAAATTTGATTTTTTTAAAAAAGAATGTCCTCCTAGATAAAAATAGTAAGGACCTCGCTAATAAAATTTAGTGTGAAGGAACAGTTTGAACAGTCCTATTTGAATCTGAAAACCAAAAGTTTACTTGTTTTTGTTTCCTTTGTCTAGGAAAGAAAAACATGAGAACCATGAAACATTCACTGTGTATTATGAGGTTTTCATAACAAACCACTGATTTGTGTGTTTATCTAGGGTTAACGAGATATAATAAGAATGGGAGTAAGCCATAGTTAGAACCCCTGGGACAAGAAGAAACTTGACACTAATAATTTGAGGGAGAAAAAAACACCTGAGCCATATTGAAAATATCTAAACCTGAATTTTGGGAGGCCTATGTCTGGAGACAACTATTATTAATATGATCGTTTTTCAAACTGTGGAACAAGTTGTTCTATGTTTAACTTTAAACAAAAGTGAAGTGAGCTGATATCTATTCAGTAAACTATCCATACACTAATTATAAACAGTAATATTGGTTACTGTGGTTAACCCCTCAGACACGTGTAACTGAATCTCACAGAGATTAAGTAACTCTCCCACCATTCCATAGTTTGTAAGAAGAGAGCTGGGATTTAAATCCAGTTGTAGGAGACCCAAAACCCCATGTTTTCCAGTACAATAGAGGTATCCAAGCTGTCTTCCTGGAAGCCCCAGAGTTTCAGGAAGATGAAACCACAATGTGGTGGGCTCTGCATCCCTATTTGTCTTCAATCAGAGCTGTTCTACTTTTATCTGTTACACAATTTGTTTGAAGATAATGGTCCTACTTGCTAAAAAAAAAATTTTTTTTTAAACTGCCACATGATACTATGCTGCCTTCCTAAGTCTGATAAGGACAAACCATGGGCTAAAATGGCACTAATAGTGTATTCTGGGATATACTCATCACAAAATTTGACAGCATTAATAACAAACCAGGCAGTGACTCACGCCTATTATCCTAGCACTATGGGAGGCCAAGGTGGGAGGATCACTTGAGGCCAGGAGTTTGAGGTGGCAGTGAGCTATGATGACTCCACTGCCTTCATACCTGGGCAACAGAGTGAGACCCTGTCTCAAAAAAAATAAAAAATAAAAAAAACCCACAAACTAATATAAGACTAATGAAGATTACTTTGTTTCATGGCAATGAAATATAGATAAAAAAGATCATTCTGTATATATTTCATGCATGCCCTGCCCAGAAAAAAAATTTAGTCTTGCTGTTAATATCTCTAATTTTTTGTGAACTTACTGTTTCCAAAATAAATATTTTCTTCATTTTCTAGGGAAAAAAGAACATTATTATGTTGCTATACTTCATAAATCATGTCAACATAACCAGGTATTATAACCACTTCTATAATACAACTATAGGCTGCATTTCCATTTAAATTTTATAAATTCACCTTCATTCCATAATTGCTAATTTATCACTGTTAAGTGGGACAAATTAAGAGATACAGGCCTTTATTTTTAGCTAGTTATTATTACAAATATTGTTCTTATTTTAATAGTGTGCTTTTTGTTTGAAGGATCTATTTAGCAATTACTATTTAGGAGTTAATTTGTTATATGGAAACAAATTGTATAGCTAGAGGAAACTTAGAGAAACTTAGCTTAAGCCTCTTTTTATACACCTGAGGAAACTGAGTGCCAGAGTTTAATTTGTCAGGATCACACAGGGGGTTAAGTATATGTTGAGAGAGAATGTTTAGGGCTGAATGTTTACAGAAGAACTGTCTCTTCTCTTACACATTCGGTGTTTTTTAGGATGATTCATGTACTTCAAACAAAAAAACTTCATCCACCTTCCCCTGTTTGGGGTTTTTTTTTTTTCGTTTTTTGTTTTTGAGACAGAGTCTCACTGTGTTGCCCAGGCTAGAGTGAGTGCCGTGGCGTCAGCCTAGCTCACAGCAACCTCAAACTCCTGGGCTCAAGCGATCCTCCTGCCTCAGCCTCCCGGGTAACTGGGACTACAGGCATGCGCCACCATGCCCGGCTAATTTTTTCTATATATTTTTAGTTGTCCAATTAATTTCTTATATTAGTAGAGACGGGGTCTCGCTCTTGCTCAGGCTGGTTTCAAACTCCTGAGCTCAAACAATCCACCCGCCTCGGCCTCCCAGAGAGCTAGGATCACAGGCGTGAGCTACCGCGCCCGGCCCCCTGTTTGGGGTTTTATTTCTGCTTGCACACTATTCATCAGAACCAGTTCCTGGGGAAATGTTGCTATTATTCCTGTTTGAACTACCTTTTTTCCCCTTCGTACTCATGGCTTCCTATTTCTTTAATTTTAATCTATAGGAAGGCGTTCCCTCTGATCCTATAGAAATTTGAAATTTGTTGTGAATCCATTGAAAGGTACTGTCACTCCATAGTCCCTGCAATTATCATCACTCCACTTTAATTTTTAGCCTGGAAGATTCTAACTATAACTAATTCATATGACTAATTTGAGAAAGTTGCTACCTTCATGGTTGAGCTGAATAAGAGAGGTGTCCTGAAGAGACCACAGAACGATTTAGCAGCTGTTTTTGATAGAACAACACAGAGCTTATGTGTTGCCACTGGGATAGTTTGTACTCTACGTGCCTGGAAAAAATTCCTTGAGATTATAAAAACATTCAACAATAGAATTCAGAATTCTGTAACCGCTTTCTATCATAGAGGTACTGTAAAAAGGGAATGATTGGAGTAGTAGGACTTCTTTATATCAAGATAAATTAAGTTTCTGTACTTTTTGTGGTTTGGGATCAAATTAACACCTGAAGACCAAGGAATTTTAATTTGGTTAAAAAGAGTTCTGTTAATAGAAGAGAGATGTTTCTGGCTCTATTTCTATTCTACAGATCTATTTTTTCGTCGAGCTCCTCTTTGCAACAAACTTAAGTGAAAGAACATTGCACTGTGAATCAAGACTTGAATTGGTCATTAATTCACAGTACGACTTTCAGAAAGTTAACTTCTCTATGTCTCAGTTTTCTTAAATATAAAATGAAGGTTTGTTTTAGCCCAGTGACTCTTGATTATAACAGAATCCTTGGAAGTTGAGGGTGGCTCATGTTTAATTTGGAAAATCATAGTTAACATTATAATTTTACTTTTGCAAAGCAAAAAAAGTTATTTGTAGTTGTTACACCATAATCACCGAAAATAAAAGTTCTTCATTAGTGGATATATGAAGAGAGAGATATGAATGTTCTTAAGGCACATCTCCTTAGAAAGGATAGGCAAGGATTTCTGGGATAGAGTAACAGGATTTTTTTTTAAATTAAAATTAGCCATGGAGAAAAAAATCAAGAAACACTAATCTAGGTTATTATTAAAGTTACCTCAGTTCTTTCTTTTCTTTTTTTTTTTTTTTGAGACAGAGTCTCACTTTGTTGCCTGGGCTAGAGTGCCGTGGCATCATCCTAGCTCACAGCAACCTCAAACTCCTGGGCTCAAGCAATCCTTCTGCCTCAGCCTCCCGAGAGCTGGGACTACAGGCATTCGCCACCATGCCAGGCTAATTTTTTCTATATATTTTTAGTTGTCCAGCTAATTTCTTTCTATTTTTTTACTAGAGACAGGGTCTCGCTCTTGCTCAGGCTGGTCTCGAACTCCTGAGCTCAAGCGATCCTTCCGCCTCGGCCTCCCAGAGTGCTAGGATTACATGTATGAGCCACTGCGCCTGGCCCCAGTTCTTTAATTCTAAGAAAATCACAGAAATCGCTTTCCAGTGTGCTACACCAAAATTAAATTCATACTAATGTCACTTTTCTATAGAATTATAAATGTTATAAAGCTTGGGTTCCATTTTTTTATTCCTAGATGACCCACAAACAAAAGGCAAATGGTGTCATCTTTCTTCCAATGAAGCAAAAAGGGGTTACAAATTCAGCTCAAAACATGTCAAATGATATAGAAGAATGCTCAGCAAGAAGATGAACTACACAATATTTAGGAAGGGAAATAAAAACTAAAGTTTATATTGCACTTACCATGTGAGAATTGAAAAGTTGTCTTTTATAAATTAACAAAAATATCTCAAAATGATATGGAGAAAAAAAGCCTGTATAATTTCTGTTTTTGAGAATTTGTTCAGATTTTTTTTTTAGGGCTGTAAAACTGATCAATTGTTTTTAGTGTCCCATGGACGTTTAAATAATATGTATATTTTCTGTTGGGTATAAAGTTAATTGTCTATGTTTATCTATCCTAGCTATCCATCTGTCATCCAGAATAACACATTACATTTAGTCCTCACATCTTCTTAGCCTTCTCTGGTCTGACAATTTCTCAGATTTTACTTGTTTTTGAACAGTTTTGAAGAATTTCCATTGACAGTTTTAAAGAGTACTGATCAGGTATTTTGTAGAATGTCCCTCAATTTGGATTTCTCTGATGTTTTTCTTTTTTGTTGTTTTTGTTTGTTTGTGTGTGGGGGGATTTTAGGGGGTTTTTATTTTTGTTTTGTTTGTTTTGTCATGTCATTGATGTTTTTCTTTCTTTCTTTTTTTTTTTTTTGAGACAGAGTCTCACTCCCTTGCCTGGACTAGAGTGCCATGGCTTCAGCCTAGCTCACAGCAACCTCAAACTCCTGGGCTCAAGCAATCCTCCTGCCTCAGCCTTCCAGGTAGCTGGGACTACAGGCATGCGCCAGCATGCCTGGCTAATTTTTTCTATTTTTAGTTGTTTGGCCAATTTCTTTCTATTTTTAGTAGAGACGGGGTCTCGCTCTTGCTCAGGCTGGTCTTGAACTCCAGAACTCAAATGATCCGCCTGCCTTGGCCTCCCAGAGTGCTAGGATTACAGGCGTGAGCCACCGCACCCAGCCTCATTGATGTTTTTCTGATGGTTAGAGTGGGGTATGGGTTTGGTAGAGGAAGATCACAGCGGTGAAGTGCCATTCTTATCATATCCATGGTACATGCTAGCCACCTGATTGTCATTGATGATGTTAACCTCAATCACCTGGCCAAGGTAGTGTTTGTCAGGCTTTCCACTATGAAGATACTTTTTCCTCCCCTTTCCATACTGTACTCTGTGGAAGCAAGTCCCCAAGTAGCTACACTACTTGAAACTATTAGAAACCAAAATGTGGGTGCTGGGTATGCTCATTGCTTTTGGGGTATCATTGCTTCTAGGCCCTCTCAGAGGACAGAACTAAGATACAGATATATACTAAACCATATATACACACGAATCTATAATTATGTCTGAAAATATCCATCTCTATATTAAGCTAACCATTAGTTCATATTGAGGTCTTCCACTCTAATCCAAAGGCTTCTTTTCTTTTTTAGAGACAGGGTCTAATTATGTTGCCCAGGCTGGCCTTATATTCCTGGGCTAAAGGGATCCTCCTGCCTCAGCCTACCATGGACTATAGGAGTGCACCACCATGCCTTTTGGTGGCCTGTGGCCTTTTGTTTATTAAGAGTAGTCACGTTCTTTTTCAATCTCTCTGTTTTTCCTGAGTACTTACTCCAATGGGTCTGAATTTGTGCTATTAATATAATTATTCATGTATTTAACAAGCATCACCACATTTTAGTGAGAAAGAACTAATTTCATTTTCCCAGGAACCTTGAAACGTTAGGGAGGAGGGAGATGACAACCAAATCCCTGAGGAAAAGGAAAGGTGGCACTTCTCATTGCCCCTCCCAGAAAATGCTGGTGAAAGAGGAGATGGGGGTAGCAAATGAATTGATGGTCTACGTATCAGTTATGCCTCCTCTTTACTGGTAGAGCTCATTCTCTGGACAGGAAACTTCCTACTTAAAGGTGAGCCCACATCATAAGGGGTGTGTTTCAAGTTTCTCACTTTAAGGGCTCCTGGAAAATTGTAATATAAATTATACTTTTAGGATTCTAATTATGTTGCTTATGTAATCAATTAAAGCAGAAGCTGGGTGTGGTGGCACACACCTGTAGTCCCAGCTATTCAGGAGGCTGAGATAGGAGAATCCTTTGTGCCAGGAGTTCGAGACCAGCCTGGGAAATACAGCGAGATCCTGTCTCAAAAAAAAAAACAAACAAAAAACAGAGTTCCTTTTTTTCCTCATTAGAAGCTATTTTTGATTTCTTAGAAATCTTTAAATTTTACTAAAGTGTCTGAGTGGCAGAAAGGAGAACAGAATATATCATGAATAGAGACAATCAGTTCACCATAAAACCCCTAAACAGAATCGGGGAACTTATATTCTGGGCTAAATGTTTTCTGACACTGTAAATTCAAGAGTTTTTCAGAGAGAGAAGTATGACATATAACAAATAGTTTGGAAAGCTATGAAGCTTCAAGACTTTCTCAAAAGCCTAAGCTACTGACTCCTGCTTCAAAGAATGCTGTGATAGAACCTCTTGTAAAGTTTTTTTATATTTATACAAAATTTATTATATTTTGTTCACAATTACAAGCCATCAGGTCAGAACCTTTTGCAAAGTTAATAAATATCCCTAATTTCTCAGATAAAAGCCTCACAAAATCAGAGTGCCTCCTACCTTCTTACCTCTTTCTATTCTTGGCCATACTTTAATCTCTCCAGTCATACTGGTTTCAGCATTATTCCATGAACATTTTTTACACTTTCTTAATAAGCCTGGAATGCCATTTCCTCATTCCCTCATCAAAGTTCTACATATTCATCACTTTAGCTCAGATGTTATCCCAGACATGAAAATATCCCCTGATCTTCCCAGATAGAATGAATTACTCATAATGTATGTACTTGTCTCCCTTTTTAGCTGATGAAGGTTGGAAATGTGTCTAATTCATCTTCGTATCTCTAGAGCCTATTGTAGAATACACATCCAATAAATGTCTGCTAACTAATTGACAAAGGAATGAACATATTGACATAAAGTTGTTTCAGATGCTGCTTGCTGGACATCGGAACTTGCCCCTAGGTAAATATTTGAAGTATTTAGAGTAGAAGACACTGCAGTGAGAGCCAAGGCACCCAGGTTCTCTAGTTCTAGCTCAGCCATTGTCTACATAGCCTTAGAAAAGTCACTTCAACTTTCTGAGCCTATTTCTGCACACAGTTAGAAGGCTCTACTAGATCAATTATTCTCAGCCTGGAATGGGATCAACCTCAAGTATTTTGGGTCAGAAAAATCTTTGCAGTCCTCTGATAAAATGATTACCAATCCTATGAAATTCTATATATATGCTTTATGAGAAGCTTATGGCTCAGTCACAAATTTCAAGTATATTTTGTCTACTGCCATATATTTTATTACTTCCATTTAGGTTTCATATTATTTCCATGACATTTCTTATATTCATACTTACAAATATACCCCAGAAACATAGCAGCACACACTTTAATATTCCTGTCTTTCCCATGCATTGACAGCTTAAAGAAATCTTTTGTTAGTTCATTCGAACATGTTGGCACTTAACTGAATAAACCAGCAGTTTATTCTGAGGACATCTCTTGTAGATTAAAAAAAAAATCAACTAGCAGTCTTCAAAATTAACACTATACTTTATGGCTTATAATGAGAAAAGTATATAATGCTTAATAAAATAAAAACCCCGACCCACTAGGAGACCTAAAAGACAAGGAAAGACATGTTGAATTTTTACTTGGCAGATTCCCCCAGGCTGAATTAGTTTTTGTTAGGCATTCCTATAGTACTCTGCACATATCTTTTTTATGTGCTTATCACATTTAACAGTATTTAAACTTCTGTTTTTCCTACTTCACTGTTGAGTACCTTAAAAAAAAAAAGGAAATATGTATTACTCATCCTCGTACCCGCAGCATCTTAAGAACTTGCCCATAGCAGATACCTAATTAATATTTGTGTGATGGACAAATAAGAAAGGCGGAATGTGAATCAAGCTTGACTACTGAGGGTTTCAGTAGGCAGAGAGGCAATAAAGAGCTTTACTCAGGGGAATGACATGATCGGAACTACACTGGGAAGATTACTCTCATTTAATTTTTTTACATTAGAGACCCTGATTATTTTGAAACAATAGCTTGCAGGAGCTGGCTCATACCAGGTTGCAAGAGCCAATTTTTGAATTTTTAGGAATTTTAAAAGCCAGTTGTAGGCCAGGTGTGGTGGCTCACGCCTATAATCCTAGCACTATGGGAGGCCGAGGCGGGCGGATTGTTTGAGCTCAGGAGTTCGAGACCAGCCTGAGCAAAAGTGAGACCCCGTCTCTACTAGATTTAGAAAGATTTGTATTATTGCCAAATAACGATCTTTAAAAC
>NW_012148408.1:2497816-2503774 GCF_000956105.1 Propithecus coquereli | reverse complement strand
AAAAAAAAAAAGAAAAGAAAAGAAAAGAAAAGATCGATGGGATAGAGTAGGGTGGGGTATGTGTGTGTTTGGAGGTGGAAGATCTGATGAGTAATGCAAGAAAAAAAAAAAGTAGTGCTAAAAATTTTCCGTGATTCTGCTGAGAGCAAGCCTTTGGTTTCAGAGCATTATATCCACTATTTTCCAAGTATGTGTATAAAATTATTTCAAAATTCTCTGAACTGGTTGGGTGTAGTGGCTCTCTCCTGTAACCCTAGCACTCTGGGAGGCAAGCCAGAGGATCACTTGAGGCCTGGAGTTCAACACCAGCCTGAGCAACATACAAGACACTCGTTTCCATAAAAAATAGAAAAATTAGCCAGGCATGGTGGCATGTGCCTGTAGTCCCAGCTACTTGGGAGGCTGAGGTAGGAGGATCGCTTGAGCCCAGGAGTTTGAGGTTGCTGTGAGCTAGGCTGATACCATGGCACTCTAGCCTGAGCAACAAAGCAAGACCCTGTAAAAAAAAAAAAAAGGAAGAAAAAAATCCTGAACTGAGAGCAAGAGTTTCTTTTTTTGGAGGACAGAGTCTCACTCTGTTGCCCAGGCTAGAGTGCCGTGGCATCAGCCTAGCTCACAGCAACCTCAAACTCCTGGGCTCATGCAATCCTTTTGCCTCAGCCTCCCGAGTAGCTGGGACTACAGGCATGTGCCACCATGCGCGGCTAATTTTTTCTATATATTTTTAGTTGTCCAGCTAATTTCTTTCTATTTTTTTAGTAGAGATGGTGTCTCACTCTTGCTCAGGCTGGTCTCGAACTCCTGAGTTCAAACGATCCACCCGCCTCAGCCTCCCAGGGTGCTAGGATTACAGGTGTGAGCCACCGCACCCTGCCTGAGAGCAAGGGTTTCTGAATTAGAAGGGCCTTCTATTTAGAACAATGAATGAAAAGATGCACCTCAAGGTATATCATTGTACACTTTCGAAACATCAAAGATAGGAGTTCCTCAGAGCTTCAAGAAATAGTAATAAAAGTAGGGTCATACACAAAGGTATACAGTCTTGTATTATACTTTTGTAAGTAAGAATTTCATTAGACTTCTCGGCAATACCATGGGACTGAGAAGACAATTCACAGTTCTAAGGAAAAATGAATTCCAACCTAGCCAGACAAATTATCACGTTAATCAAGTGAGGAGATCAAATAAAGATATTTTTACTCAGGAGGCTTAAGCGGGAGGATCACTTGAGGCCAGGCGTTTGGGGCTGCAGTGAGCTATGATAGTGCCTGTGAGTAGCCACTGCACTGCAGCCTGGGTAACACAGCCAGACCTCCTTCTCTGTAAAAAAAAAAAAAAGGCATTTTCAGACATGCAAGATCTCAAAAAAAGTTCAACTGCTTTACATTTTTTTTTCAGAAGGCTACTGGAGATGTGTTCTACCAAAATGAGAAAGAAGAATAAATGTGAATCCAGGATACAGGGGACTCGCACAAAGTAAATTCCCAGGATGAGGATGAAGGGAAATCCCAGAAAAACAGCCATGCAGTTGGTCTAGTGAGCAACAGTTAAGATTGGGATGGGAGAGAAACTTCCAAGAAAAACAAAATAGATATATTATCTGATGAGTTTAAATAAATTTACAATTCTGGTGGAGCATTTGGGGAAAAAATTAATGATAGGTGCATAGAAAGCTTAACAAACAAAAAACAGACAATGATTAACCCTAGGGAAAAGAAAAGTTGTAAGAAAGAAAATACAATCACAGTATATTACACAGACCAATATTTGAAAAATATTTTCAAAATCATAATAATGTAAATTAAGAATTGATTTAACCCACAGTTGTGATGACAGTTTGGGGAGGTTGGCGGTGGAGGAGTGTATGTGTGGAACGGGGCACAAAGAGTTGGTGAGAGGCCACTAAGGATACCACACCTAGCTGGAAACAGACTCCTCCATAAAGCAAAGGAAATTTCCCTCAGAAACACTCAAGTCTTGGACCCCCTCAAACTGATAAAGGACATAAAGGGGGGTGAGTGAACAGTGGCGGGTTGCTGGAGTGGTCTGTTTGGAGCAGGGTTGCCTCCTTTGGAGGCAGGGGCAGGGCTGCTACGCTCAACTCTGAGCCCCAGGAGGGCCCTAGAACCGCGTCGCACGAGCGGGGAAGCTGAAGCCCTGGCGTCCTCCCTTCCCATGGCAAGAAAGCCAGGAGCGGGCCGCGACCTGGGCCTGCCTCCCACAGGGAATCCCGTGGCGGGGGAGGCCGACTCCTTGCTTGGGGACAGAAGGCTGTGGAGTTGGGCGGGAGCCGCGGGAATTGGGAGTTGCCATGGGGAGGGCGGCCCAGAGGGCCCGGGGACCTGTCCGGAGGGGCGGCCGGCGCCCTGTCCGTGGGGACTGCTGCCGCGCTGTCAAGGGCGCGCGGGAAACCTCCGAAGGCCCGCGGCTGCCCCGGGACAGGCGGCGCCCACTTGCATCGTCTGCCGGCCCCGCAGCCCCCGCCGCTCGCCGCTCGGCGAAAGGACAGCCTGACGCTGCCAGCCCCGACCCGGTGTCTCGCCCCGCGAACACGGCTCTTGCCCCACCGCCACCCTCGCCCTGAGACCCCGACCCCGGCCCACAACCCGCGAAGGGTCAGGGCTGAGGGCCGGGTGCGGCGGCGGCAGGTGGGAGGTGACCGCTCGGCCCGGGTACTGGTACGGGGGCCCGGGTGGCGCTGGTCCCTCGCCCCGCCAGGCCACTAAGGGGGCGCAGCCATGCGCGGGCTCAGGGCAGGCCAGGCCTGTTCTGCACCTAAAGGGAGGGCCCGACGGGTTTTCAGGCTGCCCAGGGAGGGTGACTTCGGGAATGAAATACAAAGGAGCATAGGGAGTTAACGGTAGAATGGCGTTTGGGTTACCTCACGGTTAAGTCTGTGCAGCACACCAGTTATATGTGTTCTTTAGAAATATGGCGGTAAACCGGCAGAAAGAGCTGAAAAAAAATTCCACGTGATTGTATAGGCAAGTTGCAAGTTGAGATGGGATGGATGGAGTAGGGAAATGCTGTTTTTCTTTACAAGTCTTAGATTATAATTTGGCTTTTAAAATTAGTTAATTAGGCCTGGTGCAGTGGCTCTCGCCTGTAATCCTAGCACTCTGGGAGGCCAAGGCGGGAGGATTGCTTGAGCTCAGGAGTTCGAGACCAGCCTGAGCAAGAGCGAGACCCCTACTTAAAACAGAAAAGAAAAAAAAAAAATTAGGCAGGCCTTGCGCCTGTAAGTCCCACCTACTAGCGAGGCTGAGGCAGGAGGATCGCTTGAGCCCAGGAGTTTGAGGTTGCTGTGAGCTACAATAACACCACTGCACTCTACCTGGGGCACAGAGCAAGTCTGTCTCAAAAAAACAAAAAGAAAAACCAAAAAACCTAAAACAAACAAAAACTAGTTAATTAAAATTTTCTTTAGAAAAGAACCATTAGGGACCCTTAGTTATCCAAAAGCCTAGATTTCCCAGTAGGCTCCCCCATCCCCCCTACTACCTGTGTGATCTTGGTCAAGTCATTTCATCCTTTGGAGCCTTGCTTTGCTGTTAATAACACCCACCCACAGAGTTGCTGTAAGGATTAGTGACAAGGTAGGCAAAGTGCTTTGTCAGGGCCGGTGATGGGCACAAACTAGTTCTTCAATGAACCTTGTGAATGAAGTTATTTTAAATGAATAAAGGGGTTTGTAGCCAAAAGCGGCCTCTTGCCCACAATACCTGTGTGCTGAAGGGCTGGAGTGGATGTGATCCAATTTGAATGTGGATTTTTGAGCAGACCAAGGCTGTAAAGGAGAGCAATAATAGAGCTGCTTGTGTGAACAACTTGAGGTCTTTTTAAATGTTAATTTGTACCTGGACAGCTCCCAGGTTGTGGAGGTTTGGGCGAGACATGGGGAGAAAAGGAGGCAGAATTTGCAAAAGAAACAGAATATGCTATATTTTTTGTGGGTATCTTATTAGCAAACAGATAAGTTAGGGAATTATTCACCTTACAAACAGTGTTCCTCGCATGAAAAATGGATCAAAAGTCCTGTAAGGTGGAATCTTCTCTGGTATTTAAAAACATCAATGTAGAAAATAAAAGCTGAGGTATTTCAAGCACTTGTGTGAAGTGTCAATCAGAAGTTAAGGTAAAGCAAATGTTCATCTTAACATCCCAACTAACCTAGAGAGATGATGAAGCCAGAATTTGAACTAGAGTTTGATTCTGAAGCCTCTTCTTTCTTTTTTTGGTCTCTATGAAAATGTCTTATTTAAATAGAAGTTACAAAAATGATATGCCTTTGTTATATTACTCAACAATATAGCAAGGTCTAAAGTCCCTGTTCCGCTTCCCAAAGGTGATCAATATGAATAGCTTGGTGGACAGTCCTCCAAGGTTTTTTTTTTTTTGCTCAAACATACACACATATACACATTTAAAATGGATTATACAAGGCCGGGCGCGGTGGCTCACGCCTGTAATCCTAGCACTCTGGGAGGCCGAGGCGGGCGGATAGTTTGAGCTCAGGAGTTCGAGACCAGCCTGAGCAAGAACGAGACCTAGTCTTTACAAAAATAGAAAAATCAGCCGGATGTGGTAGCGCACTCGTAGTTCCAGCGACTCAGGAGGCTAAGGCAGGAGGATTTCTTGAGCCCAGGAGTTTGAGGTTGCCACGGGACTCTAGCCCCTGTGACAGCGAAACTTTGTCTCGGAAAAAAAAGAAAATATGAAATAAAAACAGCTCACGTGGGACCTCAACAGCAGTTTGTGGATCCTCACTCCAGGGTGCTCTTATTAATGAGATTCAGTGACTCTCCATTTTCTCTTTGGTACTGTGTTCCTTTCTCCTTGCTTTATTCTGTATATCTTTTCTATACTTCATAGTTTCTACTTAGTCATAGTTTCTGCTTCCTTACAACTTTTCCCTGTCAAACTCCTCAATCTCCTATCTCTAACTCATGGATACTCTTTGGTTTTAAGTCATATATCCCCATCAAGTAATTCTCTTTTTATTTCTTAATTCAAAGTCCAAAGAGGGAGAGTTAGATTAGTTCAGTTCACCTTTTCATGCCAAGATACATTACAGGATTTTGCCCAGCCAATGGGTTGGTTGCCCTTGAGTCGAGAGCTTACTTGTGGTCCAATCAGTAGTAGCAAATTGCCCAGAGTCAAGTGGTAAGAAAAAAGTAGCCGTGGGTAGATCTGTTTCCTTTAGGAAAAGTTTTGGGCATATTAGACAGTGGGACTCTTATAATAGATGGTATGCATAATGTACAGAAATTTCTTTTCAGAAAATGTTTATTGTGTACCTACCTAATGTTTTCTAATGCTAGGTTTGGGGAATTCAAAGGTAAATAAAATACTAGCTCTTTCTTTCATGGAAGTCACAAATCATGAAGGGTAACACAGATTCAAGAAATGTTACAATACAAACTAAGTAGTACTGTATAACTACACAAATATTCATTCATTTATCCAACAAATATGTAATGAGCACTTACTAAGTGTCTTGCTCTGGAGATTGAGCAGCAAACAATTTCAGGTCCATGGAGTTTGTGTTTTAGTGTATGTGTGAGGAGAGACAAATAATAAACCCTATTACAGTATGTTAGATGGTGATCAGTTATACGGAGAAACAAAAAGAATGTAGAATAAGAATTGTTGAGGGTAGGGGCTGCAATTTGACATAGGAAAGGCCTCTCGGAGAGAGTGACATTGGAGAAAGATCTGAAGGAGGTGAGGGAATGAGCCATGAATGATTCTATGGAAGAGAATTCCAGGCAGAGAATAGCCAATGCACAGGTTGTGCACTGCCATGCTGAAAGGGATTCCAAAGAGGCTAGTGCATCTTGAGTGGAGGGAGCTAAGGATATGAGTGGGGAATAAGGTCAGAGGGGAAAGAGTGGGGCAGGGCCCCAGATCACATCGGAACCTGTATATGCAAATAAAAAGATTTTTTTTTTTTTTTTT
>NW_012148408.1:2428607-2497766 GCF_000956105.1 Propithecus coquereli | reverse complement strand
CATAAAATAAAATAAAACATTGGTAGATACTGCCAAGCTGTACTCAGAATAAAGCTGGTGGTCCTAACCGTTATGCCCCACTGCCCCTCAAGCAAAGTAGAGAGTACATTTAGAAATAGCTGGCTTCCTTTGTGGTAGCACAGCTATGTTGGACCCATAAGGGTAGGTTACTAATGGAGAAGGAAGAAGAGAAAGATTGTGATCACGTCTTTGAAGGAAGCAGAAAGCTCTTTTCCCTAGGTACTTTGTGTTTACCCAAGCCAGCGGTATTAACTGAAACTTAGCAGAACTTTGGGTTTGTGGCTCTCTTGTGGTTCACAAATCCTCACTATTTAAAAGAATAGAGTATTTGAATTTCTAGCAGTGTTTACTTTTGTAATAATACAAATAAACAATTGTTAAAAGTGACGGACTAATCTGTTGCTGTAAATTCAGAGTATTGAATTTGTTTAAAAGCAAGGTACATTCACACTTTAAGTAGATCCTAGCTTACTATAGGAGGGTGACCTTAAAGGGGAACCAAGTGGAGCCAGAGAGAACATTCCTCCCTTGTGCTTCCTAATAAATATTCAAAGGTCCAAAGGTCAATCACCTTAGGCTTTGAAAAAGATTTCAAATGTATCATTTGGCAGAAAATATGAAAATGAAAGGCCCCGTGCAGTGGCTCAGGTCTGTAATCCTAGTACTTTGGGAGGCCAAGGTGGGAGGATTGCTTGAGCTGGGAGCTCAAGACCAGCCTGAGCAAGAACGAGACCTAGTCTTTACAAAAATAGAAAAATCCGCCGGATGTGGTAGCGCACTCGTAGTTCCAGCGACTCAGGAGGCTAAGGCAGGAGGATTTCTTGAGCCCAGAAGTTTGAGGTTGCCACGGGACTCTAGCCCCTGTGACAGCGAAACTTTGTCTCGGAAAAAAAAGAAAATATGAAATAAAAACAGCTCACGTGGGACCTCAACAGCAGTTTGTGGATCCTCACTCCAGGGTGCTCTTATTAATGAGATTCAGTGACTCTCCATTTTCTCTTTGGTACTGTGTTCCTTTCTCCTTGCTTTATTCTGTATATCTTTTCTATACTTCATAGTTTCTACTTAGTCATAGTTTCTGCTTCCTTACAACTTTTCCCTGTCAAACTCCTCAATCTCCTATCTCTAACTCATGGATACTCTTTGGTTTTAAGTCATATATCCCCATCAAGTAATTCTCTTTTTATTTCTTAATTCAAAGTCCAAAGAGGGAGAGTTAGATTAGTTCAGTTCACCTTTTCATGCCAAGATACATTACAGGATTTTGCCCAGCCAATGGGTTGGTTGCCCTTGAGTCGAGAGCTTACTTGTGGTCCAATCAGTAGTAGCAAATTGCCCAGAGTCAAGTGGTAAGAAAAAAGTAGCCGTGGGTAGATCTGTTTCCTTTAGGAAAAGTTTTGGGCATATTAGACAGTGGGACTCTTATAATAGATGGTATGCATAATGTACAGAAATTTCTTTTCAGAAAATGTTTATTGTGTACCTACCTAATGTTTTCTAATGCTAGGTTTGGGGAATTCAAAGGTAAATAAAATACTAGCTCTTTCTTTCATGGAAGTCACAAATCATGAAGGGTAACACAGATTCAAGAAATGTTACAATACAAACTAAGTAGTACTGTATAACTACACAAATATTCATTCATTTATCCAACAAATATGTAATGAGCACTTACTAAGTGTCTTGCTCTGGAGATTGAGCAGCAAACAATTTCAGGTCCATGGAGTTTGTGTTTTAGTGTATGTGTCAGGAGAGACAAATAATAAACCCTATTACAGTATGTTAGATGGTGATCAGTTATACGGAGAAACAAAAAGAATGTAGAATAAGAATTGTTGAGGGTAGGGGCTGCAATTTGACATAGGAAAGGCCTCTCGGAGAGAGTGACATTGGAGAAAGATCTGAAGGAGGTGAGGGAATGAGCCATGAATGATTCTATGGAAGAGAATTCCAGGCAGAGAATAGCCAATGCACAGGTTGTGCACTGCCATGCTGAAAGGGATTCCAAAGAGGCTAGTGCATCTTGAGTGGAGGGAGCTAAGGATATGAGTGGGGAATAAGGTCAGAGGGGAAAGAGTGGGGCAGGGCCCCAGATCACATCGGAACCTGTATATGCAAATAAAAAGATTTTTTTTTTTTTTTTTGAGACAGAATCTCACTCTTTTGCCCGGGCTAGAGTGAGTGCCGTGGCGTCAGCCTAGCTCACAGCAACCTCAAACTCCTGGGCTCAAGTGATCCTCGGCCTCAGCCTCCCAAGTAGCTGGGACTATAGGCATGCGCCACGATGCCCGGCTAATTTCTCTATATATTTTTAGTTGTCCAATTAATTTCTTTCTATTTTTAGTAGAGACGGGGTCTCGCTCTTGCTCAGGCTGGTTTCGAACTCCTGAGCTCAAATAATCCTCCCACCTCGGCCTCCCAGAGAGCTAAGATTACAGGTGTGAGCCACCGTGCCCGGCCTAAAAGGATTTTTAGTTTTTGCTCTGAGTGAGTCAAGAAACCACTGCAGGGATTTAAGCAGGGGGATGATGTGGTCTGACTTATATTTTAACAAAATAATTTTTGCTACTGTGGTAAGAATAGGCTTAAGAGAGCCAGAGTGAAAGCAGTGAGACAAGTTGGAGACTATTGCAATAATCCAGGTGGGAGATAAGGGTGGCTTGGACTAGGGTGACAGCAGTAGCCGTAGTGAGGAGTGGTCATATTTTGGCTATATTTTGTAGAGCAGAGAGGATCGCTGATGAATTAGACATAAAGTCAGGGACAACTCCAAGGTTTTTGGCCTGAGGAACTGGAAGAATGGAGTTGCCTTTAACTGAGATGGGGAAGGTTATGACAAGAATAGATTTGGAGGGAGAGCATCAGCTTGTTTTTGGGCATACTAATTTTGGAATGCCTGTAAGAGCTCCAAGGGGAGAAGATGAATAGGCAGTTGGCTATTTCAGTTCAGGGGACAGTTATGGATTGGTGCTATCAATTTGGAGGTTATGTAGGTTGGTGCTGTTCAATAAGGCAGCCACTATCTAAATGGGGCAATTTAAACTTAAATTAATTAAATGAAATTATGAATTCAGTTCCTCAGTTGCTCTAGCTACATTTCAGGTACTCAATAGCCATATATGGCTAGTGGCTACCATACTTGACAGTGCAAATACAGAACATTTCCACTATCACAGAAAGTTCTACTGAACAGCACTGCTATAGATAACAGTTGAAATTATGGGCTTGGATAAAATCACCTATAGAATTAATGAGAGGGGAAAAAAGAGATTCAAAGACTGAGCCCTTTATACTTGTGTACTTAAATACACAAATTGATGATGATGGTAGGATGGCGAGGTGTTAAGGGCAAGCTTCCTTTTTAATTTTAATTTTTTTTTTTAACGAACTAAGCTCACCAAGTGGATAAGGGGGCAAATGACATTCCAGGAAAGGGGAATAGTGTGTGTTAATAGAGGTATAAAAATGGTATGGTTGGGGAACTGTAAGAAAGCTGGCATTTCTGGATCAAGGCCATATTATTTTAGTATAGTTAAAAAAAAAAAAAACAAAACTACAACTCCAAACCTCTTTGCTTCAACAATTTGGGACTAAGCATGTGGTGCTGAGGCTAATCAGTCCAGGTCTAATTGGAAGGCAGAATGAGAAGGGGAAAAAGAATTTTCCTTGTCACTTGTAAACTGTGAATGGGAACAGATGTAAGAATTAAGTTTAGAGAAACGGATACTACCTTCCAACAAGTTTCTTCAATGATAAAAATCACATGTGACAGCCATTTCTAATATTTGGAAGTCTTGTTCAAAAAAGACCTAAAAATTACTTAAGTTGGAACTGAATTTCTATCGGGATTGAGGCAAACTAAAAAAAAAGTTGATGTAGCTAATCAGCTATGGCTTTGATGAAATGTATTCACACACAAACAATCGCCAGGCCCCATCCTGGAAGCCAACCATTGCAGAACATGTTTTTTCAAGATGTCAGTTTGTTTTAATAGTAGGTTGTTATACCTAAACTACTTACTACATTCTTAGTTTTCTTTTTGTATTTTCTTTTTTGAGTTTGCAAAAAGCAGTAACTTAAGGCACAGGAAAAAAAACCCCTACAAAACTGCTTTTCACCAATTAAAAGAAAGTCCTTCTATTTACATGTGTGTTAAACTAAAATAACCTTAAGAAAGGTAAAGATTTCACTAGGAAAAAAAAAACTTTTAAAAGCAGAATCTATTAAAATCTCACGTTATCATTCTATGCTCCTGCAGTTAAAGACCATGTCATTATTTCCATTATACTTACCTCCTATTTTTCAGGGCTTATTAGCCCGGCTGTAAAAACTTGCTCCAGTTGAAATTTGGCAAACTGACAAGGCTGCGTGCCAGAAGTAATTTACTATCGAGTGCGGTTTGCGAAGTAAAAGAAGCTATAAATAATAGGAAAAGAAATGAAAAGTTACTGGTTCCAAATATTTTAATGTGTGTAATGTGTGTCACCTCAAACTTTTCAGTTTTTGTTGTTGGCAATGCAAGATAACATGAAAGGTTTGAAAAGTACAGATGCTTTGCATTCGCATCAAACTAAGGGCTCTGATGTTCTTAGGCATCAAAGACTGGTCTGTGTCTATCACTTCTGCTCTGACTTTGAAGTCCAGGAGGGATCTCTGTGTGGGAGAAGCAGGCAGGGGACTTCGAAAAAGGCAGGGGGATGGGATTCCAGGTGCCTTGCCTCTCATTATCGCTGAAACTAGGTACTTACCTTTATCAAATAATAATGAAAAAAAGACAAGCATTTCTTTCTCTGCTGTCTTTAACCACTGAGCTGTCTGTGAACTTAATCTTCAGATGTGACAACGTGAATATTCCAAGGAAAAGTTCAAGTTTACTTTGAAGTTTATGTTTAAGTACTTTGAAGGCAAGAATAGAAATTTTAACTTAATTTGCAAACATCTGGCTAGTCTTTACCTGGCAGACTCCTTAAGAGATTGTCTTGGGACCCTAACTGAGACTTCTCTTAGCTGTTTTCCAGTCTGGCTGATGAGCACCACTATGGGGGCCAAGTGTTTCTCCAAGAGATGGGATGATCAGGGTACATCTTTTTTTTTTCTTTTCTTTTCTGTTTTTTTTTTTTTCTGAGACAGAGTCTCACTCTGTTGCCCTGGTTAGAGTGCAGTGGCGTCATCACAGCTCACTGCAACCTCAAACTCTTGGGCTCAAGCGATCCTCCTGCCTTGGCCTCTCGAGTACCTGGGACTATAGGTGTGTGCCACAACACCCAGCTACTTTTTCTATTTTTAGTAGAGACGGGGGTCTTGCTTTTGCTCAGGCTGGTCTCGAACTCCTGAGCTCAAGTGATCCTCATGCCTTGGCCTCCCAGAGTGCTAGGATTATAGGCACGCGCCCAGCACGGGGTACATCTTTCTGGGATCAATCTTACTTGACAATCTGGAAAAAAAATCATAGTCATTTATATTAAAACAAATACTAATATATTATGGGCTAGACTGCAAAATTCACATGAACTCTTTTGGAAAGGGAGAAGACTTTGATCATTTGTGTTTCAATATTTCTGACTCTACCACACACATAAAAATAATAACTGAAGCTCTTGAAGAGAATGATATCCTCAAAGAGAGAGACTGGTAATTAATTTTTTCTTTTTAATTAAAGATAACTTCCACAAAGTATACAAATCTTAAATGTGTACCTCAGTGGATGGATTTTTACAGATGATCCCATGTGATGATCACCCAATCAAGTAGAGAACATTTCCAATACCCGGAAGTCTCCTTTGTGCTACCCCCCAGTCAGTACCTCCTTACTAATCTGACATCTATGGTGAATTTTAAAGATAAAATACAAGACTAAAAGAAGTCAAGCTTTCCAAGGGGCACCGTAGAGTTCCAGACTCAAGAGTGCTTTTTCTCTGCTCCTAGGGTTTCTTAACTAGAAAGGTGGGCTCAGCTAAGGATTCTGAGATATAGAGAGCATTACGTAAACGTAGTCTTGGGCTTTCTCTAGTAGGTGCTTTTTACCTCTTCAAGAGCTCCTTCTTGGATTGATATTGCAAAATATTTATGTGATACTATTAGGTGAGTTAATACATAAAGGATTTAGAACAATGCACATAGTTGCTGGGCACATAGTAAGCCCTAGATAAGTGACAGCTGTTATTATGAGATGCAGAAGTGAAAAGAAGGCTTTGCCATTTTCATTATAATAATTCTTAGAGCAAGATAAACATAAAAGCTAAATTTCAAAATAAGACAGGACAGTATTTACAGTTAGGTTGCTTTAAAAATTGTAGTTAACTTGTCAAAGTCTCTATCAAATTTGCCTTAAAATGAAAGATTACAATCTGTTAGAGTTTGCTGACTTCTTTGTACCTAAAGAAATTTAGCAAGTACCTTTTCTTATTGTCATGCATTTATTTATCTATTTATTTATTTTTGAGACAGAGTCTCAACTTTGTTGTCCTGAGTAGAGTGCTGTGGCGTCAGCCTAGCTCACAGTGGCCTCAAACTCCTGGGCTCAAGCGATCCTCCTGCCTCAGACTCCCAGAATGCTAGGATTACAGGCGTGAGCCACTGCGCCCGGCCTGTCAGGCATTTATTTACTGAATGTTTATTATATGTTAGGCACTGTTCTAAGCTCCAGGGTATCTAGTGAACAAAAGGCGGGGGATTCCCTGTGCCTATGGAGCTTACTATGTAGTGTCATCCCTACTCTTACTGTTAACACAGGCCCCAGAGATTTTACTATTACAAAGAAATTCCATCTCTGTTTTACATTCATGATTTCCTTCCACTTTCCTCATGTCTTACAGTTGAGGGAATCAAGGAATGATAAAGTCCAAGCCAATTTTGTCTCAGTTGTGAGACCAGTGGGGTAAAATGGGAAAGAAAAAAAAGTGAAAGGAAAGGCAGAGAGTGGAACATAGTTAATTGCTAAGCCTATTCTCCTTTCATAAATCACACAGAGGATCAAGGTGCTAATGGGAATGTCGAAATAAACAGGTCTAGCAAGAACTCCTGCTTTGGCTTTTTATCATCTTCCAGAACTTAAAAAGAACTGAGCCATGTAGTTGTTATTGTAGGTTTAGTAATTACACCGGCAATATTGCTTCCAAGCTTGGGTTGCCTGACGGTCCTCTTAGAAATAAGTTGCTTCGGCAGTAGTTTAAGGAGGATCTATACATTATTGATTTATTTTAATAAAAAATTATAGTGTCTGACGTCCACCCAGGTACATGTGTTTTGAAGATCTTGTCTACAATGCCAGGGTAATTATTTAAATAATAAAACATTTCTCCCGACTTTAAAATTAATCAGCCAATCAGAGATTCTAATCGTCACGTGAAAATCCAGGTTCATCACGCTGGTTTACTAAATCTAGCAGAAAGTTAAGACTAAGCGTTTCGGGTACGCCCCTACGATTTTCGTGACTGACTTTCTTAACTGTTTATTTATACAATATCCTCCCCCCATTTGCTTTTTTTTTTTTGGTTCTTGGTGTTGGAACGTGAGGACGTGGGATGAGGCCACAATAAAAATAGACATCTTCCTGCAGAAAATGCATTTCATGCCGCTTTCAGGTAACCTCTCTAGACCCTGGGGCGCTTTTTCTGATCCGGGTCCAACTCGCCGCGCGCTCGTTTAGCCCCGCCCCTAGCCTAGCTCCGCCCCCTCACTCCTGTCCGCCGGAGTCCTCCTGCCCGAGATCGGGAGCTGTTCTCGCTGCAATCCCACAGTCAGCCACAGGGAGGCGACAGCGGTCGCAAAAGCCGGAGGGTCATCCCTAACAACGAAGGCGGCGGAAGCGGAAAAGGCGGGACCTAGGGAGCCTGCTACGTCAGTGCGTGCGAGCACTAGGGCTGGGTGTCTGCACGAGGAGGTGGGAGCCTTGCTGCGCGTGTTCGCTGTTGAGGCGCTGCTTGCGACGTTGTAGAGTGCGGACCTCATGGCGGAGATAATTCAGGAACGCCTAGAAGATCGAATCCCCGAATTGGAACAGCTGGAGCGCACTGGACTGTTCAGTCGCTTGGAAATTAAGTGAGAGGGGGTTGGGGGAGGGGAAGAGGAAGAGCTGAGGCGGGCTGAGGGGAGTCTGGGGGCGTGTGGCGGGGGGAGGGGTGGGGACACTGGTGTTGCGTTTTATTTCTCCTGACGTGGCGGAAGCCCATTGCCGGGTTTCGGTGATTCCCAGAATTAATTCTCACGTATTACAAGGTGATCCTTCCGTCTGTTTATCACCAAACATACCGCTCTTTATGGAGTCAGGTCTTGGCGGCTATAAAAGGAGATAAGAGCAGGATCCCTGCCCGTGAGAAGCTAACCGGGCATTGCGTTTGGTGTGAGAGGCAGACATTTTAAACATTGTGATTATAGCGTACTGTTGTAAAGATGCGAGTGCTGTGGGAGCCCCAGGGGAGTGGATAAGTCTTCCTGAACCAGGTTCGACGTTGGGAACCATTTAATTCGGTTTCATATGCTACCCCAGAGCCTAGCCACAGCGACCGGCACAGAGTAGGCATTCAGTAATTTGTTAAAAATTAATTACGTTTTCGGGCACGGTGCGTGCTCCTGTAGTTCCAGCTACTTTGGAGGCTGGGGCGGGAGGATCACTTGAGCCCAGGACTTCCAGTCTGGTCTGGGCAACATACCAAGACCCCGTCTCAAAAAAAAAAAAAAAAGAAATTATGTGTGTTTGATAGTTTTTTTAGTTTTCTGTGACTATTTCTTCTTTTAGCAGTGACTGTGAATGCAGTAATGTGACTATGGAAGTCTCAACATTTGTTAATGAAACACAGAACATAGCAGTGTGGACTCTTAGTGCTCAGTAAATGTTATTCTTACCATTACTGAAGACAATTATCTTGCACATCTTGCATTAAATTCTCCTAATACACACATGTTGTGTGCTCACTGCTTAGCTAAGGACGCTGAATATTCTCCCGTAAGTCCTTTGTAGCAATAACCTTTTTAGTTAGAATTTAGTTTTTTTTCTTTTTCTTTTCTGAGACAGTCTCGATCTGTCACCTGGACTAGAGTACAGTGGTGTCATCATAGCTCACTGCCGCCTCAAACTCCTGGGCTCAAGTGATCCTCCTGCCCCAGCCTCTCGCATAGTTGGGACTACAGGTGTGCACCACCATGCCCTGCTAATTTTTCTATTTTGTTTGTAGAGACGGGTTTCCCTCTTGCTCAGGATGGTCTTGAACTCCTGACCTCAAGCAGTCCTCCCGCCTTGGCTTCCTTAAGTGTTAGGATTACAGGTGTGGGCCACCAAGCCCAGCCCTAGATTTTTTTTTTTTTTTTAATTTACATGTTGAAAACTCAGAAATAAGAGGAATTAAGGAAAAAGATTTTTTTTTTTGTAAAGGCTGGTCAAGTGAAGCAGTGGGATTGGAGAAGGAGCAAAGGAATCTGTAACTGGTTGTGATCAATTAGTTGTAAACACCACTGCACTCGGACCAACCTAGGAAAGAGATTTGATTATTAAAACCTAAGTGACCTGAATTTGGAGGAAAAGAAATCTTTTACTTATACCATACATAAAATAATGTAAAATACTTTACATAATTGGCTTTGGCGGTGGGATCATCAGTGGTCCTGGCAATTGATTAAGATGATTTTCCTGAAAATTTAACAGTGTATCCTGATGCCTTAAGAACACAGAAGTAATCATGTTAAGAGAATACTCGCTTATGAAAGTTAATTGTGTTTGGGAATTATGTTTTGGCAAGTATGTGTTTTAAATATATTCAAAATAAACTTAAAAAAACCCAAAGTTATTCAACTTTTGATCTTTTCAAGTGTTATGGTTAAAATGGCTTTCTCCTCAGGGCTATCGTTAAGAAGGCTTCCCATCTAGAATACAGAATGCGGCGAAGAGCCCTTTTAAAGGATGACTTTATCAATTATGTTCAAGTAAGTGAATAGTTTCATTGCTTTTTAATCCCCTCACAAATTTTGAATCAGTTATAGAATGATGAGCTTAACATCAGTTTTCTTCAAAATTCCAGAATTGTTGATTAGACAGATGTTTTTGAACTGGAGTAGAGGTGATCATTGAGAGTAGCATTGCTCCACTGAGACTTTAGGCCTTGCCAAATTGAACTTTTCTTTCTCTACCTCCCCCTCTCTTCCCCCCTCCCCACATCTCTTCCCTCTCCCCTTGCCCACCCCTTTTCTCTTTTTTTTTTTTTTCTTTCTGTTGAGTTAGTAGATCAGAGGTTGCCAGAGACACAGTGTGTATCAGATTTCAGCAAGAAATTTGCCTCTTGGTGGGCAAGATAGAGGAGTGTGAATTTGACGATAACATATTGTTGGAAAGTTAACACTTGTATGTCTGTAAATCTGTCAGCTTGGAAAGAGGTATGCTGCAAGATTCTTTCATCTTCTAAATGGATAGAAGGTTTGATTGAGGAAGATATTATACATACCAGACCAATTTTAGGGAGGGAATAACTAATACATTGGGTGGCAGAATCGGGATTCAGAAAGAACCAATTAACAAGATGAAATGTTTACCAAGACTAGAAGTTTTGAGCTGAATAAATGGTACACGAGACTTGGCTAAAAATCTTGTTTTTGAAAGAGATCCTAGGGCTTGTAATAGATTGCTAACTCAAAATGGGCCAAGGGCATATTATGTCAAAGTACAATCTAAGTATGTTAACAAAAGTAGAGTGTCAGGTAAATTAGTTGAGCAGAGGACATTGAAAATGGTAGGTATTCGGAAGATCTTGGTTTGAAAAAAGGGTTTTGCACTTACCAGTCCCCCTCTGGAGCATTGTATTAGGCGTAAGACTACTTTTTTTTTTTTTTGGAGACAGTCTTGCTCTATCACCCCATGTAGAGTGCAGTGGCATCATCATAACTCACTGCAGCCTTAAACTCCTGGGCTCAAGCCATCCTCTTGCTTCAGCCTCCCAAGTAGCTGGGACTACAGGTGCGGGCCACGAAGTCTGGCTAATTTTTCTATTTTTAGTAGAGATGGGGTCTTGTTCTTGCTCACCCTGTTTTCAAACTGTTGACAACGCTCAAGCAATCCTCCTGTCTCGGTGTCCGAAAGTGCTGGGATTACAGGCATGAGCCATTAAGCTCGGCCTTGAGACTACATTTTAAGGACACTGAGAGGTTAGCTGGAGGGCAGCGAGGATGGAAGCCTTGTTGTGGGAGGATTCATTGAAAGAATTAGAGATGTTTAACCTTAAGGAAACTTGAAAAGTGGCAAATGATTTCACTCTTAAATGTTTGAAGAGCTACCTGTTAATTTGTTTTGTTTTAGAGAGTGTAACCGAAGTAAGTAGATTAAAAACTACACACACACGCTCTCTTTGACTGTCTTACTTATATACCCCCTTACCTGCATACAGCCATGAACATGCTGTGAGACACAAGTGGTGTTTTAAATCAGTGAGGTTCTGCTTATCCACACTGAAAAAATAAAATTAGTTTCTTTCCTCATGTAACGCACAAAAACAAATTCCTGTTGAATTGAAAAGCTTATTGTGGGGAAAAACTTTAAATCTTTTGCAAAAACTATAAAAGAATGACTTCACATAGTGAAAGATTTCTTTAAATAAGGCTGAAAGCACAGACTATGATCAGATTGATTTGTGTTAAACATGCAAATTTTTGTGCAAAAAAGACACCGCAAATGTGAAGAGGCAAGCCACAAAATGGGAGAAAATATTTGCAGCATGTATAGTTACAACTACATACGTACACATATATAAAGAACTACAAATCAAGAAGAAAATGACAAACAACTGGGAAGAAAAATCACTAAATCATACAAACATACAATTCACAAAGGGGGAAACATCATTCGTATTTAAACCTGTGAGAAGATGTCAGCCTCATCAGCAATCTGGTAAATATAGATTAAAACCAGGGCATAGTACTGCTTTATATCCATCATACTAGCAAGTATTTTAAAGGCTGACATTATCAGTACAGAATTGGTACAAACACTTTGGGAAGTAATTTGGTGGTATCCCATGAAGTTAGACAATGAATGTACCCTATGACCCAGGAATTTCATTCCTTCACACAGAAAATTAATGAGTGCCTACTATGTGTATGACACTGATCCAGTCCAGTGGGGTACAGGAATAAATTTAAGCAGACAAAAATTAGTGCCTTGAGGAGATCACATATTTATGGTAGGCATGGGGTACGCCCTGGAGAAAGTTCCTGCTTATATTTACAAGAGGATATGTATACGATTATTAATTACAACTTTTTGTGATAAAGAAAAATTGGAAACAAATGTACATCAGCAGGAGCTGGGGATAGGTAAATTGCACATGCATACAATGAAAAATAGCAGTTAAAATGAATGAACTTGAATTCCCTGTTTAATAGGGAATAATGTTGAGTGAAAATACGGAGTGATGAGTGTAGCATGATACCATTTATGTAAAATCTAAAAATATTGAAGACAGCATTGAAGTGCAAAATCATACATGGGAATGGTAATGAAGTCAGTATAATTGCTACTTCTGGAGAGGAAGATCAGAGATGGATACATAGGAGGCTTCACCTTTATTGGAAATGTTTTATTTCTAAAAAAGATTTGAAGCAAATACAGTAAAATATATGTAGGCTTTGATGTAGCTGTATGGTAGCTACATGGGGTGTTCTGTGTGCTTGAAATACTTCATAAAACAATTTTTAAATGAAGCACGCAATTACAGGCTTGTTAATGGCTGTGTATTTTATAGATAAAAGGTCAATTTTCAGTGAATTTTAGACATTTATTGTAAATTATGCTTATTGATAGCAGATTATCTTCTGTTTTATATTCTTGATTTCTACTTTATGATTTTAACTGAATATATTTTGTATATTTAAAAGGTTATAATTTTTTCTTGTTTGTATTTTTTTGTATTTTTTTTCCATAGTATGAAATTAATCTTTTGGAGCTGATCCAGAAAAGAAGAGCAGTAAGTAGAAGATTTTCTAGAAGTTGGGAAAAAATACGGAATTAAGCAGTGTGACTGTATAGCTGGAACTTGTGTTTGGGAGACAGTGTTGTTGATAAACTGAATGGTGTTGTGTCCATAATGGATATTTGCAGTTATTTGCTTTATCAGTACTGTTAAATGATTGAGTAGGAATGCCGCTTTTGGAGAAATGTGATTAAACTGAGGCTTCGTTTTCTACGTCCCCTTTTAGCGCATTGGATATTCATTTAAGAAGGATGAGATTGAGAATCCTATTGTACACCGGGTACAAAGTGTCTTCCGACGTGCTTCAGCAAAGTGGAAAGTAAGTGATCAGAGCATCCTTAACTTTAAGAGGTGAAGGTATATACTATGCATATTGTGAGTTGGATATTCTAATGCATTTTTTATATTCTTGGGTGTCTCAATACTTACTTTATCTTGTTTTATTTATTTATTTATTTATTGAGACAGAGTCTTGCTCTGTCACCCGGGATAGAGTGTAGTGACATCTTCATAGCTGACTGAAACCTCAAACTCCTGGGCTCAAGTTATCTGCCTGCCCCAGCCTTCTGGACAGCGGGGACAACAGGCATGTACCATCATGCCTGACTACGTTTTGTATTTTTTGTAGAGACGAGGTCTCACTCTTGCTCAGGCAGGTCTGGAACTCCTGGCCTCAAGTGATCCTCCTGCCTCGGATTCCCAGAGTGCTAGGATTACAGGCATGAGCCATCTCACCTGGCCCTCAATACTTATTTTAATGATGGTATCATTGCTGGAAACTTTTTTTGAACCACTTAACAAACGAGTAAGAACATTGATCTCATTACCATATAGTTACTCTGTGAGGATGGTGCTGAAAACAGTGTGTTTGATACAAAGTACACCGAAGACTTAGAGGTGGTAGATAAATGGTTAGGTAGGGGAAGTACCTCAGTAACTTGATTTTCTTCAAAGTTTGGCTTTGGGATTGGATGTATTATTATTACATAGGAAGTACTTTAGATTCTTGGGAATGACAAATTTTGTGTTGCTACCCCTGATTGAGACCACTTAAGATCTGCATTGAGCAAATTGAATAAACAATAAATTTTATCTTGGAACATGGTGGATGGGAGGCAGGGAGAGATTGAATTATCATGGTTAAGAGAAAGAACATAGTAGGCTGAGGGGTGTGGTAACATTGGAACTTCTGAAATCTACCTCCGGTTTTAAAAAATTAATTAGTGCAAAGGTGTATTTTTTTTTTTTTTTTTGGAGACAAGAGTCTCTCTCTGTTGCCTGAGCTATAGTGCCGTGGCATCAGCCTAGCTCACAGCAACCTCAAACTCCTGGGCTTAAGCAGTCCTCTGCCTCAGCCTCCCAAGTAGTTGGGACTACAGGCATGTGCCACCATGCCCGACTGATTTTTTTTATGTATTTTTAGTTGTCCAGCTAATTTCTTCCTGCTTTTTAGTAGAGACGGTGTTTCGCTCTTGCTCAGGCTGGTCTCGAACTCCTGACCTCAAGTGATCCTCCCACCTTGGCCTCCCAGAGTGCTCCGTGCAAAGGTGTATTATATATAAAGGGCAAATTCAGGCAGCTTACTACATTGCTTTTCTTGCAGGATGATGTTCAACTTTGGCTAACCTACGTAGTTTTCTGTAAGAAATGGGTAAGTACAGCCATGTCTTGCTCCTTTTCTATTTTCTGTCAGTTTGCCTTTTGAGCTTCATACTTGATCACTGAGCTCCATGTTTTTCCCAAAGGTGTAGGATTAATAAATGGGAAAAGAACCCACGAAGGCTGAACTTCAGTGTAACATTTGTACATCTGAGTGATTATCTAAATGGCTTCTGTGTCAGATGAAAAGAAAATAATTTTTATGCATATTTGTTCAGTAAAGTTGAAATTATTTTTAGATATTGAGAATGTTTATGTGTAGTGGTTTAGAGAGAGGAAAACTACGAGTGTGTCTGTATTTATCGATATGTCCCTAGCAATAGCAGATCTTGCCCCATTGGATTTTACAGTTGGTGAGGGTACAGTACATAATCCTTTAAGAGTAATAGCAGTGATTTGTCTGTGCAGGAAGTAGAAATATTTCTTTCTCTTTTACAGGGTACCAAAACTCAACTTAGCAAGATATTCTCTGCCATGTTGGCCATTCATTCCAACAAGCCAGGTATAGTGAAATCCTTGTCAGTTCTTTTTCTATATTTTATTAATATTTAGACTCAAGCTAATTGGAATTTTTCATGATGAACTTAAGAGAAATTATTTTGAGGACTTGTGCTTAGACAGTTGGCCTCAGTAGTTTTTGTTCCTGAATAGCTGTCTCTTGGTTCTTGCCTACCTACTGTGTACTTTAGTTACTGTGCTAGTTTATTGTATCCACAGGCAAGAAGGACTATATTTCTTTTCAACTGATGATAAAAGAAACTTTTGAGTCCTTTGAGGGACATCTTATTTGGCGGCAGTCAAATTTGAGGGATTTTAAAAACTTAAAGGGGAAGATATTAATATAAATTTTAAAAGAATACTGGCATAGAGCAGGTACTCATGTTTTGTAAGAGAAAGTCTTTTGTTGTGAATAATGTATGAATGGTATATTTTATAGTGGAGGTGCTTCAGTACCTATTCTCCGGATATTAGGCTTAACCAGATATTTTATGCTACACAAGACTCAAATAGGCTACATTTGGCACCAGTTTATTCAGAAGAATACAACTGTACAGCATTAGGTGTGTTTCTTCAGCAGAGTACTCTTAGCAGTTTGGAGGCCAGTCTCTGGTTCACAAGGTGACAGTTCAGGTGTGAGGGGACGAGATCACATGAGTGGGTAGGGGAGCCACTCTGGCTTAGAAGTTCTATGGATGAGCACAGCTGGGCATGGCTTCTAAAGATCTGGAAATGTCCATGCTCAATTTCAGGAATCACATGCTCAGGAAAACCCAAAGTAACAGCTTGCCACCATTCCTGGTCGTGGTCCAGATGTGGTTACCAACCATGCATCATTTTTACCAAATGCAATCTTGCTTAGTAAGATAGCTGACTTCTATTAAGTTTGTAGGGAAATAACTAGAATATTAACGTGGGGTTAATTTCCCATGTAGAAGGACAAAGGGTTTTTAGAAAAATTATGAATTATTCTAAATATAGAGAAAAGAGCAAAACATGATTTTTATTTCATTGATTCTAACATGCACATTTTTTTCTGGCTTTTTTGTTGTTGTTGTTAGAGACAGAGTCTTGCTCTGTTGCCCAGGCTGGAATACAGTGGCACAATCATAGTTACTGAAGCCTTAAACTCCTGGGCTCAGTGATGCTCCCTCTTCAGCCTCCCAAGTGTTTTTTCTGGGATTTTTACACCTTTAAAATATGTATTTGACTTATTATAATGTTATCCTTAGCTCTGATGAAATATAACAACAGGCACTTACGTACCCATCATCCAAATTGAACGTATGTTAGCATTTACCAATTTGTGTCTGGATATTCTTTCCAATTTTAAATAAAGCAACAAAATTTTGTAGTTAGAAACTCCCTCTGTCCATCCCCTTCCCCTTTTGGTAAGGTTTTTAACACAGATTCTTTAAGTAATCCCAGCACTTTGGAAGGCTGAGGTGGGAGGATCACTTGAGGCCAGGAGTTTGAGACTAGCTTGGGCAACATAGTGAGATCCCATCTCTAACAAAAATAAAAATAAAAAAAATGAGCCAGATGTAGTGAGACGTGCCTGTAATCTTAGCTGCTTGGGAGGCTGGCACAGGAGGATCACTTGAGCCCAGGAGTTTGATGCTGCAGTGAGCTATGATCATGCCTCTACACTCCAGCCTGGACAACACAATGAGACCCTGTCTCAAAAAAAAAAAAATCTTTTGAGTAGTAAAATTGGAGCATTGGTCTTTTCTTACCTGACTTGATTAATTTATTGAAATGAAGTCTTGATTTTTTTTTCATTTATAGCTTTTTGGATTATGGCTGCCAAATGGGAAATGGAGGATCGATTGTCTTCAGAAAGTGCAAGGCAGCTGTTTCTTCGGGGTTTGCGCTTTCATCCAGAGTGCCCGAAACTTTATCAAGAAGTGAGTGTGTGCCCGTAGGATGAGAGAGTGATGTCTAAGTTTAGTCCTCTGGAGACATATATTCTTTATTAAGTTGAAAAGACTTTAATTTACGGAGGCCAGGGATAAATGGAGGGGAAGGAGAGAAGAAGCATCTTTATATTTCTTGGCCAATAGTAGGTGTTGACATTATGCAGCTTCTGGGTTAGTGAGAGGTTGGAATCCCCACCTGGGGAGGGATAGGGAACTAGACTCCGGCGGAGGGGGCCAGTTACAGCTTCTTTTTTTTGAGACAGAGTCTCTTGCTCTGTTGCCCCGGGTAGAGTGCAGTGGTATCATCGTAGCTCACTGCAGCCTCAAACTCCTGGGCTCAAGTGATTCTCCTGCCTCAGATTCCTGAGTAGCTGGGACTATAGGCATGCACCACCATGCCTGGCTAATTTTCCTATTCTTAGTAGAGATGGGGTCTTGCTCTTGTTCAGGCTGGTCTTAAACCTCTGAGCTCAAGTCTCAGCCTCCCAAAGTGCTAGGATTACAATCAGGATCCACCACCCCTGGCCCAGTTTGTCTCTTTATGTCTTTGTTGTTCTTAGTTTTTTTCCCCTTGGGTCCCCTTCTCTCTTCTGCCTTCTTTTGACTTCTGTTCCTCTTTTCTCCAGGTTCTTTTTTCTTTTTGTCTCTTTCTTGAGATAGATAGATAGTACTTCCTGAATTTTTTGGCGCACTTAACTCTCTTGGAGGGTGCTCTAGCACATTGATGGCCAAGATTTTGTTTTAAAAACACCCTAAATGCTAGAAATGATGTATTGTTGGAAACTGCACCCTTTTGGGACGCATTTGTTGAGCTAAGGGAGAAACTGCTATTTAGTCCTCAAATGAAAATTAAGCGTATGTGATGAGGGGGAAAAGATATAGGTCTTCATAGGTTTTATAGCTGTCTCAATTGTATTTCTGGTCTTGTAAGTAATTTAATGATGTTTTCATATTGTAGCTTTGTATTGTTTCCCTTCTTTTTACATTCTGTTAGACATTCCTTTGTCACCTTTATTAATTTTTATCGAGAAGGTTTATAAGAATCATTCCTCCCCACTGTTAGAGGGTTATTGTGTGGTATTGTTATTTATATGTTTTTTGGAGCCCTTCATAAATTTCCATACTTGTATTTACCAAAGCAGAAATGGATTTATTGCCTGTTCTTAACAAAAGATACTAGAATTTATTTATCATAAATAATTCAGAGGAAATAGTTTTATGAAAAGAACTTTTATTTATTTATTTTTATTTCTGCATATTATGGGGGTACAAATGTTTAGGTTACATTGCCCTTGTAACCCCCGGCCCTCCCCATCAGAGCTTCAAGTGTGTCCATCCCCGATGGTGCGCATCGCACTCATTATGTTTGTATATACCCATCCCCTCCTCACCCCAAGAACTTTTATTTTTGAGTATAGAAAAAAATACTCATAATCTTATCACCCATACTTTTATGCATATTGTTTCTTTTTTTGTTTGTTTAGTTTTCACAATTGCTCAAGAGATAACTTTTATGCATGTTATAGAAATTTGAAACATAGGTTTTATTTCTTTTTTTTTTGAGGCAGAGTTTTGTTCTGTCATCCAGGATAGAGTGCAGTGGCGCCATTATAGCTCACTGCAACCTCAAACTTCTGGGCTCAAGTCACCCTCCTGCCTCAGCCTTCCCAGTAGCCAGGCACATGCCACCATGCCTGGCTAATTTTTTATTTTTTGTAGAGATGAGGTCTTGTTCTTGCTCAGGCTGGTCTCGACTCCTGGTCTCAAGCAGTCCTCCTGCTTTGGTCTCCCAGAGGGCTGGGATTATTGGTGTGAGCCTCCAAGCCCAGCCTATTGTTTGATTTTAAGTTTCACTTTTTTTCCTCTCTTGTCTGCATTCTGTTCTTAGGTCCACTTGCTCAGTTCTTTTATTTCAGTTATTGTGTTTTTTAGTTCTAAAATTTCTGTCACTGCTTCTTGTTGGGAACATTCAGTATCCTCCTAGCTATTTCAAACTATGTATTATTGTTAACTATAGTCCTACAGTGACATAGAACATTAAAACTTATTCCTGCTATCTAGCTGTAATTTTATATCCTTTAACAGATCCCTCCCTATCCCCCACTTCTGCCCACCCTTCCCAGTCTCTGGTGTACTCTGTTCTACTTTTTACTTCTATGAGATCAACTTTTTTTTTAGCTTTCACATAAGAATGAGAATATATGATGGTTAACTTTCTGTTCCTACTTATTTCACTTAATATAATGCCTTCCAGTTCTATCCATGTTGCCATGAATGACAGGGTTTCATTTTTTATGGCCAAATACTGTTATATTGTGTATGTTATACTGCACTCTCTTTATCCATTCATCTGGTGGACACCTTGGTTGATTCCATATCTTGGCTATTGTGAGCAGTGTTGCAATAAACATGGAGGTGCAAATATCTCCACTATGATGATTTTCTTTCCTTTGGATAAATGCCCAGTAGTGGGGTTGCTAGATCATATGGGAGTTCTATTTATAGTTTTTTGAGAAAACTCCATACTGTTTTCCATATTGGCTGTACTAGTTTACATTCCTACCAACAGTATATGAGATTTTCCTTTTTTCTGCATCCTCACAAGAATTTGGTTTTTCTCTTTTGTCTTTTTGTAAAGCATTTTTATGATGGCTGATTTAAAATCCTTGTCAGATTATTGTAACATCTGTATCATCTTGATGTTGGTGTCTCTTGATTGTCTTTTCTTAGTCAAGGTGAGATTTTCTTGGTTCTTGGTATGGTAAGTGATTTTCTGTTGAGTCTTAGACATTTTCGCTATAATTTTATGAGATTCTTCTGTTTAGTATACCTCCTTGGATACTGCTTTGCCTCTTTACTGCTAGATGGGGTTAGAAGTCCAGATTTCCCATTTGGCCTTTGTTGACACTTCTGAGATACATGGATAAGGTCATAAATAAAATCGCTTGCAATAACCTTCACTGTTAGATGACAAGCTTGTATACTTATCAGCTGTATTAAGGACATCATAGCATGTGTGTTGCTTCTCTTCACCAACTTCGGACTCGAATTTACAGTTTCATGAAGTGATGACTGAGGACACAAACACTTTCAAAGTTTTTAATTCATATGTCTAAATTGCTTGTCAAAAGAGCATAAAATAATACCATTTTTATCATACCTTGTTGGTGTCAGCTGGTTTCATAGCAAAATAAAATATAATACCCCCAGACTCTTCCAGATCCCATATTTATGGGTAAAAAAGGCATCTTCCATATTTCTAATTTTTAAAAAAAGCATCTCTAAAGATTTCCAGTTTATTATTTCCTTTCTGTAGTACTTTAGAATGGAGCTGATGCATGTTGAAAAACTGAGGAAGGAAAAGCAAGAATTCGAAAAAGCCAACATGGATGTGGTAAGGTCCTACGTATTGATTGTATTGTAACTTATTAATATATGGTGTTTTGAGCCTGCTTAGGAGGAAGAGAAAATCTTTTTGAAATAGATTTTTCTTTTCAATTTAATGTCACATCTTGCAGCTTTAAGATGGGAGTCTAGTGTTGATTTAATTAAATAAATAAGCTTAGTAATAGAAATGAAGTTTTGTGCTTTAAAAACAGGTATTTGGACTAATCAAAGTGGTCCTCAAAATTACTACTGTAGAATGGCCAAATGCTATTCTTTAACACTGTATGGTCTCAGTGATTTATTAATGGGTTGAAGGAACTTGAGAAAAGTTGTGAAATGTGTGGTTCCTAGCCTCCTTTCCCTTTTTATATGATTTTTAATGTGACAATAATTTTAAAGAAGATTTAGAATATTAGTGCTAAAAAAGGAACTTTACTATTGTCTGTTATTGTGGTTTTCTATCTCAGAACTTTTCTTATTCAAAGAAAATATATAGAAGGGCAAATAAGACATGTAAAACCTGACGTCTTGTGGTCTAAATGGAGAGTGAGGCCTTAAGCCATGTGATCTTGCCACTACTACAACAGCCTGAGAGAACACAGTTCAAGATCAGTGATCTTGTTCAAGCTGCACATTTTACATGTGAGGGAACTGGCCCAGAGAGAGAGGTGATTTGCCAGAGGTTGTGTGGCATAGGTAGTCTAGGACTGTTAGTTTTCATCTTGGTGCTCTTTATACTTACTGACACTACTGTTGAGTTATATTTAATATGACACGCTAGGAGAATCTTGATTATTCTGAAGAAATCCTTCAGGGCGAGTTGGCACGGATTGTCTACAAAAATTCTGTAAGCGTAATTAAAGGTAGGTATCTTTTGAACATTTATTTATTTTTGTTTAATTTTCAGTGTTCTTTGAGTACGAACATTTATTTTTGGTAGGGAAGTGAAACATTCTTTTCATAATGAGGAACACCTTTAGCTTATTTTGAAATTTTCCATTAGAATGTATGTAAAATTCTATAGGAATAGTGTCCTCTTTCTTTCAGAAGAGGGTTATTTCTCCTCAGCTATAATTGAACATTTCAGTAAGTTCTTATTGAGTACTTAACTCATGGGGAATTGAAAGAAATACATGATTTAGTCTGTTACCTTATGAATACTCCAGAATATTAATAATGGCTTTGCTTGTATAGGGGGACTGTGGGGTGACTTTGTTTTTTTCTATTTTTTCCCATTTCTCTCTCTCGTTTTTTTTTTTTTTTTTTGAAGCAGACTCTTACTCTGTTGCCCTGAGTAGAGTGCCGTGGCGTCAGCTTAGCTCACTGCAACCTCAGACTCCTGGGCTCAAGTGATCCTCCTGCCCTAGCCTTCTGAGTAGCTGGGACTACAGGTGCATGCCACCACGCCTGGCTAATTTTTCTATTTTTAGTAGAGATGGGGTCTTGCTCTTGTTTAGGCTCGTCTCAAACTCCTGAGCTTAAATGATCCTCCTGCCCTAGCCTTCTGGGTAGCTGGGATGACAGGCATGTGCCACCACGCCTGGCTAGTTTTTCTATTTTTTGTAGAGGCGAGGTCTCGCTCTTGTTCAAGCTGATCTCGAACTCCTGACCTCGAGTGATCCTCCCACCTTGGCCTCCCAGAGTGCTAGGATTACAGGCGTGAGCCACCGTGCCTGGCCCCCATTTCTCAATTGAAAAAAAAAATTAAGTACAGTACTAAGAAAATAGTACTTTTAGAGTAAAGAGATTCTTAAAAGTCTTATTGACAATGAACCTCTCCTCCCCTGCTTTTTAAATTTAGGTGTGGAATTTCACCTGTCACTGCTTTCAATTGCACAGCTATTTGAGTTTGCCAAAGATCTCCAAAAAGAAATTTATGATGAGTAAGTAAAATAGTAGAAAGGTGAATATATCTATTTCTGATCTTGTGGTAAGGGTTTGAGGTTGGATGTTTAGTAGGGGGGAAAGAAGATACCACACTAAATTCCTGAAGGAAAAGCTAAGTTTTAGGACCATTGTATCATACTAAATTAAAAGAGTATGTCTCCGAAGAAGTTATTTGCTTCCTTTGGGAAATAGTTTATCTTTATTCATTAACAAATATATCTAAGGCTTATATAAAAATCTAAATCTTGCTTGGCTGACCTTTTGTTCATAAAATGAGAGTTTTACTCATAGATATTTATAGTTGAGTGCTGCAGGTAATTTTATTCTGTAATGTCTGATTATATGGTTTAAGAATTATTTGTAGCCTACCTTGTGGGTATTTCCATTCTTAGGTAATACCCGTTACTTTGATAGAACATGGATCAATTTATTCTTTGGATACCTACAGGGTTTCAGTAGAGGAGTAGGTGTGCTTTTTCTCTGCCTCTATTATAGAAAATCAAGAGCCCAGATATAATAAGGTTCTCCAGGACTCATGGAGGCTTGTGTTGTCACAGGTAACTGCTGATTTGACTTTGAGAGGTAACTGAAAAGTTAGTTTGTGAATGATGTTTGAAACAAACTCAATAAATGTGTGACAGCTCTGATGCATTGACACAGTTTATACAGTGAGTGAAGATATTCTGGAGAGCCTGTTGGGAAATGGCTCTTATGGTACTGCAGTTGTTAAAGGGATGTCCTGTGTACATTTTTAGAGCATAGAGAACTGTCTGATAGTCTTTCTTTTCTTTTTTTACTCACCACTTATATGAGGATCTGTTTGATATTGTGAGTTAGTTTCTTTTTGTAGGGTAGATACCAGTAAGCTGTATTTTTCAGCCTTCAGGCTCTACACCCAGATGATCCTCTCACTTGGGATTATGTGGCAAGGCGAGAATTAGAAATAGAGTCACAGCCAGGAGAAGAGCCGCCTATGACTAAGCGAGCCAAATCAGTGGAGTTGGGCCGGAGGGAGGAGAGATGCTATGCCGTGTATGAAGAGGCAGTGGAGACTCTGCCAACAGGTGAACTTCACCAAATCATCGTGTGATATAGAAGTAATAGTATCCATGAGTGTGAAAATGAACTTCCTGTTCCAGTTATCAAAATCAACATCAGGAACCTCTTTGGAGTACAGTTTACAATGTACCTGGCTTTCCCACTTGTTCTTTCTCTGATTGTGAAAGGTGGCGCTTCTATGACCTTCCCCAATAGTCGTATTTATAGTCATTTATTTGGGGCAAATGATACTTAGGAAATAATTCAGAAGATTTAAAAACTATTATTCTTTAATTATCTTTTGGTAGAGATTGAATTTTTATTTTGTAATATTAGAAAATAAAGACTGAGGGGATATATAACCTGGATTTTTATATTTACACCATTACTCCTTTGTTTTTCCCCAGTATTTGAGGTGTTTGGCTATAATCAGAATAACACTGTTTTTCATCAGGCTAATTTATACTCCTCTTCAGAGGAGTTTTCCCTTTGAAGAAAAGTTACATGATGATTGTTGAACTAAGAGAATTGGTGATCTGGTCAACATAATCTTTCTGACTTTTCTAGGGGCCATGTGGAAGTGTTACATGAACTTTTGCTTAGAAAGATTTGCTAAGAAGACAAGTAATGGGTTCCTCAGAGGGAAGGTAAGCACTTAGGTTACACGGTCACAATGGCTGACTAGAAAGTGACTTTCTTCTGAAAGAAGAAAAGCAGCACAGCTCTTTTGGGGTCTGAGACAACTTCTAAGCACTTAATGCTTAACCACTCTCTTTCCTTCTGGGCGACCTGTCATTCTGAAGGTTTGAGACTGATTTGCCACGAGGTTACTGGTTACCAGATTAGGAGGAACTGTCTTCTTTCTGGGCTCTGTTTGGTGCAGCTGCCCAGTACATCTATTCATAAGTGAAACACTATGCAGGGGCAACTCAGTCCCTTCTTTAAATTCTCTGAAAATGCAAAACTACTTTTGTTCATGTCGAGGCCAAAGGACCCTGCTGGGATCTTTGTAATGAACTGAGGGATTTTTCTGTTTTCAGAGGCTGCAAAGAACCATGACTGTATTCAGGAGGGCACATGAACTCAAGTTTCTGCCAGAATTGCATTACAAGCAATGGGTAAGGACGTAGGGAATACATTCCCTGCCAGCTATATATACTTTATTCCGGTTGTTTTGTGCCAGAGTCATGTGTTTTAAATACATATATTAATAGTTTTATGGCCATTTGGAAGTTTGATATGTAAAGAGCGTTTACATTTGGCTGCCAGTATTTGGTGTGTGCTAAACATGAAATCCATACTATTAAAGAGAGCAATAGTGAAAAACACTTGGAACAAAGATTCACAATTTGGGTTTATTTTATTTGTCTACTCATTCCTCTTTTACTGAACATCCCTTTCCTGAACATGTGCCTAGCCCAGATTAACCATTGATACATTAAAGACAAATTAGGTGTGTTTGTGTGTTTCAGAAGCTGACATTGTAGTAAGAGGCATATTGAACCATCTGTACTCTGTGGTAAAGATTGTTACAGAGACCAGAATAATGTGCTGTGGGAATACACAGTTCTAGACCAGGTTTTGCCACTTAATGTCTAGGTGACTTGGACAGACCGATGAACTTTTCTGACGTTGTTTACTCGATTTTAAAATAGTGACCTTTTTTTTTTTTAAATCAACTTGCAAAGTTGTTGAGAGCATTATGTGAGATAGTGTATGTGTTAATGCATTTAAATACCTTTATTGGGGAAAAAAGAACAAAAATCTTTGTTGAGTACTTTGTATAACTCTTGCCTCTTTTGTCCATATCATTTTTATGTAATTGCAGTTAATGTCTTGTTATTTTGTATTATGTTCTCCTGTTTTTACATTAACATTTTCTCCATACTCTTTACATATATTTACATAATGCACTTGCTGTATAGTAGCCTACTGTATTATTACACCAAGGCTGAGATTCCCTTCTCCCATTATGGCATCTGTCTGGGAAAACCCCAGGCCTGGATGATTTCAGCTGCCCTTGCTTTTGAGTTATTGAATGCTGGCCAGTCAGTCACACCCTGTAAATTCATATGGGCCTTGAGTATTGCCTTGGCCGTCTTCCTCTCTTTCCAGTATTATCTTTCTTTTGCATGTTCACCACTCTGGCTACGTCAGATACCCTGTACTCCTCAAATCTCTGATGTTGCCCTTCCTAATAAGCACACCACCTCATTACTCATTTGGTGACCTTACCTTTAATGAGAGTCTATCAGCCTACTGCCACTAACTGCACTAACTTAAACACTTAGCTGATTATATATCCATCTCTTCTCCAGATTATTCTCCACAGAATGATCTTTTAAAATTTTCAGATTGTTCTGTGGCTTTCCATTGTCCTTGGGATAAAGCTGCTCAAACTCCTTAACTGTATTTCCAGCTTCATCTTCCAATTCTTCAGTTTGCATCCTACCCTCCAGCCATTCTGAACTTGGATTTCCTTTCATATCCAACCTGTCTCTCATCCTTAGCCTCTTGCACATGCTGGTTGGGAGAGCCTTCTCTTTTCCTGGGGACTTCACTTTTACCTGACTAATGCCTTTCCTTCTTAAGTCTTAGCTTAAGACTTCCTTAGCATGTAAGAAAGATTCAAATTAAAAAAAATTTTTTGGGGGCCGGGCGCGGTGGCTTGCGCCTGTAATCCTAACACTCTGGGAGGGCGAGACGGGTGGATCGCTCAAGGTCAGGAGTTCGAGACCAGCCTGAGCAAGAGCGAGACCCCGTCTTTACTAAAAAATAGAAAGAAATGATCTGGACAACTGAAAAAATATATATATAGAAAAAATTAGCTGGGCATGGTGGCGCATGCCTGTAGTCCCAGCTACTCGGGAGGCTGAGGCAGAAGGATTGCTTGAGCCCAAGAGTTTGAGGTTGCTGTGAGCTAGGCTGACGCCATGGCACTCAACTCTAGCCTGGGCAACAAAGCAAGAGTCTGTCTCAAAAAAAAAAAAAAAAATTTTTGGAATTGAGATCTCACTGTGTTGTCCAGACTGAGTGCAGTGGTTTTTTCACAGGCATAATCATAGTGCATTGTGGCCTCGAAATCCTGTCCTCAAGTGATCCTCCTGCCTCAGCCTCTTGTCTTCCCTGTTTTTAAATAGCCCTTGTGGATAGGAACACAGAAAGGAGGAGGAATTTCAAATTGTTCACTTTGTGCCTGTTTAGCAACCATGGTAAAAGCTTTAGTGGAAAGGCTGTGTTGAAATTATTGCCTCAAATGTCTAATTACGATTTACATAGATAATTTAGGTTTCAGTAATTAATTTTCCAATGATCCTTTGTCTTATCTAGATTGAGTTGTTGTCACACTATAACTACTTCAGGGACGCTCTGGAGGTGGCAGTAGCTGGGACTGAATTGTTTAGAGACTCTGCAACAATGTGGCAGAAGAAGCTGCAGATGCTGATTAACTCAGAGAGCCCTGACATAGCCATGCATTTTGAAGAAGCATTTGTGCACCTGAACCCCCAGGTCTGTGAATTGCATCTTTTGTATTTCCTTCTTTTGGGGAAATCTTCTAAGACTTCAGCCAAAGCTCATTTGGAATATCCTTGTCTGATGAAAGCCAACCCTAGAGTGGCATTTGTTATTAAATGGTGATGGTTCAAGGGTCAAGAGTAGAATTTAAATTAAAAACAATTATTTATTTTTTTACATCTCTTAGAATGTGTAGCATGCCATTGAAAAGCTAATTTTTAACCCTTTATTTGAAAATTGACTGAATTATATAAAACTTTCTATTCTGTTTAGCTATTTTACAAGTGAGAAATACTAACGGAGTGTTATTTTCACTTGCATCCAGAAGTGAACATAAGCACAACTTTTAAACTAAATATGTTTGTAAACCTTAGAGTTTAAAGGTCTAAATTGTAAAGCTTTACTGTGGATCTTTATTTTATAGGAAAAATGTAGAAGATAAAGTGGGGAAAAAAACTGATTTTGCTGCTTGTTTGTGTATGCCTCTGGGACATGAGGGAAGTGCTTGTGTTGCAGGTCCTAGACAGCAGAGACATGACCTGGGTAGCTGTGGGTCTGACTAGCTATGGGCTGTTAATTGCTTAATTAAATAAAAGATAATTGATAATGTTATAAGTATAGGCAGTATTTCCCAACAGAAGCGAACTAAAATTCACAGGAGAATGTTGCTCTGGGTGACTCGGTCAGAAGGCTGTCTGTGTTTTGATAAGTCATTCCTGCTGGGCAATGAGAATTCTGTCCTGATGAGGACAGAGTAGGAATGAATCTATAGTTTACATACGGATTATTTTAGGAGAAACATGCCTTTATAATGATCAGTTTTCAGAATATAGCACTAAGCTGACATTTTCTAATAATTTTTTTATTAATACATAGTGTTTTACAACTTTATGAGGTACCTGTGATATTTTGTTATATGCTGTTTTCTAACCTTTTTTTTTTTATTATAAGCAGGTTTGTCTGCCCTTGTGGATTTCTTGGGCAGAGTGGAGTGAGGGTACAGAAAGCCCGGAAGACACTGAGGCGGTCTTTAAGGTATAGGCTCCCTGTTGTAGGTGCTGTGTGGGCAGTGGGCAGGTGGGTTGAGTGGTTGGCTGTCTCTAGGGTTGTTTCATCAGCAGTGCTCCTGAAGCACTGTTGAGTGGCCTCGGTGGTTCTAGGAAAATTTGTTTTTGTATCTATAAATTTCTTCACATTGCTTGTTTTTTTTTTTCTTTTAAATTGTAGAAAGCTATCTTAGCTGTCAGAGGTGCTGACTCAGTAACCCTGAAGGATAGGTACCTGGATTGGGCTTATCGAAGTGGTGGCTACAAAAAGGCCAGAGCTGTATTTAAAAGGTACTCACAAATGTTCATAGTTGTTACTGGTCTCTCCACCCCATGCTCACCCCCTCATACCCAGGTTGTTTCTGTCTGATGAGGTAATCCAAGAGGCTTTCTCTTTTTTTTTTTTTTTTTTTTAAGGCAGGGTCTTGCTCTGTTGCTTAGGCTTGGGTGCAGTGGTGTGATCATACCTCACTGTAACCTTGAACTCTTGGGCTCAGGTGATCTTCCTGCCTCAGTCTCCCAAGTAGCTGGAACAACAGGTGCATGCCACCATGCCTGCCTAATTTTTTGAAATTTTTTGTAGAGAAAGGTCTCACGATATTGCCCAGGCTGGAAAGAGACTTTTTTCAAGAAGTAATTTTTCAAAGTCTGGCACCTGTAATCCCAGCTATTGGAGAGACTGAAGTGGGAGGATTGCTTGAGCCTAGGAGTTCAAGTCTAGCCTGGGCAACATAGCGAAACCCTTCTTTTTATTTATTTATTTTTTAAAAGGTAATTTTTTTCCTGTTTCTTTTTTTTGAACAATAAAAGCAGTTCATACTTATTGGGGTGGGGGGAAAGATAACTAAATATTTCATTGTAATCCCATCCTTAAGAGAAAAACCACTGTTAATATATCATTTTAAAATTTGTATAGTTGAGATTATACTGTAATCTCAATTTTGTATACCACTTTTATTGATAAATATTAGACTGGCCTCTTTTCCTTTCTGTAAAAATTCTTCATAAACATCATTTATTAAAAATAGTTGAATGATACACCACCCTGTGGATGTGCCATAATTTATTTGGTGACAGTAATGCTGCTTTGATGAAAATTTCTGCATAAATATTTTTTATCCATTATTGGAAATTATTTTTTTTTTTTTTGTGAGACAGAGTCTCACTGTGTTGCCTGGGCTAGAGTGCCATGGCGTCAGCCTAGCTCACAGCAACCTCAAACTCCTGGGCTCAAGTGATCCTCCTGCCTCAGCCTCCCGAGTAGCTGGGACTACAGGCATGCGCCACCATGCCCGGCTAATTTTTTCTGTATATGTATTTTTAGTTGTCCAGATAATTTCTTTCTATTTTTAGTAGAGACGGGGTCTCGCTCTTGCTCAGACTGGTCTCGAACTCCTGACCTTGAGCGATCCACCCGCCTCGGCCTCCCAGAGTGCTAGGATTACAGGCGTGAGCCACCGCGCCCAGCCTGGAAATTATTTCTTTATAATATATTCTTAGAAATGGAATTATTGGTCACCAAAAAGACTGAGATGCAGTCAAGAGAACTTAAGACCTTAGAAGTGAGAAAGAAGAGTGCAGTAAGAAAACTGGGTAGGGAAGAGTTTATTGATGGTAAACAGTAAGTCATTACTGGTTGAAAGTGTTCATTGAGTTATCTGAGTGGCCGTGAGGTCAGATCCTTCCATTGAGTTGTAGATAAGTCTTCATTAAACATGTCATGGAGGCACTGGCCTGGGTATTTGTATTAATGAGATGTAAGAGGCTTTCTGTCATTGTGGAAGATGACATCTCCCCTTTCTTTTTTAGTTTACAGGAAAGCCGTCCATTTTCTGTCGATTTTTTCAGGAAAATGATTCAGATTGAAAAGGAACAAGTAAGTGTTCTGTTTAAGCATTTCTTATCTGGGAAAATGGGTTAGTGGTTACTAATTTGTGGCAATGTTTTTATAAGCTCCTGACCTCAAGTGCTCAAGCAGTCTCCTGCCTTGGCCTCCCAAAGTGCTAGGATTACAGGCATAAGCCACCACACCTGACCTGGCACCCTGTTTTGTACTGATTTCTGACTTATGTGCCATATTGGGAGGGGGAGGGAGGTTGGCTCTGTGTTTTTTTTTTAACATTTTGTAAACATGTTGCTATATTTTTACATAATTTATACACATGCATTATGGGGAAAAAGATTAATAATTCAGTGTGATATGATATAAATAATATTTTTAATGGTTGTATTATTATTCCTAAACCTGTAGTTTTTGTAACTATTTGATTACACATAGGTTGTTTCCAGTTTTTGATCCTGAGAACAGAGCTACAGACATTTTGTTAATGTAGCTTTTTTTTGGGGAGGGATTTTTTTTGAGATACATTTCAAGGACTGGGAGTACTAATTTATTTTTGGTTCTTTATGTATTGCCAGATAGTGTGCCAAAAGAATTATACTTATTTGTTAAAAAAAAAAAGTTAATAATGGTAGGTCATAATAAAAAGGAATGGAAATTATAGCAAAGGGGTCAGTCAGATATACCAGTATATCTATTTCCTCATTGATTCTCCAAGTATTCAGTTTTGCTTTTTCTCTTTTATTTTGATATTCTGATTGTTGTTTATTATTTTTACTTGAATTTTTAAAAATTGCTAGTGAGGTTGAACTGTTTTTCATGGTTTCAGTCATGGTGTGAGTCAAGCATCTGTTGTAGTCTTACAGTAAGGAAATAGTATAGCATAATGTTTGATAGTCAGGTTTTGGATTAGTAACATGATAGTTACGTGCTTTGGGCAAGTCACTTCTAAGCCTTGCAGCCTCATCTATAAAGGAGGTCATACTGTTGTGTAGAGTGTGAGAGTTGTAAGGCTAAATGGGATACTGGATAGAAAGGACTTTGCATAGTGCCATGAACATTATGAGCCCTTAACAAAGTATGATTCTGTTTTTCATGCATATGTAAAAATGAGGTTAAATTGACTTTCTGTAATATACAATCTCAGTGAAGGGAAATATGAATGAGAAAATAGTCATTTTACTATACAAAAGGATTTTTAAACTGAAGATGTTAATCTACTTTGAAAAGGAAACAAAGAATACGTTAAAAAAAAAAAATAGAGGTAAAGAATTAGGCCAGGTGTGGTGGCTCACACTTGTAATCCTAGCTGTCTTGTCTGGGAGGTCGAGGCAGGAGGATCGCTTGAGGTCAGGACTTTGAGACCAGCCTGAGCAAGAGTGAGATCCTGTCTCTACTAAAAATAGAAAAATTAGCCGGGGTGGCATGTGCCTGTAGTCCCAGATACTCAGGAGGCTGACGCAGGAGGACTGCTTGAGCCCAGGAGTTTGAGGTTGCCGTGAGCTAGACTGATGCCATGGCACTCTAGCCCGGGCAACAGAGGCAGACTTTGTCTCAAAAAAAAAAAAAGAAAAAAAAGAATTAGCGGTTATTGATTGTAGAGTTAGTTACAAATATTGTGTAGGTGCATAATTAACATTTTAGTTTAATACTTGTAGTTGTGCTAAGTTATTACCCTTGTTTTACAGGTGAGGAAATGTTTAAGGTCAGAGAGTTTAAAAAACTTGCTGAAGGTTGTACAACTAGTATTTATTTAGACTTTGCCTTGATAAAAGAAGTTTTAAGGTAGATATAACTAGTATGTGCCAGAGCCCAGATACCGAAAAGGTAGAAATCCTTAGCCAAGAGAGCATAACCTTCTCCGTTCAAAAAAAAAATTTAAATCCTACGCATCCCTCAAGGCTATCAAATATTATGTTTTCTGTGAAGCTGCCCATGTTCCCCTACTTTTTCTAATTAGGCTTTTCTCCATCCTACCAGAGCAAAGTGTTTTTGTGTTTTTTACTTCACTTTGGTAAATAGTGCATTTGACCTTTTTCTGGACAGGTTGAGAGCCAGGCTGTAGTCATCTTAAACCCTAACCCACCTTCCCCTTCGGATACCTAACAGATTGTAGCTGCTTAACAATATGGTTGAAATGAGTTTATGACATTATAAAATAGGCTTTTGAGGGAAGATTGTCTGATTATTTTTTGTTAGGAATCCTGCAAGATGACAAATATAAGAGAATATTATGAGAGGGCTTTGAGAGAGTTTGGATCTGTAAATTCTGGTAAGTAGACTTCGCTTATAGACACATGAGTGTTTGCATGTGCAGTGACCAATTACTATAGTTCAAACGGTGTTTCTTAGCTTTTTTTTTTTTTTTTTTGCCTCATGGCCCTTTTTTAGAATAAAATTTGAATCCTGACTTTGCCGCCTCCTTTGTGTTGTACATAAATACTTGAACACATAATTTTGCCATAATTTTAAGTTCACAAGCCCAAGAGTCCATAGGTTGTCTTATTAAGAACTTTGGATTAGAGAAAGATTTGCTTGGCTTGGTTCTCTGAAAAAAATGTAAGGAAAAAGTTAATAATGTAGGTCATAACAAAAAGGAATGGGAGCTATAACAAAGGGGTAAAGGTGGGGTGCTAATTGGCATTCGTCATCATTGGCTAGCACTGCGTTACCCTCATTTGTAGGACTTGTACAACATACTTGTGGGTATGTCGTGAAGTCTGGGGCTTTATTTATGAACTCATATATATAGCTGATATTTATAGTTAATAAACTCACATATAAAAAAATATACTGGCTCCCACTGGTTTTCAACAGACAACTTTTCCTGGTGAAGTGAATGGATGTGTCATTTTTGCTAACCCAAGCAAATTTTATTAAGCATGGTAACAGTTTACAATGAACTTGTTGAAGTCAATTTTGCCTTGAAAGAAACTCATCAGAATCTTCCCTCTTGGAATAATCACTATGTGATTCTCCCCATGTGCATGGTAATGGTAAATCTTTTATTAAAAAAAAAAATCTTTCCTCTTTAAAAAGTTTAGTATTTGAGTTCATTAAATAACAGAGACTGTCTGTGCTTAGGGAAATACCAGTAAGTTAAGTTTCTTAGAAATTAAGTTGAATTGGTATTAAATAAATTTGCCTAATAAAGCCTTGTCACTTGTCTAATTGTACATTGACAGTAATTTTTTTGGTTCTTTTTAAAGATCTTTGGTTGGATTACATCAGAGAAGAAGTGAACCACATCCTTGGTAGACCTGAAAACTGCGGACAGATCTATTGGCGAGCCATGAGAATGTTGCAGGGAGAGTCAGCAGAGGTGTTTGTAGCTAAACATGCTATGCATCAAACTGGCCATTTGTGAAGAGGAAGAATACAACCAGCTTTGTGAAATAGTGTTGCAAGCCCTCTAGGCAGATTTATATTTTTTTTTTTTTTGTGACAGGGTCTTGCTCTGTTGCCCAGGGTAGAGGGCAGTGGCATGATCATAGGTCACTGCAACCTCGAAATCTTGGGCTCAAGTGATCCTCTCGCCCCAGCCTCCCAAAGTGCTGGGATTACAGGCATGAGCCACTGTGCCCAGCCCAGATTTGTATTATGAATCAAATCTGTAATTTGCTCAGAGATGGCAGATAAGATGGCTGTTTGGTTTTGAGACGTGCATTGATTTTGTGTTAACACATTAATCTTTAATTCCAGAAAGGAGAATTGATTTAATGGCTGCGTGTTGATGCCAGATGTACTATAGGTCCTAAATGTTTTCTAGAATATATGGAAATCATACAGCTGAGCTTCATTTATTATCCCAGGTCAAGCATGAGTATATCTAATCTAGACCTAAGAGCCAGTTCAAGTGGAGGACAAAGTACAGTTTTGTGTGTTTGTTCTCTCCATATTATAGAAGTATACATGGTATTCATTTGTTCTAGAAAATACGGAGGAAATAGAATAGTGTAGAGAGGAAAGTAAAAGCATCCTGTAATCCATCTAGAGTTAAACTCAGTAATTTGATTTCCTTTATCAGAATTGGATTTATACTATTATTATTATTTACTCATTGATTTATTCAAGAAATATTTGAGTGTCCATTATGTGCAAGAAAGAAGGGAGACCTTTGGGGAGGGAGGGAGGAGTTAAAAAAACAGAGCTGGATGCTCTGAGAGAGAGCTGGTTGGAGCAGCAGAAAAGGAGTTTCTGGGTATTGGGAGAAAAGTTGGCCTTTAAGAAGGTTAAGACCATTTAAAAGTGTCTTTTGTCTCTGGGACTGATGAGCAGAGAAGTGTTAGCATTGACATCTGACAGTGGAATTACTGGACCAACGGATATAACTTTTAGATAATATTTATATCTATTGTTCCTTCTTTAATTTCTTCTCTAATTTGTTCCCCCTTTCAAGTGATTTATGTAAGTGTCAGCCCTTGCCTGCATTGGGTATTGTATTTTTTATTTTACCATTTTAATAGGTGAAAAGTACTGTATCATTGTTTTAGCATGCATGTCTTTGATGTTAGTAAAGTTAATGTGTTTTTGTGTTTCTCTTGTCTTTTCACATTCTTAGACTATTTTAAAAACTTTTTCCTTACTAATTTATAAGATTTTTTATATATTAAGAATATTTTGTTTGGCCCCAGATTTTTTGTGGCAGTTTTTGACACCCAGAGGTATTTTTTTTGTGTGTGATGTCTGTTGTTTTTAAAATGCTTTGAAAGCCCTTCCTCTTGCTAAGTACAACTCAGTTTTTTTCCCCCAAGCAGTTAATGAATTTTTCCAACACTATTTGGCCATTTTCCTCCCTGCTGATTTTTGATGCTACCTTTATTATATATTACATTTCTATGAATATTAGAGTCTGTTTTAGGACATTTTTATTTTGAGCTTTTGTACTCTGCTTTTCATTTGTTTTAAGATAAGAAAAAATATTACTTTTTTCCCTTTCCCTTAAGTCCTGGGAAGTTTAAGTTTCTAAATCTTATGTGGCTTTTTTATTTTACAAAAGAGATACATGTTGCACATAGGGTGGGGAGCAAAGAGGATAGTGGTGGACTACTTAAAGCTGTGAAGGTGGGTCACTCTGGGGTCATCACATTCTTGTATGTGGTTCTTAACCTTGCAGGTATGAAAATGCCTCTCAGCTAGTTCACCTAGAGTTGCACTGTTAGAAATAGCTCCTAGCCACGTGTAGTAATTTAAATTTATTAAAATTAAATAATTCAAGTTCTCATTCACACTGGCCACATTTCAAGTGCTCTATAGCCACATGGTTGCCATATTGGACAGCACAGATAAAACTTTTATTTCCACCATTGCAGAAGGTTGTATTCTGCAGTGCTGACCTACAGCCAGTCAGGTTTGGGTAAACTGACTTAAAGGTTGGCAGAACAGAGCACATGTTAATTGGTCTCATTTACTTCTCTGTAGGAGTCTACATAGGGGAAAAAAAAATAAAATTGAGTATTTTGTCAACTTTATGTAAAAAAATTTTTAAATGTCTTATGTAGTTTACAAACAACACAGTCTTTGACGGATTGAAGGAAGAGGTTCTCTGATGTCCTGAAGGATTGTAATGAGGTCACTTGGTGAATTCCAGTTTTTCCAACACTTAACATGTAATGATTACACCTTGAGCAGGTTATTAGAGTTTAGGCAGTGCAGGGAAAGGTTATCCTGAACTGAGGCCCTTCCTATCACCAGGTGTCACTTCAGAGGCAAAAAGAGGAATAACTAGGTTGTAGAACACCAGACTTTGAGTATTGAAAGATAGGAGCCCGGGTCAGATTCTGTCACAGCGAATGTTTAAGGTTACCGTGACTAAATGTCATAGCCTATACTGTGTCCACCACACATTGTAGGAGTTTGTGTTTTAATCATCTGTCCTGGTTTCTAATGGATTAACTTTAAACAAACATTAACTGAAGGTGGAGAGTCATTGGGCTCCTGAGTTGTCCATTTGTGGATTAGTTACATAGGGAAACCTGTGAAGATGTAAAGAGAAATCTGGTTGGAGCCTCAATTGCATTAGAAGTTTTTTTTTTTTGAGACAGAGTCTCACTCTGTTTGTTGCCCTGGCTAGAGTCCTTTGGCGTCAGCCTAGCTCACAGCAACCTCAAACTCCTGGGCTCAAGCAATCCTACTGCCTCAGCCTCCCGAGTAGGTGGGATTACAAGCATGTGCCACCATGCCCAGCTAATATTTTCTATACATATTTTTAGTTGGCTAATTTCCCTCCATTTTTTTTTTAGTAGACACGGGGTCTCGCCCTTGCTCAGGCTTGTCTTGAACTCCTGAGCTCAAGCGATCCGTCCCCCCTGGGCCTCCCAGAGTGCTAGGATTACAGACGTGAGCCACCTCGCCGGGCTTCTGCATTAGAAGTTTTGACAGGCCGGGCGCGGTGGCTCACGCCTGTAATCCTAACACTCTAGGAGGCTGAGGCGGGAGGATTGCTTAAGCTCTGGAGTTACAGACCAGCCTGAGCAAGAGCGAGACCCCGTCTCTACTATAAATAGAAATTAGCCAAACAACTAAAAATAGAAAAAATTAACCGGGCACGGTGGCGCGTGCCTGTGGTCCCAGCTATCCGGGAGGCTGAAGCAGGAGGATCGATTGAGCCTGGGAGTTTGAGGTTGCTGTGAGCTAGGCTGACGCCACAGCACTCTAGCCCAGGCAAGAGAATGAGACTCTGTCTCAAGAAAAAAAAGAAGCTACGACAGCTGGGCTTTGTATACTGTCAGGTAGACTGGGGTCATTCGAGGTTTTGAAGCCGAAACACGCCCATTGTGGTTGAGAAGGGATAACTTGGCATTGCAGACCCAGCTAGGCGTCCAGCCTTAGAATCTGCACCGGTAGGAGCCGCCAAAGTCACTGACCGAGACTGTTTCAGATTTCTCCCGGGACATGGGGTAGGTAGGGCGATTTCAGCGAGGCGGCGCGCCCCGCCCCCTGCACCGCCCCGCTCCGCCCCTGGCTGCCTTGTGACCCCCCCCACGTCCCGCCCCCCTCGGCTCGCAGCCCCCGGCTGATTGGGCCCTTTGCGGCGTATCCTCGGGCTGGCAGCCAGGCCGGCGCGTCACGTGGCCGAGCAGCGTCCAGGGCGCCGAGCCGTGGGTAGCTGGGCATGGACCCTCAGGCCGCCGGGGCCCAGGCGCTGAGGGGCGCGGAGCCGCCTCGGGGCCCGCCGCTGCAGAGCGCGCGACAGACGCCCCCCAGCCCGGAGGTGAGCGCCGTGCGGGGCCTCGGCACAGCCACCACCTGCAGCCCAGGGCGGGAAGTTGCGGGGCTCGCGGGGCCAGGCTGGGCGGGGGCTGCAGGGCCGGGGGAGCGCCCGTGGCGGGTCTCGGGCCTCCCGGTGAACGCGGAGTGCCGTTTGGGCACGCGCTGGAGCTGGAAACGGCCGGACAACGGGGCGAGGATCCCCGAGGGCGTGGGTGGCTCAGCGAGTCTGAAGGGAAGGCCGTCGGCCCAGCGGGCGCCTCTGCGTATTTGGTAAATGGGTGGTGATGCACATGACCGAGAGCTGAGGCCCACTGCTGGGGGCCTGGACAAGGGCCAGGTGAGGACGGCGAGGAGAGGAACTTTACCTCAAGTACCTCTGTCCATTGGTGGGGATGCTCAGCTAACCCTGAGCACCAGATGATGTCACATGCGCGCTCTCCTTTTGTACTCACTGAAATCCAAAGGCCCCGTTTGACGCAGGTTTTCCAGAAACTTGTATTTCATGTGCGCGCTAGACAGCTCCTGGTTTTTCCAAGACCGTTATTACCTGGCCTTGTTTACAGTCAATCCCTGCTAGGCGGTGAGCTCCTTGAGGGTAGGGACCCTTTGTTTAGGACTGTTTATCCAGTGCCTAGTGTAGTGCCTGGCTCAAGAAAAAGGCATGTTAATTGGGTAGATGAATGCAATGCTTATTTAAGCATCAAAGATGGTACTTAACCAAAGTGAGATAGGAAAAATGTAGCGATAGACGTATAAAGAAAATTACTTTGGAGGGCAGGATAGGGCGACACTAATTTTGTCAGGGCACAGCAGGAAGGGATGTGCACTTCCTCTACAAGGTGGCAGGGTGTTGGTGTCTGCAAAGACGTGGAGATGATAAAGTGCAGGGCAAATGGCTTGGAGTTGGGTCTCAGAGTATGCTAGAGAACTGTGCTCAACAGGTTGATTGGGGCGGGAGGTGGGGTGTGGAGGGGAGTTGTGAATGCCAAGGCTAATAGGAGGGCTGTTGAAGGTTTTGAGCAGAGTAGTGATTAACCCTGTAAGGCTGAGCAAGATGGGTGGGGTGGTGGTTGGGAGGCCATGGCACTGGTTTAGGTGAGAGATCAGACTCCTCTGTAACTTGCAGTGACCAGTGATTTTCACTGACCACAGTGGGTGGAATTGAATCACTAAACGCAGACACGACTACATGATGAATGCTAGCTAATTGGGGCAGGTGCCAAGTGCAGTTGAGATGTAGGAGAAGATGGATTTAAATTCAAGAAATGTTACATTCCTGCTATACGTTAGGTGTTTTCATAAATGTTACCTCATCTTAAGTTTCCTGCAAGGTCAGAAAAATCATCCCCAGTTTCCAGAGAAGAAAGCCCAGGCACAGTGGTTGAAGTGATGTGTCCAGGGTCACATTCTGAATGTATGGCAGAGCCGGGCTTGAAATCAGGTCTCATGCAGACGGTGGACGTTTCGTGTTCCATTAGAAAGAGGTCTTGGAGGTGACAGGGTTTCAGGAACTTACAAGTGATGGAGCAGAGAAGCATCTGGTATGCTGTGAGGGAAGATCTCCAGTTAAATTAGAGGTATTCCCTTCAATGCTCAGCATTTCAGAGGACCCAAAGTTCTGTTCCCCCGTTTATCACTGAGGAGACAGAATTTGATAGAAAGAGTTGTTAATATATAAAGTTGTTAAGTAACCAAAAAAGGTAAGATGTGTACAAGGTAAAAGCAACTGCAGGAAACAGCTACCAGCCCTATGGCTGAGGGAGCAAAGGGATGAATTTGAAGGTGTTAAAATTTATAAGCTTAGAGGAGAAGCTTTGTGAGCTGAAATTTCAGCCTTTGAGGAGGGGATGCCACCACAGCTGCACAGGGGGTGCAAAGGTCTCTGAGCTTGGAGGAAAGTTCCTGGGACTCAGACCTCTGAAGAGAGGGCCCGGTGATGAGGCTGGCTCTGCAAGTGTTGGCAAAACTGTAAACTGGATTCAGTGGCTGCTATAGGAAGGCATTTCTGCTGCCAGTGGGGAAGAAGTGTCGCTGGGGTGATGCCTATAGGAATAGGAAGAGCAGGACCCTTCTCCCTCCAGCCTTGCGCAGTCTAACAGGACAAAGCAGAAATGTGGGTTGCAGAGTCCCAGCCCAAGGTGGGTATGGAAGGGTAGATCGAGCTGACGGGCAATAGCTTAATACTGGGCATACCCCAGATACCCAAGTCCCTGGTAATTGCTGCTTCTTCCTGCAGGCTGGCTTTGCTACAGCTGACCACTCCAGTCAGGAGAGAGAGATCGAGAAAGCCACGGATAGACTAGGTAAGTAGATGACAGAGACTGGGGTGGATATTGGGAGAGGATGAGCAAGTGATGAGGGACAGGCCCTACATCTCATTTATCTTCTCTTTCTAGCTAGTCCTCTTTCCTGCTAGCTGCCTTCTCTGCTCAGTGTTTCCGCACTGCCCTCCTGTGGAAGCCCTACTGGGACTTCCTTAAGGGAAGTCCTGGACTTTCTTTATATCTGAACCCATCCCTTCCACTGAGAGAGACAGCTTGGAACAGTGAGAAGAGTACAGTAGTTTCCCTGTATCCCCAGAGGATATGTTCCAAGACCCCCAGTGGATGCCTATAACCATGGATAGTACTGAAATCTATATTATATACTTTTGTTTTTTCCTATGTATACATATGTTAAAGTTTAATTTATAAGTTAAACACAGTAAGAGGTTAATAACAACTAATAACAGAACAATTATAACAATATACTGTACTAAAAGTTATGTGAATGTGGTCTGTCAAAATATCTTACTGTATTGTATAGCAAGTAACCAAAACCACAAGAAGTGAAACTGCATATAAGGGGGGACCACTGCATAGGCTTTGGAGCCAGGCATAAGTTTTTTCAGTTTCAGCTCTGGGTCAGAGTCCTGGGCTCAAGTTTTGTGGCCTTAGCTAAGTCACCCAGCTTTTCTTCATCTTTAAAATGTGGTTAATACCTACCTCGTAGGGTTTCTTCAGGTTTGGATGAGAGGATCTAGAACGGTACTGCCAATAGCCACTAGCCACCGATGCCATCTACATTTAATTATAATTAAATCAAATGAGAAATTCAGTTCCTTAGTTACACTAGCCACATGTGGCTAGCACTGCCCTGTTGGATAGCACAGATCGTAGACTATTTCGCTTACTGCAGAAAGTTCTATTGGACAGTGCTGGTTTAGATCATGTGTGTAACAGGTATAGTCACAGCAGCTAACACTGAGGACTCGCTTTTTGCCAGGCGCAGTTCTAAGTGTTTCTTTTTCCCTTTTCCTTATTTTTTTTTTAAATAAACTCTCACAACAACCATATCTCCATTTTCCAGATGAGAAAACTGAGGCACAGAATAGTTAAGTAAGACTTTTTTTTTTTTTTTTTTGAGACAGAGTCTCACTCTTTTGCCCGGGCTAGAGTGAGTGCTGTGGTGTCAGCCTAGCTCACAGCAACCTCAAACTCCTGGGCTCAAGCGATCCTTCTGCCTCAGCCTCCCGAGTACCTGGGACTACAGGCATGCGCCACCATGCCCAGCTAATTTCTTTATATATTTTTAGTTGTCCAATTAATTTCTTTCTATTTTTAGTAGAGACGGGATCTCGCTCTTGCTCATGGTGGTCTTGAACTCCTGAGCTCAAACAATCCGCCCACCTCGGTCTCCCAGAGTGCTAGGATTACAGGCGTGAGCCATGGCACAGGGCGCATTTTACCACTTTAATGCATACAACTTAGTGGCATTTAGCACGATGACAGTATTGTGTTAACCATCACCATTATTTAGTTCCAGAACATTTTCATCACCCCCAAAAGAAAATCCTGTACCCATTAAGTAAACACTCTCCATTCCCTTCTTCCCTGAGCCCCTGGCAACCACTCATTTGCTTTCTGTCTCTATGGATTTATCTATTCTGGATAGGCAAATGTGAGTTGCCTGTAAATGGAATCATATAACACGTGGCCTTTTGTGTCTGGTTTCTTTCACTTAACGTAGTATTTTCAAGGTTCATCCATGTCGTAGCATGTATCAGTGCTTCATTCCCTTTATGGCTGAATGATTCCATCGTATGGATAGTGCTACATTTTGTTTATCCATTCATCCATCGATGGACATTTGGGTTGTGTCTACCTTTTGGTGATTGAGTAGTGCTGCTGTAACATCCTTGTTTTGTTTGAACATCCGTTTTCAGTTCTTTTGTGTGGGATTGCTGGGTTATATGGTAATTCTATGTTTAAGTTATTGAGGAAGTAGTTAAGTAAATTTCAGCTTTCAGTCACACATTTATTAATTGGCAGAACTAGGATTTGAACCCAGATAGTCTGGCTTGCAGACCTCATGCCTTGAACTATGACTTATTGCTTACAGCTGTTGTTATTGATACAGTGTTAAGAGCATGGCTGTTTTTAGGCTGATTGCTCTCCTACCTCTGACCTGGTACCACCATAGCACTCTGCGCTTACAGATCCATTATCCTTCCCAGACTTTCTTCCATCATTGTGAGACCTTTTGCACATGTACCTTCCAGCTTCCCCTGAGGTGAGGAGGAGGAACATGGTGACTGCCTGTTGGGAATAGATGGGCTCTGCTCTCCTGCCTGCATTCCCCTCACTCCTCCTTGGCCCTTTAACATGTTCTTTGAGGCTAAAGGGAGGAATAGAAGAGCAAAAATTGAATTCAAGCTTATATTGTGAAAACATACTTGCCAGGGGCCTTTACCTTGGTGACATGTAAACCACCTGAAAATGTAAACTGTTCCTGGCTCTCTATGTAAATTACCGGACCTGGCAACTAATGGTCTTATTGAAAAGAAATGATCAATCCCTCTTCTAAAAACATAAACAGAACAACATTTTAAAAAAGTGTTCAGGTGGCTAAAGAGCTCCCTGCATATTTGCTTTATTGCCCTCTTAGTAAGTTTGCCAAAAATTTTCCCAGCACACAAGCAGGCCCTCTCTGGTTTGTCAGTTGTTTTACGACCATCTTCCTTTCGTTGATTTCTTAGCCAACGGAGCACAAAGCCTTCCTAATGACAGTCCTCCCCGTGGTGAGGGCACCCATTCGGAAGAGGAAGGCTTTGCTGTGGATGATGAGGGTTCTGATGGGGAACCGAATACCTGGGAGCTGTCAGAAGGGGTACAGTGTCCACCCAAGGAGCAGACCGGTGATCTTTTTAATGAGGACTGGGACTTGGAGTTGAAAGCAGATCAAGGGAATCCATATGGTAGGTGTGGAGTTTCTGGGGTCCTTAAGCCAGACTTTCTCAGACCCTCTTCCGAGACTACCTCTGAAGGCAGACAGTTTGGAAAAGGGGGTCCACATCTAGGAGTCTAACCCGGTATCTGTTACAAGTCTAAATTTCTGTGACAGCTTCACTTTTATATTGAAAAAAAAATGTATATGCAAATTTTGAATTTGACTCTATAATGCATCACTTTAACATTGAAATGATGTTATTCTCTTAAAAAAAAATCTTTACTTTGCATTGAGCAGCTGCAGATAGAAGTGCTGTTAAGCAGTTTGCTTCCTTTCCACTGCTAAGAACGCTTGTCTGAGAAGCACAGCTATGGATTGTTCGGAAAGAACATGTTTGTAATTTTTCAAGAAAGGAGGACTGTGTGTGTTCGTGTGTATACACGTGTGCATGCTCGTATTTGTGTGTCTTTTTAAACAAAATAAGTGCAAGTGTCCCCTAGAATTATTTTGTTGGCTGTTTTTACCTTCCTTCCTTCCTTCCTCCTCTCATCTGTTTTTTAAAACTGCCCACAGATGCTGACGACATCCAGGGGAGCATTTCTCAAGAGGTCAAACCATGGGTGTGCTGTGCCCCACAAGGAGACATGATCTATGACCCCAGTTGGCACCATCCACCTCCACTGATACCCCATTATTCCAAGATGGTCTTTGAAACGGGACAGTTCGATGATGCCGAAGACTGAGTGTGGAGCTTTCTGCCTTGTGGGTGGGGGGGCCCTCCGGACCGAGGTCTCTCTTCCTGTCTTTGAGGTGAGATGTCGTATCTGAGAAAATGTTCCCAGTGACCCCTGAGTCTGAGGTACACAGACTGGCGTTACATAAGGTCCCAGTGTTCTCCTCAGTTCTGTTGTTGTTTTTAAAGGGTTCCTCCTTGGAATGTGTGAATGTTTGTGTCTGTGTCAAGAGGAATTGTGTTCTTTATAAATAAAGGTAGAAAAAAACAGTCTACTTTTTTTCCATTTTAATTAGATGCTTCTGAGCAGGGCTTTACTCCTTCATTTAAAGTCCCTGGATTACATTTTAAGGATTCAAACACTTGGAGGCTTAAAACTACTCTGTGTAAGAAAAGAAAATTTAGTTTGTTTCCGTAGATATGACACTATTGACCAGGGATTGGAGTCCAGGAGACACTGGGGACTTTGTGGCTGGTATCTGTTCCCGCTGATGGGAAAGTGAACATTCACTTAGTTAACAAAGGCTTTCCACAGGCCGGTAAACTAACTGGCAAATTAATTAAACCAGTAATCGTATAACCCTTAATTGACATGAAACTCGATTCCATTTAATCTTTTAATCCGTGTAATTACTGATAAGTCACTTTTTTTTTTTATTCATCTCATTTTGGAGGTGAGGAATGCAAGACTCAAAATATTTTGACCTAAGATCACATAGCGAGTGACAGAACTGGGACCTAGATGCACACAGGACTCTGAGGTCTTCTGCCTTTGTTGGCCCTGCATGTGTGAGAACTTAGCAGTGGGGTCTGGGGCCACACCTTGGCAGGTCTGTGATCCAGCAGAGTAAGTCACCTGTGCCTCTTTGACAGGCTCAGGGATTATTTCTTACCTCCCTCCTTCCTTATTGAAACTGAATCAAGAGAAGGTTTCGGATCTGAAATCTGAGTACTCTCTATAGCAGTTAATTGAGCACTTAACCATTTAAACTGTTTTTCAAAGTCCCTGCAAGGTGTATGAACAAGGCAGAACCTTACGAGGAAGGCAGTGGCTTTGGCTGTGAGGGGCCTCGTGGCCAAGGCTGTCCTAGGGAGAAAAAATGTCCCTTTGACTGTCTTTGCTGAAAGGGTGGTCGTAGATATATCACCACACCCCTCTTTCTTTCCTCCTTCTCCCAAGGTCATAGCTGATGAGACCATGAGTATGTCTGGCGTGAAAAGGTAAACTTGAGAAACTGAGCCAAGAGATATTGGGGGCCTGAGGAGGGTGGCAGAATGGCTGGAATGGAAGGGCTATGTTGTTGAATGGTATGTCAGCCCATGTTTAAGCTGGAGTTATGAGGCAGCTGGAACTACGAGTAAAGGCAGAAATCACGAAGTGGGGAGATTACACGTATGGGGGGTGAGAGGGAGAGAAGAAAAGTAGTATGAAAAGCATATGTGCGTGAGTAGCTGAGCAAAGGAAATTCACAAGTTGCTCATGCTCTTAGTGATCCATGAAACAGTTGTGAATCTAGGATTCTTTTTTGCATTTTAGAAGTTAATCTTTACAGTTCCTCCTTCTGGTTATTTCTGGCAAAGTGGGTAGGAGGGAAATAGGGTTTACTGGAGTTAAGGAGGTAGAAAATAATATTTTCTTAAAAATAAAGACATCAGAATTTTTTTTTCTTCTTTCTTTCTTTTTTCTTTCTTACTCTGTCACCCAGGCTAGGGTGTAGTGGTATCATCACAGCTCACTACAACCTCAAGCGATCGTCTTGCATCAGCCTCCTGAGTAGCTGGGACTACAGGGAAATGCTACCATGCCCAGCTAATTTTTCTGTCTTTTGTAGAGATGGGGTCTCACTATGTTGCTCAGGCTGGTCTTGAACTCCTGGCCTCAAGGGATCCTCCCACCTTGGCCTCCCAAAGTGCTAGGATTACAGGTGTGAGCCACTATACCTGGCCTAGAATGGTTTTTATGGCTGAAAGTTGAGTATGTCAGGAGAACAAGTAAAGGGGAGGGGGACTGGCCAGTTGTTCTGATTTCATTATTATTCTAGTGCCCCCCATGGATGATTCAAGCATAGAGAAGGATGTAGCGAATATCAGTTATCTTAAGGGGCTAGGGTGGGAGTAAGAAGAAAATAGTAGTGAAATGGAAAAATACTAATGATATAAATAAAAATATAGACTCTGAAACTACTCTGATAATGTATATATAAAATATTTCATATATTAAGTGATAAGGATTAGAAGGCAATATGGACAAATGGAAACAATTTGATTAGATGACAGAAGTATAGGCAATTTTGCTTTAGATTTATTTTTTTTGAGACAGAGTCTTGCTCTGTCACCCTGGCTAGAGTACAGTGGCATCATAGCTCACTGCAACTTCAAACTCCTGGGCTCAAGTGATCCTCTTACGTCAGCCTCCCAAGTAGCTGGGACTACAGATGTACGCCACTACACCCAGCTAATTTTTCTATTTTTAGGAGAGATGGGGGTCTCGCTCTTGCTCAGGCCAGTTTCAAACTCCTGAGCTCAAGCAATCCTCCTGCCCTTGGCCTCCCACAGTGCTAGGATTACAGGCCTGAGCTACCACACCCAGCTAGATTTTTATTTTAATATAGATTTTGCAATTAGATATTTAAAGAAGATGTCGTTGAGTTGTGTCCTCTGTTTAGTCTTCCCTGTTGTCTCTGACAATGCAACACTTGTCTTACTCTGCTGCAATTGTTGGTTCATGGGTCTGTCTCCCTCTTTAGGCCGAGGGCTTTTTGAGGGCAGGACCATGACTTGTTTTTCAATATCCCTGTTTCATGGCATGGGGCCTAACATGAAAATGTTCAGTAAATATTGGCACAAATTCAATTACCTTCAGGAGTGGTACAGTATTTGCCTTGACCGTATTTGGGGTTGACTGGTAACATTTCAGCCTGGTGATGAAAAAAGAACAAGGTATTTGAAGAACCTTTAAAAAGTCTTTGTGTTAAATCTGATTTGGATTTAATTAGGATTTCTTATCTATTAACTTACTATTTTTAAAAATAGTGTGTAGGAATAGAATAGAGAGAAATGTCCAGAAATGGTGAGTTTGCAACCATGCCTTAACACATTGACTGCCATGTGAGTCATATTTAATTCAGGCTAGTTTTGAACTTGGGGCCTTGTGAAGCAAAACCTTGCAGTTGGTTCGTGAAAATCTTAACTTGTTGATGTTCTTATTGTTACAATTAATATTGACAATTCTAAAAATGTGGATTGTGTTACATATAACTCACACACAGAAAACAATAAAAAATAACAAATTAGAAAGGATCATTTTGTTTTAATAAAATACCGTGGCCCATGGCCCGAGGGAAAAAAATTTTTTTTTCTAGGATGGCAGTCAATCTGTTAATCTGAAAGCCTTCAATCACCAAGTAAGTTTTATTCTTTAAAAACTAGGGTATATTTATGACAAGACAAATGAGTTTGTAATGCAGATTATTTATTTATTTATTTATTTATTTTTTGAGACAGAGTCTCACTCTGTTGCTGGGTCTAGAGTGCCGTGGCATCAGCCTAGCTCACAGCAACCTCAAACTCCTGGGCTCAAGCCATCCTCCTGCCTCAGCCTCCTGAGTAACTGGGACTACAGGCATCCGCCACCTTGCCCGGCTAATTTTTTCTATATTTTTAGTTGTCCAGCCAATTTCTTTCTATTTTTAGTAGAGATGGGGTCTTGCTCTTGCTCAGGCTGGTCTCGAACTCCTAGCTCAAATGATCCGCCCACCTCGGCCTCCCAGAGTGCTAGGATTATAGGCATGACCTACTGCGCCTGGCCTCAGATTATTTATTTGATAAACAACAAATCATGGTTATTTAAAAAATCACGGAATAAAAAGGAAATGTCATATCAATTTTTAAACAGTGTCGTCCTACATGAAGAATTGTAATTTTAGGTACTCAACAAAATGAAAAAAAAAATTTTCGATTTATCTGAGTCACTGACTGCTGAGTCAATCTGAGAATGGGGGAAAACATGGATATTGCTTAGTTCGGCCCTGTGCTATCTGTAGGACTCCTCTCTGCCTGCTTCCAGTCCCAGGAAGCTCAATATCTCAGAAGGAGCCTGTTCATTGCTGGCTAATGCTTTTTGTTAGAAAAGTCCTCCTTGTATTGATTGAGTTGAAATCTTCCCATTTAGTCCTGGTCTGCTCTGTGGTCCTGACACTCTTTCAAATATTGAAAATTAGCAATCTTACCCTCTCTCTGGATTTTTTGTTTTCTAGGCTAAACAGTCAACAGGCAGTTGCATGTATGTGTCTGGAATCAGAGAGAGAGAGAAAGATGCTAGAGGTGCAGACTGGGGATTTTTGAGGTTTTGGTAGGATGTTAGCAGCATTGAGCGAGGTTGAGACAGTTCACCGAGGGCACATAGAGAAGAGGGCTGAGGGCAGAACCTTGAGGGGCATTGGTGGTAGGAGGCAGGGTGGAAGGATCTGGTCACAAGGGCAGGCTGTGGCAGCAGAGGAGGGGGAAGACCAGGTGAATGGGAGTGCCACTCAAGCCTAATCTAATGAGAGAGTTTTAAGCAAGAAGGAGTGACCATCTTTTATAAAGAGAGGCCCAAAAGGGTATTTGGGGATGCGGGAATTAGGAAGTGCTCACATGATACAATGATTTGGGGCAGAGACAGGGGCAGTGCAGGCTAAAACTCTTAGGAGGGTGCGTGTGGTCACTTGAGCTGCTGCCAAGCTTCTTTCAGAATGTGTGAGCCAGGCTGGGGGAGAGGCAGTGATGGGAGAGAAAAGGCGGGAATGGAGAGAGGGACAGAACTGGGCAGAGGCTCCTGAGAATGACATATACTAAGGGACTGTTAGGAGGAACAAAGGAGAAACTTTTACTCTGACATTTCTTTCGAACAGTATCGTTTATCAAGAAAGAAACCACAACTGACCACAGCCAAAATCTTGGATGAGGATAGGGAGAGTAAGTATATGTCCATCAAGTGTGTCCGGGTGATATTTGAGATATGCTCTTGATTGTTTTCTCTCACCCATCCCTCTCTGCATGCAAGTGAGCAGTTGGCTCTCTGCTCACTGCCTTAGTGGAGGCATGTGGCACGGTTGAAAACAGTCAAGAAATCATTCTGGATTTTGTTTTTCAAAATGGATTTACAGTGTTTATTTTTTTGGTAAGGAGGCAAGGGAGTTTTTGGTCAACCGACTGTGCATCTTGGAGAAATTTGGAGGAAAAGAATTTCTTCCAGGCAGAAAAGAAAAGGCCTCTTGGGTTATGAGAGATGGTAGAGGAGAGAGAGACCTGGGGATGCTAAGAGAGGATGGAGCACGAGCCCTGCTTCCTGGAGCGTCCTTGGGGAGTTAGGTCCTCGGAGCGTAATGGATGTCGGTGCCTGTAGGCAGCTGGGACTGTCTTGCAAAAGATGCCCAGGCCTTAAGCATTCGGAGAAGCTGATGGACCCAGAAGGGTGAGGGCCAGGGAGGACCTGATGCCCACCCCCATTTGCCTTGGCACCACATGAGGCCCTGGTACAATTCCAAGGAATCGAGGAGAACCCCAGAAGGCCCGGATGGAAGCTTGGGGTTGGAAATTCAGGTGGTTGGAGAGAGTGATAGTTTTGCTTTTTGAACCTGCAAGATGCAAGTATGCAAAGTTGCAGAAGCCTGGATGTTAACAAGTTACTGCTGGGGGCAGGGGGACAGTTCATCAGCTAGATAGAGATAATGTGTTTGAAATATCGTCGGTTGATTAATATCAGAGTGCTAATAATTTTTGTTTTTCTATCTTGATGAAAAACTTGCAGTTTTTGTTCTGTAATGGAATAAACAGAATTGTGCTGTTCACAATTCGTATAGGCAATTTTGCGTATTTTTGATGGCCGTCATTTGTTTCTATTTCATGGCTTTTTTCCTTTTGGGAAATTCTGCGGGAATTTCCCTAACCTAGTTTGGTGCTATGTTTACAGTGGGGACGGAGAACCCAGGAGGGTATGATGGACACTGCTTCCCCAAGTGTTAGCTTGCATGCCTGGGTTAAGAGGGGCTTTTCCCGAGAGCCTGTCTTACCTTTCTCAGAAGTTGACTGTAGAGGCTGCAGAGACCACTCTCTTCTGTGTAGACAAGCAAGTGGTTGGACTCAGCAAAGCCCAGCTGCCCTGAGGAAATCTGCGACTGCCTCCCTAGGAGACGGAAGCAAACTCGTTGGCTAAGTAAATATCTCAGTGCTGCACTGCCTTTGGTTTTCTGGAGTTTGCATTCTTGGGCCCAACTTTTCACAGGATGGTTGGAATATGGAGAAAGAGAAAAAATAACCCTGGCTGCAGCCCATCTGGATTCTACCTCCCAGTGTTCCCAGAGCAGATTCCCCACCCAAACAGCTGAGAGGGATGGATCTGGAGGACTCTGAGTGTGTGTGTGCACGTGCGCACGTGTGCACACGCATGTGTGTGCGAGCGTGGCAGGCCAAGGAAAAGAACCACTGGTTGGAGGGAAGAGAAGTTGGAGAGTGTAATAGGAAGGCAGGAGGCAGGGCTGGCTCCCACTTTGTTGACTTAGCAAATCTGGCTGCAAAGCCAAGGCCTTTGGAAAGGACAGCCTCCCTGCTTCGGGCAGTTTCTATCCAGGCAGTTCCGGGACTGAGCTAGATCCTGCCTTGTTTATGGGCAGGAAAATAGCTCGGTTGGGTTCCGGGGCACCAAGGTTTGGAGAATGCCACCAGGATTTGTACTTGGTGATGGCCTCTGGAGTAAAGCACAGCCATAGTTTTGAAAGATTTTTCCTCTCGCCTCAGGGTTCTCTGGTCCTTCTCCCCGTTGAGTCAGAGATAGAAATTTTCCCAGGAGGCAAGCTTCCACTTTCTGACCATTGCAAGGTGCAGTTAGTTTTCTTTTTCTTTTTTTCTGATGAGGTGATTTTGATTTGAAAAGCAATTTCCTCTGACAACTTCTCATTAGCAGTTGAACAAATGTGGCAGATATGAGTTAGAGCCATGTGTTTGGCAACTGCAGGCAGGCACCTGAATTTCTCCTGGCTGCTACCTGTGGCCTTATGCCATTCTTCCAGCAGGTGGCAGGAGAGACCCACTGACGCCTCTGTGTCCAGTGCGACTCACAGGGAGGTTCAGGGACCCTGGGGGAGATTCGAGGCTGGCTGAGGCTTAAGTTCCTGTTAGTCGGCTGCCTGCTGGTTGGCAAACTCACCTTGAATTCTCAGGATTTACTCCAGAGTTTATAGATGAGTTTTCTTAGAAAAGGTTACCGTGAAATCTAGGTTAAGAGTCATTATTGTTACCCCAGTTCCTACGTCGGAGTCTGGCACATAAGTAAATACATAATATATACTTGCTGACTTCAACCAAAGTGTATGTATATGGAGAGGAAAGTAAAATGCGTTGTGCTGTGTCCTCTGCCAGATTATATGCTAGGTGAGTTTTCTTACGAAGTAGGGTTTATAGTTCCCACTTCACAGAAAGACGGAAATCAAGGCTCAGAGAGGTGAAATAACTGGCCAGAGGTCACAAAGATAGGATGTGACCCAAGTCCTCTGACTGTAAGTTTTTGGGCTTGTATGCTTGCTCTACTGAGGTAGGAAAAAAGATTTAGATTTAGTGAAAGTCTAGGATAAATATAGTTTCAGAAAAGCAAGGGGATCTACTGTAGGTACGATCTTTATTCATTACTTTATTCCTGAACACCTGCTATATGCTGTGTACTCAGGATGAAGAGGTAGAGGCCTAGTTCCTGCTGCCCAGGAGCTCTGAGTTGAGGGGAGGTGATGGCACATGCATAGGCCGTGACAACACTATAGAACTGCGGTCCCCAACCCCGGGCCCAACAACCGATACCAGTCTGTGGCCTGTTAGGAACCGGGCTGCACAGCGGGAGGTGAGTGGTGGGCGAGGGAGTGAAGCTTCATCTGTATTTACAGCCGCTCCCCATTGCTCTCATCACTGCCTGAGCTCCGCCTCCTGTCGGATCGTCACTGTCTCCCGTCACCCCTAGATGGGACCGTCTAGTTGCAGGAAAACAAGCTCAGGGCTCCCACTGATTCTGCATTATGTTGAGTTGTATAATTATTTCATTATATATTACAATGTAATAATAATAGAAATAAAGTGCACAGTAAATGTAATGTACTTGAATCATCCTGAAACCACCCCTCCAACCTGTGGTCCATGGAAAAATTGTCTTCTGTGAAACCTGTCCCCGGTGCCAAAAAGATTGGGGACTGCTGCCATAGAAGAATTACGATAAGAGGAAACCCAGGATGGGGGGGGAACCCAACCAGGGTGGGAGGTCAAGGAGACCCCTCAAAGGAGACAGCCTCTAAGCTGAGTTTTGAGGACTTGGCCAAGCAAGTGGGGGTGGGGATATTGAGGCAGGGGGAGCTGTGTGTGCAGAGACCCCCAGGTGTGAGAAGGCTTGAAGTATTTTGGGAGAACTGGCAAGAGGCATGATGGGGGATGAAGTCAGGTAAGCAAAGTCCTGTCAAGGGGCTTGAAGGGTTTTTAGCAGGAATGTGACATGAGCAGATTTTCATTTTTGGAAGATTCTTCTAGTTCCTGGTGGAGAGTAGTAGGAAGAGGCTGAGACTTGAGTGCAGGGAGGCCAGGCTATGATAGTCCAGCCAGAGAGGATGATGACCTGATCTAGGGTAATGGTTACGGAGATGGAGGGAGGTGGACAGATTGGAACTATTTATAGAGGCAGAGCTGACGGGAGTGAGGACAGATTGCCTGTGAGGGGAGGGCTAGGGAGAAGAGAGAGTCTGGGATGACCTTGAGGTCCTGGTTTGGGCAACCAGGTGGATGGAATAATCTCTTAAGCGTGAATGATCTTTATAATTCACAAGTACCTTTACATCCACTATTTCAAGAGGACAGTGCTCCATGCTTCAGTTTTGCAACTGCGTTCTTGGAGTTTGGGAGACCCCCTGAACCTTGGACTTGTGAAGGTCATGCCTCAAGGCTACCTTCTGTCTTTCCTATGCTCTCCTGTCTCAGAGCAGATACTCGGGGGATGGTGCCTGGAGTGGGCACTCTAGTTGCCTCCCTCACATCTATTCCCATCCTCTTGGTGATAATACCTTTCCCATGTAGCCTGTGAGCTTTGGGGAATGATAACCCCACCCCTGGACATAGGAACAGGGCATAAAGTTCAGGCCGAAGTTAATTCACATAATTACATTTCTTGTCCTCTATGTTCATTTCCTAGGCCTGCCATACAAACTACCACAAATTTGGTTGCCTAAGACAACAGAAATTTATTCTCTCATAGGTCTGGAGGGCAGAAGTCTGAAATCAGGGAGTGGCAGGGCTCTGCTCCCTGCAGGGGCTCTAGGGAGGAGTCTGGTTCTTGCCTCTCCCAGCTTCTGCTGGCTGTCGGCATTCCCCTGCTTGCGGCTGCTCGTTCCAGTGGCTGCTTCTTGTTCACACGACTTTCCCCTCTGTGTCTGCCTTCTCTTCTGTCTCTTATAAGAATACTTGTCATTGGATTTAGAGTCCACTTGGGTAATACAGGATGATCTCACCTCAAGATCCTTAATTATGTCTGGAAAGATCCTTTTTCCAAATAAGGTCACATTCACAAGTTCTAGGGGTTAGGAGGTAGGCTTCATTTTGGGGAGCTACCCTCCAGCCTACTACAGCCTTTGTGGACGGCAAAATTGAGACCACGATGACATTGTTGAGCCCTTATCAACCAATCCAGAAGACTGCCTGCTTCAGGACTTTGAGTTACATGATTCAGTAAGCCCACCTTATTGCTTTCAGCCCATTTGACTCCACCACCCCTGCCCTGCCCCCGTCACTGGCTGCTGAATATGCCCTGACTGATACACAGTGCCCATCTGGAGTCCTGCACGCAGGCGGCTGGATGTGGTGGAGATTGGAATTCTTCTTGGTTGGGCTCTATTGTTGACACTCTGTGTGACCTTGGACAAGCCACAGCTTTGCTGACCATCGGTTTGAACATATAAATGGGCCCTTGTCCCTACAAAAGGCTCTTCAAAGTGGAAGCCACTGTGGTTTCTGTTGTTATGGCCTCTGCATTCCCAGAAAGACGTAATAGAACTGGAAAAGGGCCAGACAATGGAGTGATGAAGGGCTTTTACCATGAGGGCGAGCTCCACAGTCAGAGGTCTCCAGCCTGGAAAGATGGAGGCTGAGGAGGGAGCACAGCTAAAGCCCTTTGGATGATAAGGCACAGCGGCAAGGTGGACCAGACTTGTGCATCAGATGGCAGAATGTATCTGTATATCTATCTTAGCCAGGCCATTATGGATACACACACACACACACACACACACACAGAGGCACTTCTAAAAGTCTGAGAAGTTGTTTCAGTGCAAACAACAGAGAGCGCTATTTGACACGATGGAGAGGTGAACTGAGGCACTTGGGCAGCTTGGTGCAGTGCACCTGGAGTCAGGGAGACCTCGGTTCTACTTATGGCTCCAGTCGTGTGATTGTGAGCAAACCCCTTTTCTCCCTGAGTCTGAGATTGCTTGTCAGTAAATGGGCGTAATAAACCTGGTAATAAACCAGAACTGAACTGCCACAGACCACAGCCTGCTCTACCCGCCCATCAGCATGGACACCCACGTGACTGTCTCCTGCTTGGTCCTACAGATGGACCGACTGCGGATCTCCCACGCAGGCGTGAGATCTCATCTCCTCTCCCTTGCTCAAGGACCCCTTAAGCCATTCTCTCCTATCTTTCCTACATCATCCATTCCCACCCACTAGATTGTTCTCATATATACAAAAAATACTATTCCCCTCTCTTAAGACAGTTCTTCCCTAATTCCACTTCTCCCTCTAGCTTCTGCTCACTTTCTCAGCTCCAGTCTGCAGCAAAACTCCTTGAAAGAATTGTCTATACTCACTGTTTTTTATAGCTCAATGCATGTTTACAAAATGAACATACTCATGTAACAACCACCTGGATTAAAAAAAATATTACCAGCACCCCAGAAACCCTGCACCCATCCCCATCACTCACCTCTCTCTCCACTCCAACATAGCTACTCTCCTGGCTTATTATGCCATAGATTAGTTTTACCTTTTTTATTCTAAAATACACATAACATAAAAGTTGCCATTTTAACCATTTTAAAACATACAATTCAGTGGCATTTCGTACATTCACAGTGTTGTGCGACCACGACCACTACCTGGTTCCAGAACATTTTCATCACTTCAAAAGGAAAGCCCATAGCCATTAGCAATCATTTTCCTTTTCCCTTTCCCCTCAGCCCCTGGCAACCACTAATCTTCTTTTTATCTCTATGGACCTACCTATTCTTGATATTTCAGATAAATGGAATCATATGATGGCCTTTTGTGTGTGGCTTATTTTTCACTCAGCATGATATTCATGCAAGGTTCATTCATGTTGTAGCATGTATCAACAGTTCATTCTTTTTTTATGGCCGAATAATATTCCATTGTTTGGCTATACCACATTTTGTTTATCCATTCATGCATTCATGGACATTCGCGTTGTTTCTACCATTTGGCTATGATGAATAGTGCTGCTATGAACATTCATGTACATGTTTTTGTTTAAACAGCAGTTTCAACTGTTTTTGAATTTTAAATAGGTCACATGATTTATATTCTTTTTTCTGTCTGACTTTATATTCTATCAGTGTTATACTCTATGATGTGACAGTCATCCATATTATTGCATATGGCAGTACTTTGCTCATTTGCATTGCTGGATAATACATCATTATGTGAATATATCATCATTAATCTATTGTTGACGGGTTATTTCCAGTTTGGGGTTATTACAAAGAATGCAGCTATGAACGTTCTTGTTCATGTCTTCTGGTGAACACATGTACAGATTGCTATTAGCTACATACCCAGGAGGGGAACTGCTGGGCCACAGATTATGCCCATGTTTGGCTTTAGTAGACACTGCCAAAGGCTTGTACCAATTTTCACTCCCACAAGGAGTGTCTGAAAGTTCCAGTTGCTCTACATTTTTTCCAACACATGGTATTTCAGTCCTTTTTTGATCTTAGCTTTTCTGGTCGTAATTTTCTCTAAGTTTACTTGAGTCTAGCTCTCAACTCTTCCATTCCACCAAGACCACTCTTGCCAGTAGTCAGTGTTCTGTCCTTGTTTCAACTGACTCACCAGCAGCGTTTGATAGATTTGCACACCCTCCTGTTTGTCACACCTTCCTCAATGTGGCTTCCAGGGCCCCACACTCTCTTGGTTTTCCTTCTGCCACACTGGTGGCTCTTTCTCCCTTCCCCCTGACCCCAGTTTCTCTTCTTGTGACCTCTGGCTTTTAGGTGTGCATCTGGGCTCAGTCCTTGATTCTCTGCTCACTCCTCTGGTGATCTAATCCAGCCTCATGGCTTCAAATACCATCCATATGCTGACATCTCCCAAATTTATATCTGTAGCCTGGAATTCTCTCCTTAATTATATATCTCTAACTGCTGACTTGACGTGTTTCATAGTCATCTCAAACTCAGCAAGTCCAAAACCTAACTTCTTATGTTCTTCTCCAAACCTGATCCCTATCCCAGTTGATGGCAACTCTTTCCTTCCAATTGCTCAGGCCCAAAACCTTGGAGTCATCATGGTCTCCCCTTTTTGCATACCTCACATTCAATTTCAGGAACCTGTTTGGTTCTGCCTTCCAACACGTCCAAATATGATCTCATCCCTTCTCCTGCCACCATTCTTGCCAGAGCCACCATTATTTTTCATCTAGATTACTGGAATAGCTTCCTGTTTGGTCTTCCTGCTTCCATTCATATATTCTTAGCAGTGAAGCCAGGGTGATCCTTTTACTATATAAGTTAGATCATCTTATTCCTCTGCTCAAACTCCTCCAATGGCCCCACGTTTCAGAGGAAGAGTCCAGGTTTTTACAATGGCTCACCAGGCCTTGTACAACCTGATTTCCTGCTAACTTAGGTGATTTCGTCTCCTACTTCTCCTTTGCTCTCTCCACGTCACACGCTGAGGCCCCCTTGTGTTCTGGAATAGGCCAGGCAGGACCCTGTCTTAGGGCCTTCGAGTTGGCTGTTGTTGCCGCTGCCTGGAATGCTCTTCCCCCAGACACTCTATGGCTAACTCCCTTTCCCCTGTAAAGCCTTGCTTAACTGGCTTGAGAGTTTTTGCCTGGTATCTAAGAATTTAAACACAAGGGCTGGCTCGTGGTTTACATAAGGGTAAAAATGTTTTTCTTTCCATTCACTTTCAAAATTTGACATGGGCCATTTTCCTTGGTTTTTTGTGAGACATACATTTATTTCTAGCCTGCCTTTATATTGAAGGTGTGGCCCAGTTTTATGGGAGGGTTCTCCTATTCGATTCTCCACCTTGACTGGGCTGGGGTTTAGCTCTTTCATGCTCTCTGTGAGGCCTTAAAAGTTGAAGCTCAAGATCACTTGGTGTTGGCACGTTTCCTCGGGGAGAAAGCCAGCTTCCACATGCTCCCTGGGTTCCTGCTTTCCCTTCTTTTTTGGTCTGTGACTATTCTTAACCCTTTTGCCATCTCATTTGGTGCCTTTAAAGGATTGAAATTATTTTATCCAGTTTAGTTAATGTTTTGAGCAGGGAGTAGTCAGAGTGCCTAGTGTGCTGCATTGCCAGAAGCCGAAGTCCGTTAAATATCCGCTTTAGGAAGGCAGATTGATACAGGAGAAAAGACAGGCAGGGTCAGGAGCCCTTGGTCCCTTTCCCAGCTCAGCCTTCCAGCTATGATCTTAGACAAGTCCCTCTGGGCCTTGGTGTTTCTTACTTGCTAAAACAAGGGCTAGGGGATAGGGTGACCTCACAGATTCTGTGATTCTATGTTAGGGTTAGAATTTCTCTGTGTCTCTGTTTCAGTGGAGTTCATGCCTGTGTGAGGCAAAAACTCCCAGTTCAGGTGGCCTTTCTGTATTTTCTCAGTGACCTGCCAGGCCCTGGGTCCGGTTCAGAAGAAGAGATGACGAATATAGAATGTCAAATGTGGCCGGACACAGTGGCTCACACCTCTAATCCTAGCACTCCAGGAGGCTGAAGCGGGAGGATCACTTGAATTCAGGAGACCAACCTGAGCAAGAGCAAGACCCCGTCTCTACTAAAAATAGAAAAATTAGCCGGGCATGGTGGCGCATGCCTGTAGTCCCAGCTACTTGGGAAGCTGAGGCAGAAGGATCACTTAAGTGCAGGAGTGAGCTATGATGACGCTATGGCACTCTAGCTGGGGCGACAGAATGAGACCCTGTCTCAAAAAAAAACCAAATAAACCCAAAAAACAAACAAAAAAGAGTGTCAAAGGTAAGAAATATAAAATAAAGAGCAATGAATGAATTCCTCAAAGATCTGGGGGAGGGGGGAGCATGAAAGAGACTGATATCACACAGGAGACGAGGGCCACTGTTCATGGGTTGGTGGGTGGGGAGAGCAGCGTGAACGTGGTGAGTGTGGGGTAAGGACCGGCCACTGTGCGGGAGCCTGGGACTTGGGCTTCCAGAAAGGGGGCCCTGAAGACAGAGGCTCAGGGCCTAGACAGAGTTTTGGCCAACACTCCCCTCTCTCTCCCCTGCCCTCCTTCCTTCCCTCAGCCCTTTAGCCCCTTAGCTGCTTTTATCCTTCTTTTGGAATATGTATATTAAATAATAACATGTAAGTAAACTTTATGTATTAAAATTATCTTTAATACATAGAGTTTACTTATAATTTTTAGAAAAATTGAGAAGATAGCCGCACAACAATGTGAGTGTGCTAATGCCAGTGAACTGTACACTTAAAAATGGTTAAAATGGTAAATTTTATGTTATGTATGTTTTACCATAATTTTAAAAAAATCGAACAAAACAACCAAGAAAAAAGCCTGAGAAACTGCCACACAGAGTTCCATATACCCTACATCCAGTTTCCTCTCTTATTAACGTCTTCCATGAATGTGGTACATTTGTTATAATTAACAGAACAATACTGATGCATTATGAGTACCTAAAGTCCATAGGTGGTTTAGATTTCCTTACATTTTACCTGGTCTCTTTTGCTGTCCTGGATCCCATCCGAGGTACCACATTACATTTAGCAGTCATGTCTCTTTAGGCTCCTGTGGCAGTTTCTCAGACTTTTCATGGTTTGTTTTTTTTTTTTTTTTTGAGACAGAGTCTCACTCTCTTGCCTGGGGCAAGTGCCGTGGGGTCAGCCTAGCTCACAGCAACCTCAAACTTCTGGGCTCAAGCGATCCTACTGTCTCAGCCTTCTGAGTAGCTGGGACCACAGGCACGTGCCACCATGCCCGGCTAATTTTTTCTACATATATTTTTAGCTGTCCAATTAATTTCTTTACATGTTTTGGTAGAGACGGGGTCTCGCTCTTGCTCAGGCTGGTCTCGAACTCCTGAGCTCAGAACGATCCGCCCACCTCGGCCTCCCAGAGTGCTAGGATTACAGGCGTGAGCCACCACGCCTGGCCTTCATGGTTTGTTTTGTTTGATTTTTAAAAATTGTGGTAAAACATGCATAACATAAAACTTATCATTTTAACCTCTTTTTTTTTTTTTTTTGAGACAAATTCTTGCTCTGTTGCCCAGGCTGGAGTGCAGTGGCGTCATCATAGCTCACTGCAGCCTGAAACTCCTGGGCTCAAGTGATCCTCTTGCCTCAGCCTCATAAGTAGCTGGGAACACAGGCGCGCACCACTATGCCCGGTTAATTTTTTTATTTCTATTTTTGTTGTAGAGACAGGGTCTTCCTATGCTGCCCAGGCTGGTCTTGAACTCCTGGCCTCAAGTGATCTTCCCGCCTCGGCCTCCCAAAGTGCTAGTATTACAGGCATGAGCCACTGCACCTGGCCCATTTTAACCATTAAGTGTGCAGTTAGTGGTATTAAGTACATTCAGAATGTTGTATAGCCATCACCACTATCTATCTCAAAATGTTTTCATCATCCCAAGCTGAAACCGTATCCATTACACAGCAATTCCCATTTCCCCTACCCCAGCCTTGGGTAACCACTACTCTACTTTCTGTCTCTATGACTTTGATTATTCTAGGTACCTCATGTCAGTGGAATCATTTGATATTCTTTTCTTGTTTTTGTTGACCTTGACAGTTTTAAGGAGTGCTGGTCAGGTGTTTTGTAGGAGCTCCCACTATTGGAATTTGTTTTTCATCAGATAAGACTGGATATTTGAGGTGTATGTATTACTATGTGCCAAATAAGATGGTAGGTGCTGGGGATTGAGAGTAGGCTCTTAGCTTATGCTCATTTTGCATATGAGGACATTGAATCTCACAAAGTTTTAATTACTTGCCCAGGCTCATACAGCCAGTCAATTGGCAAAGACGGGATTTGAACTCATTCTTCTAGCTTCAGACCCGCACCTTCTCCTCTATCCTCCTTCCAGCCAGAGCCTGTGTCTCTGCCCTCTCCTTGGGCCATTGACAGTCAGTGGGGGCTGCTCAGAGCCAGGCAGGTGCCCAGTGCTGGGCTACCTAAATGTAACAAATGGCTGTTCCTGACTCAGATTTTTCTCAAGCTTTTTTTTTTTAATTTGAAACATTTTATGCATACATATCAGTGTATATAATGCATGGGATTAGTTTAAAGAACAGTGATAAATACCCATGTGCCTAGAACCTAACTTAATAATTCAATGTTTCCAATACTTTTAAGCCCCCCGGATCCTCCCCTTAAGTCCCACCTCTTCCCCTCACCCCTTGCAGAGAATCCGCACACAGGGGTGGGGAGAACCTGTGGCCTCCTGGATCTTGAGTGCGGCCTTTTGACTGAATCTAGATTTTACAGAACAAATCCTTTTAATAAGGGGATTTGTTCTGTGAAGTTTGTATTTGGTTGAGGGGCCACGCTTGGGGATCTGGAGGGTCCCATGTGGCCTTGAGGCTGCAGGTTCCCTGCCCCTGCGTGTGTTTATGGGACTCATTCATGCAGTTGTAGCTTATTCATTTTCACTGCTATATAGCATTTCATTGTATGAATATAGTATATATATTTTTAGTCCATTCTCACGTCCATGGTGTTTGGGCTGTTTTTGTTTTTATTAATAGTCTGCTATGAACATTCTGGGGCCCATGTGGTGGGAGAGCTTCTCTAGGTATATTGTGAAGGGGAGAATTACTGGGTCATGGAGTATGTGTGTACCAGATAAGGCCAAACTGTTCTCCAAAGGCTTGGGTCCGTCCACACTCCTATGAGCAGTGTATGAGGGTTCCCAATGCTCCGTATCCTCAGAGGTCTCTTTGGTGCTGGTCTGTTTTCCCCCTCAGCTATGTCCATATCTCAGAGGCCCTTGACTATACTCAGGCCTTACCAGGCCCCTGGCTTGGGTACCTCTTGTTTGGTCACCTGGACTTCCTGTTTCCCTGAGCGTTTGAGCCCCTGCTTGTATTGTTGGCTCAGGCTCTGGATCCAGGCACGGAGCTCCAGCCTTGGCTCCACATTCTGGCTCCCAGCAGGACCCTGTGGCTCCATAGGGGTCAAGGAGGTTAGACCTCACTTTCTCTTGCCAAGCCAGGTGGCATCGGAATTTTCCATCATAGGGGAGATGGTGTCCCTCCCCTCCCTGAGCCTTCCTCCTGCCCTGAGAACCAGGAATCCTTAAGAGAGCGTTAACGGCTTTTCTTGAGGCCTTTTGGCAGGTTAGCACCAGTACTGTGAGTGTTGGCAGGAGGACGTGACATCTGTGCTGGCCCTAGGCCAGGCCACATAGACGCCTACGTGCACAGTGCCAGCTCATCCAGCCCCGGGCCTCAGGTGCACATGTGTGCACAGACGCAGGCCCTACCCAGCTCAGGACAGCCCTGCAGCCCACCTCCTATCGCCTTCACCTTCCTGCCAGAGGCTCCTTTTCTGACGGTGGCTGCACCAGGGACGGTGCCCTGTGTCCCACGCTTAGAGTTGCTGGGCTTTCCTTGTTATGGTAACCACAGCAACGTAATGGCTACCAACACAGACAACCTGCGTTAGAATCCCAGTTCTACTTCCTACCAACTTGGGTATCTCGTGCTAGTGACATGGCTTCCCTTAGCCGCTGTTTCCTCATGTGTAAAACGAGGACACCATCTACAGGGTTATTAAATGAGAAAACATATGTAAAGTGTTAGCACTCTTCCTGGCACACCCTGGGCACCAAGAATTGTTTTAGGTAGTCACTGTGAGGTGGTGGAAAGAACTGGGTTTGGAGCTAGCAGGATCTGGGTTTCAGTCCCACGGCTGTTACCTCTTAGTTGTGTCATTTAGCCTTTCTGAGCCTCTGTGTTCCTCATTTGCAAAAGGGTAGTGAGAATTTCTGCTTCATTTGACTTATTGAACTAAAATATGTAAAGGGCCAAAAGTAGTTGCTCAGTAAATATTAGTGACTTACATGAACTGCAGAGGCTTTATTTTCTCTAAAGGCAAATGGAGACAAAGTGACAAAGAGAGGAACCATTTCCTGTGGAACCAGACTTATCATGTTGTTTATAAACCTTATTTTTTAACAGTATACATTATAAATATTTTGGAAAGGAGAAAAGGAGGAAAAAAAATAAAAAAGCAACAACTCGCTTGTGATCCCACCACCTGAATGCAAGTGCTGTGAGCATGTTGCTGTACTTCCTCGGGCTTTTTCACATGCATTTTATTAAGTGGTCATAATTACAGGATATATGCAGTTTTGCCTTCTGTTTCTTTTACTTAGCACTGTATCATAAACATTTCCCCATGTTGCTACATGTTATTGGTAATTGTATTTTTTTTATGGCTGCATACCATTCTTAATTAAGACTTTCATGAATAAAGTTCTCCAGTACTTCATGTTTTTTCCTGAGTCCAGAAGTCAAGTAGGGTCAGAGGGTGTAAGCAATTTTTATAGCTCCAGATTCATACAGCTAAATTGCTTTGCAAAAGAGTGGCATCCATTTACAACGCAGTAATGTCTGATAATGCTCATCCAACTGCATATTTATTGGTATTGGGTATTATAAATACAGTTTTCTTTTGGCTGATTTATGAGCTATGCCTTATCTCTATTGGTCGCAGTTGCCAAGCCAGAAAAGAGTAGAAAGGAGTCAGGAAACCACAACAAACTTCATTAATGCAGAATCCTGGAGTTGAAAAAGACCTTGAGCAGTGTATTAACTTCTTGTCTTCCCTTTTGCAATTGGACTATAAAGATGGATGGATATTATATTTTAATTATATTTTAAGTTAACATAATTTTTTAAAGTTTATTTTTGGCCGGCACAGTGGCTCATCCCTGTAATCTTAGCACTTTGGGAGGTCGAGGCAGGAGGATTGCTTGAGACCAGGAGTTCGAGATCAGCTTGAGCAAGAGCAAGACCCTGTCTCTACAAAAAATAGAAAAAGTAGCCAGGCATGATGGTGCGTGCCTGTAGTCCCAGCTACTCGGGAGGCTGAGGCAGGACGATTACTTGAACCCAGAAGGTGGAGGCTATAGTGAGCTATGATCTCACTATTGCACTCCAGCCTGGGCAACAGAGCGAGACTCTGTTTCCAAAAAAAAAAAAGTTTATTTTTTCTATTGCAAGAATGAAATATTATTAAAGACACATTGGAAACTATAGAAAAAGTTGAAAGATAGGCAATCACCTGCTTATCTTAAGGTTAACATTCTCACACATTTCTTTATTTCTTCCAATTTTTTTCTCTAAACATTTTTTCTCTTTTCACATAACTGTTACTATACTATGTAAACAATTTTACATTTATCTTTTTAGTTAACTTTATAACATAGATATTTATATATAATTATAAACATATATAGATATCCTTTTCATAGCTTATGTATTTTATTATTTTTATTGTCTTTTTTTTTTGAAAAGGAAATACATACCTATGATTTTAAAAAATTCCAATAGTGCAGGGAATACAATGAAAAGTCTCTTTCCCACCCTTGACCTCAGTCATCCTCCCCTGGGGGACCATTGTTATCATTTCCTTGTGTATCCAGAGATAATTCATGACATACAAACAGAAACGAGCTTTCCTACACAAATAGTAGAATATGATACATATTGTTTTGCACCTTGCTTTCTTGCCCTTTTCACTTAATATATTTTGGAACTTATCCCACAACAGCACGTATGGTTTTAACATGGACTTGCTTTTTGACAGCTAGTAGAATATATTGTATGGATGTACTATAATGTAGTATCCAGTCTCCTATTGACAATGATTCTTTTCTTTTGTTTCTATAGGCAATGTTGCAAGCAACAATCTCTTGCCCTTTATACACATGTATGAGTAATAGCTGTAGGATTAACGCCTACCATTGAAATTTTGCTAGGTCAGCAGATGTATTTTAAAATGTACATTTTATATTTTGGTAGATGCTATCAGATTGCCTTCTGTAGGAGTTGTACCAATTTAAACTCTACCCAATAACATATGATAGTGCCTTTTCCCCCATACCATTACCAACAGAGTGTTAACAATGTCTTTGATTTTTGACAAACTGAAAGGTAAAAATGGTATTCCAATTTTTTTTTCTTTCTTTTTGAGACAGAGTCTTGCTCTGTCACCCCGGGTAGAATCCAGAGACATCATCACAGCTCACTGCAACCTCAAACTCCTAGGCTTAAGCGATTCTTCTGCCTCAGCCTCCCAAGTAGCTGGGACTACAGGCGCGTGCTGTACGCCTGGCTAATTTTTTCTATTTTTTATAGTGATAGGGTCTCACTCTTGCTCAGGCTGCTCTTGAACTCCTGGCCTCAAGCAATACTCCTGCCTTGGCCTCCCAGAGTGCTAGAATTACAGATGTGACCTCACCCGGCCCCCATTTTGTTTTAATATAAGTTTTTCTTATAAGAAAGGCTGAGTAACTTGCAAAGCCACTTATATTTTGCTTTCTGTGAACTTAGATATCATTTTTAATTGCTGAGAACTATGCCATGGAGAGGATTTGCCATAATGTATCTAGCCACCCTTTTATGTTGTTTCTCAGTTTTCACTGTTATCAATAATACCATAGTGAACATCTTTTTGCATAAGTCTTCAGTGTTTTGGATTATTTTCTTAGAATAGATTCTTAGAAATGAAATTTGTGGGTCAAAGGGTATTGGTATTTTAAAGACACGATTGCCAAATTGCTCTTGGAAAGGCTTATACTAATTTATAACTCTACCAACAATGTACATATGTACTCAATTCACTGTCCATTGCCAGCATTGGCTTACCATAATTAAAAAATCTCCTAGGATGCAGCTTCTGTAGATGCATTTTGTGCTTTAATCCAGTGTTAACCTAACCTTTAAAGCCAGGAGACTTTTTCCCCTTTGTATTGCAAACCAAAGCCTTCCTGTCAACTTGAGCCCCAGCTTTATTCTGGAAGGACTTAAGAGTTCTGCATCAAAGATGTCAATGTCTATTTTTCCTTTCTTTGTAAAAACCCCACGGCCAAGTTTGTATGAATCATTACAGAAGAAAAACATCCATTGTTCCAACAAGTGCTCAAACACTTCTCTGCTGGATTATCTATTGGACTAGATCACCTGTGGCCACGGAGGTGTGGGGCAACACAGGTGGGCTCTGCCTAGGAAGGTGCTGTCTCATTCACTCTCACCGGGATGCAGCCAAGTCCATGAGCGTGACCCCGGGGAAGGATCTTGTGTGCTGGGCTGCATCAGAACAGGTGTTACCTGCAAGAGTAGACACCTGCTTTTATCTGCTTGACAACTCTTTCCTCTTCTGGTAATAGCGGCTTCTCTCACCCTTGCAAACTGCTTTATCATGACCTAACCCTGACCTGCTAGAGCCCCCTTTCCTCTTGGCCAGACTGACTGATAAGTGAGCAATTGACCCAAGAATGACCAATCACAGTCCTTACTGGGATTTGACATATGAATGCTGGGAGAAAGAAACTTTGTTTTCCCATGAAGCTTGGGAAACTGGGATGATTTAGGGTTAGGCTATTGATCATCTTTTTCCTTCCATGTGGAAGGAGCTGCCAGCAGGAGAAGCCTGGGAATCTGCAACTAAGGAGAGGCACCCAGAGATGAGGCAGGAGAGGGAAAGGGGCCGTCTTCATGCCAGCCAGTTGAGTGCTGATCTGAACTGGATTCCTTTCTGCACTTGCAATGGAAACACCCTAGTGCACTAGGAGAGGACAGAGAACTTACATCTAAGAGATGAGCACAGAGAGTTCTAGAAAGACGGAACCCAGGGACAGTACTAGAGGAAAGTATCAGTTGTCAGATTCAAACCTCTCAGATATCTGAGATGATAGGATGAGGCAAGGTAAGAATTGGTTGCAGGGGAGTATGAGAAGCAAGTCAGGAGTCCAAAGCTGGAGAAGAGAAGGGAGTCTACTGTATTCATGTGGGCACAAGGCGACCTTGAGCCATGTGGGCAGGGGGGATGGAGAGGAATGGTGAGGAAGGGTTGCAAGGAGAATTGCAATGGCAGACTTGATAGGACCTGGTGACTGATTGGCTAACTGTCTTAGTCTACTTGGGCTGCCATAACAAAATGCCACAGACTGGGTGGCTTAAACAACAGAGATTTATTTTCTCACAGTTCTAGGGCCTGGACAGTCCAAGATCAAGGTGCCAGCAGGGCTGGTTTCTGATGATGCCTTTCTCCTGAGCTTGCAGATGGTACCTTCTCACTGTGTCCTCACATGGCTTTTTTTCTGTGCATGTGCAGAAAGAGATGTCTGGTGTTTCTTCCTCTTCTTATAAGGACACCGGTCTATGGGATTCAGGCCCCACCCTTATGACCTTATTTAACCTTAATTACCTCCTAATGGTTCTTTCTCCAAATACAGTCACATTGGGGTTAGGGTTTTTTTTTTTTCTTTTTAGACAGGGTCTTGCTCTGTCACCTGGGCTAAACTGTAGTGGCATCATTATAGCTTACTGCAACCTCAGACTCCTGGGCTCAAATGGTCCTCCCACATCAGCTTCCCAAGTAGCTGGGACTACAGGCATGTGCCAGCATGCCTGGCTACTTTTTCTATTTTTTTGTAGAGATGGGTTCTTGCTATGTTGCCCAGGCTGTTGTTGAACTCCTGGTCTCAAGTGATCCTTCCACATCAGCCTCCCAAAGTGCTAAGATTATAGGCATGAGCCACCGTGGCCAGCCTAGGGCTTTAACATATGAATTTTGGGGAACATAATTCAGCCCATAACAGTAACTAAGTAGAAATAAGTTTTGGGGGTAGGATGATTGATTCATTTGGGTTTTTGTGTGTGTATGTGTGCCTTAAAAAGATATTTGTAATCATAGATACATATGATTTAAAACATTCTCGTCTCCTCACTTATCAGTATATCATAAGGATTTTTCCACATTTCTATGTAGTTTTCATAACTATCATTTTTAAAGGCTCCAGTGCATTCCTGGTGGTACCCTAGTGTTATTCCCAGTTTTTGTCTTAATTAATTTCCCTTGGCTAGCCAGCCAGCTGCAAGCCCTAGCCCTCCATGCTTTGCCAAGCTCCTCATAAGCATTCCTTCTTCTGTATCTGACTGCCCTCGGGCTGCCTTAGGGCCATATCATTGCATGCTGGGGGCTTCCTCATCGGTCCACTGGTCCCCCTGCCACTAATTGTGCCTACTCCATTCACCCGACACAGAGGAGACAAATGAATCTTAAGGCTGTGTTTTTCGTGTCACTCCTCTACCCTTAACATTAACTGGATGAAAAAGTTCACACTCCTTAGCTGAGCATTAGAAGTCTTCCTCAATTTGATATTAACCTCACTTGGTTACCCCACATGCTCCTCTCACTCTGCTTCTATATGAAGCTTTTCTAGAGTCTGAGAGGCCCTTCACTGTCCTTTTGACATGGCCTGTCATTCCTAGCTCCTTAACTTTGCTTCATCTAAATGTCTTTTTTGACTGTCTAGTTTTATGCAGGTTGGGTTATCAACATGTATCTATGTGCATATTTGACTTTCTTGCTAGACTGTGACGCCCTTGCAAGTAAGGTCTGTGACTGACTCACTTCTGTAACTTAGGTGCTGGCACCCAATCCAGCGTGTTTGTCCTGAACACACCCAAGCTTATCCAGGTTCAATTCCTGGCTTTGCCATGAACAAACTATATGACCCTGGACAAGTCACTTAACGTCAAGCCTCAATTTCCTTATCGTAAAATTGGGACCATAATAGTACCGAATTCATACGGCTATTGTGTATAATGTGTCTTGTGACACATTATACACCAGGACCTGGGACATAAGTGCTTAATAAATCTTAGATCATGGATGGCGATCATGATTAGCACCCTGGAAATGTTTGTTGAATGAATTTCAGACTTTGCTCATGTGCAGACAGAAAGGAACAATGGCTTTTCTTTTTCCTTCTCTTGATCTGCACCCTCCTCTCTAGAACCTTCTGCCAAACATGCTCATCTTCCAACCCTGACTCAACATAGTGTGAGGTCTCAAATGGTTTAATTTCCCTCTTGGCAGCTCGATTTGCCCTTAGCGCCCAGCACTTTCTTCCCTGGGACCAGCTTCATGAGGTTGGATTGAAGTTTCCAAGTAGGACATCCTGATTCACCTGGGCCAGTGAGAGTCTCTGAGGGAGTCTGTAGGAGCCAGGAATGGGTTTCCTGCCCCCAGCCAGGGCCCCCATCCTCTCATGGTCAGGCCTGGTCCTGACGTCGGAGGAGCCCAGGACAAGGACGCAAAGGAGGCCCACACACCATCTGTCCGAATATTTGAAACTTATGAATCAAGCTAACAAAATGTTAAATAAAATACGTTCCATCCTTGTACCTTGACACATAAACCTTCTTAATGATAAGGTTAAAAACATGTGAAAAGCTATGTAATTCATATTACTGAAATTGGCAATAAATCACTTACTTAGCTTTTGTTAGATTTATTCATTTCAGTTTATGTTTTTGGCATGATTATCTTCTTAAAAATTACTTTTTTTTTTTTTTGAGACAGAGTCTCGTTCTATTGTCCGGACTAGAGTACAGTGGCATCATGATAGCTCACTGCAACCCCCTCATAGTGAGTGCGGCACCATGCCCAGCTAACTTATCTATTCTAATAGAGACGGGGTCTCGCTCTTGCTCAGGCTGGTCTCAAACGCCTGACCTCAAGCGATCCTCCCACCTTGGCCTCTTAGAGCGCTAGGATTACAGGCGTGAGCCACCACCTCTGGCCTAATCTGACTTTTTATTAATAAAATGTGCTTCTTGATTTCCAAACACAGGTTTTTTTTTCTAGTTTGCTGTTCGTAATTGATTTCAAATTTAATTGTACTGTGGTCAGAGAAAGTGGTCTATAGTATACCAGACCTCTGAAATTTGTTGAGACCAGACTATAATTTAAATTTCTTAAATGTTCCATGTATTTCTGAAAAAAATGTGTATTCTAAAATAGTTGGGTGCAGTGATATATATAACTTAAAAAATTTAAACATCTTATATAAAGAAAACTTCCAAGCTATTTTCCAAAGAGGTTGTATCATTTTACATCCCCTCCAGCATTCTATGAAAATTCCAGTTATTCCACATCCTTGTTAAAACACTTGGGATGGTCGGTCTTTAAAATTGCTGCCATTCTAGTGGGTGTGTAGTGGTATCTCATTGCTGTTTTATTTGAATTTCCCCAGGGACCAATGATGTTGAACATCTTTTCATGTGCTTATTTGACATCTGTATATCTTCTTTGGCGAAGTGTCTGTTCAAATCTGTTGTCTATTTTCTAACTCAATTGTGTATCTTATTATTGAGTTACAAGAGCTCTTTATATCTTCTAGATATAAAAACTTCTAGATATAAAAACTAGATATAAAAAGTCAAATACATGTTTTACGATATTTTCTCCCAGTCTTGGCTGCACTGTGGCTATGTGCCTAGTTCTCTTCAAGGACATGTGAGTGGAAGTGATTTGCACCACTCTTGGGCCAACTTTTAAGAAATAATGAAGCTTCTTCACTTTTTTGTTATCTTTCCACTGGCTGTAAAGATGCCCCAGGGGACAGTAGAGCCACAAGATGGGTGGAGCCTGGGTGCTTGAGTCCCCACATGGAGAAAAGCTGCCTGTCCACCAGAAACACTGAAATTAACTGCAGTGAGAAATAAAGTTCTATTGTGTTAAGACACTGACATTCTTGAGTCCATATATTATTATAGCAGCTAGTTGTTGTCTAACTCATATACCTGCCTTCTTTGATAAGGTTAAAGACTACAAATGATTTCTAATCAGAATGATATATGTGACTTCTGTTCAATATATTTGTGTTTCAAGAAGCCTGAAAGGAAACATCATGTTTGTCTTGCTCCTGTGCATTGCCAAGGC
>NW_012148408.1:2415025-2427102 GCF_000956105.1 Propithecus coquereli | reverse complement strand
AGGCTGGTCTCAAACTCTTGACCTTGAGCGATCCACCCGCCTCGGCCTCCCAGAGTGCTAGGATTACAGGCGTGAGCCACCGCACCTGGCCTTCTTTTTAAAATTTTGATAAAATATACATAACAGGGACATATTTTCTCAGAACCTCTTGAGGCCATGTGCTCTGGGCTAGTCACACACATTCAGCTCAGAATAAACCTCTTTAAATTAAAAAAAAAATACACACACGCACATACACACACATGCACTTAACAAAAAATTACCATTTTAACCATTTTTAAGTATACAGTTCAGTGGCATTAAGTACACTCACATTGTTGTACAACCATCACCGCCATCCATTTCCGGAACTTTTTCATCATCCCAAACTGAAATTCTGTCCCCATTAAACAGTAACTCCCCATCCCCTTCCTCAGTCCTTGGTAACCTCTATTCTACATTCTGTCTCTATGAATTTGACTATTCTAGGTACCCTATATAAGTGGTATCATAAAGCGTTTGTCCTTTTTTGTCTGGCTTGTTTCACTTAGTATAATGTCCTCAAGGTCCATCCGTGTTGTAGCACGTGTAAGAATTTCCTTTCTTTCTAAGGTTGAATACTATTCCACTGCATGTATTATGTATATATCACATTTTGTTCATCTATTCATCCACCCATGGACATTTGTATTGTTTCCACCTTTTGGCTATTGTGAATAATGCTGCCGTGAACATGGGCGTACAAATATCTGTTTGAGTTCCTGCTTTCAATTCTCTCGGGTATATACCTAGAAGTGGAATTGCTGCCAAAGAGCTTTTTAGAGCTCATTTTTCAGACTTTCCCGGGTCATTATTTTGAATTTTTTCAGCTATGGACATTCTCTGTCCTTCAAATGTGGATTTGATTTTTTAGAAACTTCCAGCAGCTTTGATGGGGGATAGGGAAGGGCACCAAAATGGATTGGTTTCTTACTGTGTGTTGGCATAGAACTAGAGGGCTTACATATACTACGTCTTTAATAAAGCAGCACTAAGAAGGAAGACATATGTCTTCCCTTCCAGAAAAGGGAATGGAGCTTGAGGAAGGGTAAGGGCTTGCCCAGTGTCCAGGGTGGTAGTAATAGGGCTGGGGTTCAAACTCAGGTCTGTCTGAACTCAAAGCCTATGCTTGGTCTATTACCATGTTCTGTTTCTTTTTTTTTTTTGAGACAGAGTCTCACTCTCTTGCCCGGGCTAGAGTGAGTGCCGTGGCGTCAGCCTAGCTCACAGCAACCTCACACTCGTGGGCTCAAGCAATCCTTCTGCCTCAGCCTCCCGAGTAGCTGGGACTACAGGTACACACCACCATGCCCGGCTAATTTTTTCTATATATTTTTAGTTGGCCGATTAATTTATTTTCTATTTTTAGTAGAGACGGGGTCTCGCTCTTGCTCAGGCTGGTTTCAAACTCCTGAGCTCAAACAATCTGCCCGCCTCAGCCTCCCAGAGTGCTAGGATTACAGGCATGCACCACCATGCCCGGCTAATTTTTTCTATATATATATTTTTAGTTGTCCAGATCATTTCTTTCTATTTTTTAGTAGAGACGGGGTCTCGCTCTTGCTCAGGCTGGTCTTCGAACTCCTGAGCTCAAACAATCCGCCCGCCTTGGCCTCCCAGAGTGCTAGGATTACAGGCGTGAGCCACCGCGCCCGGCTCATGTTCTGTTTCTTGGAAGCAGTTTGTTGAGCTACCAAATTGGGGAATACCATTTTAAATCAAAAAGGTGTGATTATGGAGACTGATTTTAAAATATTCATTACATATTTTTCTGATCAAAAAGAAAATAAATTATCATTGTTTAAAATTTGGGATAAAAAGAAAAGCAGAGGGACAGAAAGAGGGAACGCAACGGAGGCAGGCCGGAGCCGCTGCCGTCGCCAGGACCCGCGGTAACCAGCGTGAGCTCGCCCGCCAGAAGAATATGAAAAAGCAGAGCGACTTGGTTAAGGGAAAACGCCGAGATGACGGGCTTTCTGCTGCCGCCTGCAAGCAGAGTGCCCCATCATCTCTACCCCCAGGGATTCGGAGATCATGCAGCAGAAGCAGAAAAAGGCAAACGAGAAGAAGGAGGAACCCAAGTAGCTCTGTGGCTTCGTGTCCGACCCTCTTGCCTGTGTGCCTGGAGCCAGCCCCACCACGCTCGCGTTTCCTCCTGTAGTGCTCACAGGTCCCAGCACCGATGGCATTCCCTTTGCCCTGAGTCTGCAGCGGGTCCCTTTTGTGCTTCCTTCCCCTCAGGTAGCCTCTCTCCCCCTGGGCCACTCCTGGGGGTGAGGGGGTTACCCCTTCCCAGTGTTTTTTATTCCTGTGGGGCTCACCCCAAAGTATTAAAAGTAGCTTTGTAAAAAAAAAAAAAAGAAAAGCAGAAAGAAAGAAGTTACCCATGGTTCACCATCAGTCACTTATATCTCTGTCAGTCAATTATATCTCTCCATAAAATGTTTAATTGTACCTCCCCCACAGTCCAGCTGGGCATGGTGTTTACTTGATCACTCCAGGCCAAGAATAGATAAGCAGTTAGTAACCTTGAGAAGCTATGCTGTTTGATGTATAAAGGTTCACACTGGCAGGAGATGGGAGGCAGCGTGGAAACCATGGAAGAGCATTGCTCCCTCCAAGAAAGAACATACCATTCAACTGCAAGGAACGTGGTTAGCTCTTGGCCCCAGCTGCAGTGCCTTTGGGACTCTCTGCAGCAGCATTTCAGCCAAGGTCTCTCTCTTCCCAGGCAGCTCCCAAGCCAATGGCTGAGCATGGCGAGGGCACCAGAACCCGGCCATTTCTGCCCACTGTGGGACTCTTCTGTTGGGCACTTTTGCTCTGCTCCGCACTGGGTTACCTGAAGCACTGAAAGATCTGCAGTGTGCTCTCAGATGTTCCCTGCCCTATTTTTCTCCCTCCCCCTTTCCTTTCACAAGATCAGATCTGCATCGCACTTGGAAGACTTCCCTGCTCACTCCTGCTTCGTCCCCTGGTAAATCTTTCCCTCCTAACTCCATCTCTGCATCTGCTTCCTGGAGGACCCAGACTGACAAAGACAGTGACTAGTAATGAGAAAATCTGTACATGTTTCTGAGCTTTTATTTAATCTTTTGAAAAGTTAAGCTTAGAATTTCTACATCAAGAATGTTCAACATGCCACCTGTATTTTGAACTTAATACAGGACATTAAAATGTTTATAAAAATTGTATTTTTGACTATTTGAAATAATCTCGTCTTTGAGTGTAAAATGTTTTAAGAAGTGCAAAAATGGTAGAATAGTAAGATCTCTGAAAAACCACAGAAGAAACACTCATGAAAGATTGGAGATGAAAGAAACCACAATGTGGGATACAAAACCTGTGATGACAAAGATGGGCAGATAACACTGGGACAGGAGAGGAATTACTGGAAACGAGACAACTGCTCTCCTAGAAATACTGGTTATAATAGTCAGTGAAGTCTGCTTAATGTGGAAGAACACAGCATAGTAAAAACGTGTTATAGCTGAGTATCCTGCGATGCAAGCTAGTGTAAATTAAGTGTTAAACACATTAAATATATGAAATTGGTTGTATCTGCTGTAACTCACACCATTGCAGGAGCTCTTAAGAGTTGCTAATAAAATAATGCATTTTATTCGTCTGTCTTCATGCTTGAAAACGCAATAGACTTTCTAGGCGGCCTTACATTGTATGTCCCACAGCCAGGAAGGCCGCTCTGTGGTTGTAGTCAGGTGTGTGTTCACTGGAGTCTTTTCCTTTCCATGTAGTCCTAGTTCTGGCAGTAAAGGAGGTGTCTCAGGCGGAGGGGAGCATTTTTATCCTGACAGCAGCCTGATGTTTGGGGTCTTGCCTGTGACATCTGCAGCTGCCCGCTGGGAGGCAGGGGCTCCCTCCTGCTTCTCCCGTGAGTTCCTGGGCTTTGTGTCTAGGGCTGTACCCCTGGGCATTCTTCTTGAAGGTCCGCTTAACTTCCCTGACACAATAATCCCCCACTCACACTCCCTTCTCCTCCCATGCCCCGACTGGCCCAAGAATTATCTCTGCTTAGCTTGGGGGTTCTCAACCTGGCTGCCCATTCCCCAATGTCTAGACTGCACACCTGACCACTTAACTCAGGCCCAGGTGGTAACAATGCGCAGGCCAGTCTAAGGACAATCGGCTCAGCCAAACCCATTTCCCTCATGAAGGAGAAGAAAAGGAGCCCTTGCTGCAAACGTAGCATCAGGCCCATTTCACTGGCCGCACCATTGCCCTTGAGGACGGAGCTAGGTCCTCCGCATCTTGTTCCACTCTGCAATGCCTGCCATGGTTATTTCCATGGAGAAGATGCACACAGTCTTGTCCTCAGCAAAATAAGACTGATTTTCTTATGCAGGTCCATTTGATTTCATCCTCCCCACATTCCCACCAGACCCTTAGAGGAGCCAAAGGCATAGAATTTGGGGTTTAAAAAAACCAGGATCAAGATCTGTCTTAGATAGCAAATGGCCATGGAACCCTGGTCATGTTCCTTAACTCTTTAAAGGCTGAGATCTTCCATCTGAAAATGGGAATAGAACTTCTGCTCATTGGTCCTCCCTCACTGGGGGTTCGGCACTTGCTAAGACTTGACATACATCATTTCCAATTCTCTCAACAGCCCTGTTGGGCAGATCTTTTGTTACCTTTTTACCAATGGGAAAAGAGGCTCAGTGAACTAAAGTATCTTGGGGTCACACAGCTAGTTACTATCTGAACAGGGGCATGCACCCTCTCTTGGTGATTAAGGGTATGGACTTTGGCATCAGACTAGGTTCAAATCCTGGCTCCGTCTCTTGCTAGCTGGGTAATTTGGGGCACAGTATGTAACCTCGCCAGTCTTCAATTTCTTTTATTATAAGCCTAAGGATTCTCCGTACTATTCTGCAAAGCTCTTTTGGGCAGGCTCCGGCTGGGCAGTAGGGGTCAGGAGAGCAGTGTCAACAGCAGCCTGCTGCAGCTGCCCAATCTCAAACTGGGAGAGGGAACTTCTACTCACCTCCAGGCTGGGATTTCCTGCAGGCAGAGATGCCGGGGTGGAGAACATGCGTGAATTTGGATAAACAAGTACACAGTGGACGAGTCATGTGGACTTCGATCAACCTCAGTGGGAGCCACAACACTTGAGTGTGCAGGTTCCTGCTGATGCTTTATGATGCATAATTCAGATAATAGCTCCATGACCTCACCTTCGATTGTGCCACAAGCTACTCTTCAAACTCCTCCCCAGAACTTTCCCTAAGGCGGAGCTAACTGGACTCTGTGTGGCCCCATCTGGAATGACTATTTATTTGCATGTATTTTTTCTCATTATAACATCACACCATAAGGTGGGAGGCCCGTTGCCAGGGCTAGCAGATGTAGGGCATTTGCCATTTTAGCCTTTCCCCAGTCCTAACCCTATTTAGTAAACTTCTCTGTGTTCCAGGCTGTTTCTAGGCTCCTCACTTTTGTAGTGACAAAAACATAAACATGTTGAAGTTTCTCTCTTCTTATCTTCTCTGTTTCTCCGTAGGTTCTTCTGGATCTTTTGCCTTGAATTCACTAACTTCGCTTTATATTTCTGCTGACTTATCCTGGTAGCCTCGCCTTCCCAGGTATGAGTTGCTCGTTCTGAGCAATGCGGGCACCCAGCCCCTACCTCGCAGGAGGGAGTGAGCGGTAATTTTGATAACGTGTGCAAGCAGCGGGCACATTGCCCATACTTATACAAATTAGCTATAATTACATAAATAACAGTCCTCCTGTGTGGCGTGCGCTGTGACGGCAGGAAGTACAAAGCACGCTGAAAATGCTCAGTAAACTGAGAAATGTTAAACAGTGACAGGTTCCTACTACTGTGGGTCTGGGAGTCCAGTGTTCTGACGAATGCCTTTATTTACTTATTTACCAAACATTTATTGAGATCAGCGGTGGCCATTTGTCCTATTCACAGCTGCTCAACATCGTTTTATTTATTCATTTTGTTACATTTTTAATACAATTTTCGTTGTGGTAAAATGCACGTAACAAAGCATACCATCTTCATCACTTTAAGTACGCAGTTCAGGGGTATTAGGTACATTCCATTGCTTTGCTGCCATGAACTCTTTTCATCTCGAAATGCCCTTTTGAATTGTCTTTGTATATTCAGGGAAATTCCTCTTATGTCTTCCTGGTGAGGAAGTCAGAAGTCACATTCTCAGGCTGCCCCGGGGCTGGGACACAGGCCTGGGACCAGGCTCCACCAGTGCCATGTGTCGGTGCAGACCTCGGTTGGGATGGCAGCCGCAGGGAGAAACGGGCTATGGTGCACGTGGCAAGAGAGGTGTCCAGCTTTCAGGGGTGACTCCCAGTAGCAGCGAGGTCACACTCCTGCTGCAGACATGAGATCAGGGCTGGCTATAGTAGTGGCTGCAGTAGGGCCAGGCTCCTGGCACTTGGTGCCTAGCTTTGGTGGCAGTTTCCTTATCAGGCCATGGATGTTACTTTCTGGGTGTTTCATCTCAAGGCTACTCTGGAATAAATTGCTTTTTTTGCTTAACCGGCTGGGCAGTAAACCATGCCAGTCCTTTTCATCAGAAGGACTGCAGAGAACAGAGAAAGCCAGGTTGCCCGGACCCTGCTTTTGGATGCTTGTTGGCAGAGCCGCCTTGCTCCTGAGCACCCCTCTCGTGAGCTGGCCGAGCCCCAGCCCTCTCCTCGCCTCCCCTTGACTTCAGTCCAGACAAGGGAGGTTCTGGGAGAGAAGGTATCTTCAGAAACTGGCACTGCCAGGAGACGGAAGCCCTGGTGTCTGGCCCGTTCAGAGGTTTGCTCCCGATTCTTTTCCTCCTCATCCACAGAATATTTGCCCAGACATGAGGCTCGCTGCTAACCGCTCTCCTTTCTTTTCCGTTAAAACTTTCTGCTGCCTTTTCAATCTTGTCTCTCTGGAAGGCAAATTCTGCTGAGAGGCGCATTTGAGGGTGGGAGGCAGAATGCCTCTTTCTGTCAGGAGGTGCAGAGAAAGAAGATCATCCAAGACCCCCCAGTGTTCCCTGCTGACCCACGCTGGCCTGTATACCTTGGCGCCTTGGCTTGGTTTCCCGTTCCGTGTACCGCATGATCATGGAGCCCCTTCTCTGTGCCAGGGTCATTCTGGAGACACGAAGACGAGCAAGAGGTTTGGCCTTCAGAACTCACAGCCCAGTGGAAGTGAGCGAACAGGTCCATGCCTCGGCCAGTAGCTACTGAAAGAGGTGCTTTATCATTTAATATCCGTATTGCAGTCATTTAAGCCTCATCTGCGTGTCTTCCTCTCTGAGTATTGTGGGACTCTGTTGGGGATGCTTACGTGTTCAGCTGTTCTGTCCTGGTTGTCCCTTGCTGCCCCATCCGAGACAGGACGTGGGCCAGTGGGCATGTCACAGAGCCCAGCTGACCTCTGCCCAGTTGGTCCCCTGCTTCTGCAGAGGTACGGAGGAGATGAGTTTCTTTCCCTTCTAGGTGAACGCCTGCAACCCAGTCTTTATTTTATATTCTGTGGTGACCTCTCCCCAGGATGACGGAGAGTGGGGATGTCTGCTCCCTGTAGGGGAACGACCCCACCCCCTCCTTGGGGTGTTTCTGCATCGAGAGCACAACATGACCATACCTCAAGACTCAATGATCCAGCCTCAGCCACGGTGGCCTCATTTGCGTAGCATCTCGGCAGGGACGTTACCAGCGCAGTCTAGGTAGCACTACCCTGAAGTCTGGCCCGACTTCTTTCTACAGCTCTTGTCTAGCTCTAGGTGAAGAGCAGGCTTGCCTCAGTTTCTCCTCTCCTGTGCGTGTTGCCTACATGAGACTCTATATCTTCCTAAGCATAAGAAATGATTTGGACGGGACAGTCCAAATTCATGCCTATGACAAAGAAGCATTTTCTGCTTACACAGATTACCTTCCCTGGCATCCCGGACTCGTCTGGTTCCCAGGAGCCACAGCCGTCTCCACTATCTCCATAGCTACAAGAGCGTTTGCTTTCTGTCTTCACAACAAAGAGGCACATGGAGTGCATTTTTCCTCAAATAAAAGGCTGTCTTCTCCAAGAGGTACAATTCAACTCTTGCAAAAAACGGACATGCTTAAAGCTTTGAAAATATCGGCCGTTTCTCACTCCCAGCCTGTTGAGGTCTCAAGGATGTTGGGAGTAACTTTTATTTGGTGTTTAATCTTGGAGTACCCTGTGCTTCCTTTCTGCTATGGGCCGAACTGTGTCCCCCCAAATCCATATGTTGAAGTCTCAACCCCCAGTACTTTAGAATGTGACTGTGTTTGGAGACAGAGTCTTAAAAGAGGTAATTAAGTTAAAATGCTGTCATTAGGGGGGTCCTAATCCTACGTGATTGGTGTTTTCATAAGAAGAGGAGATTAGGACACAGATCCACACAGAGGAAAGATGACGTGAAGACACGGGGAGAAGATGGCTGTGGAGAGAGGCCTCAGAAGAAATGAACTCCGCTGGCACCTTAATCTCAGATTTCCAGCCTCCGGAATTGTGAGAAAATAAATTTCTGTTGTTTAAGCTGCCCGGCCTGCAGTACTTTGTTATGGCAGCCCTAGCAAACCAACACGTTTTCCCCTTTAGCTGTCTTTGCAAAAAGGCTTTCCCCTATTAAATACTGTGCAAACCTGGAGACCTAACATGTACACGCCTGCAGAGGGGCCTTGAGGACTGGCCTGGAGAGTCTAGAAGGGAGGTGTTATGTCTGCACCCATCCTCTATCTGAGGGGGTGTTTCTGTCAGGTGTGTAGCTTCAGGAGGGACATGAAGGAGCAGCAAGGAGAGAAGGGGACAGCATTCTTGCTGGTCATGAAAATCGCTTCTACTTTGGCCATGGATGTGGGGAAGATATTCTTCTCTCACATCTGCAAGACAGACCACCAAATCTAGCCTAAAGCTGTGCTGTTAGCGTGAGAGCCATCAGCCATGTGTGGCTATTGAGCACTTGACATGTGGCTAAATGTGAAAAATAAAAAGGCAAAAATCTCTTGGGAGACTGAGGTGGGAGGATCACTTGAACTCAGGAGTTCAAAACCAGCTTGGGCAACATAGTGAGACCCTCATCTCAAAAAAAAAAAAAAAGTAGAAATCCTAGTAATAATTTTTTATATCGAAAGATTTTAGATATATTGGGTTAAGTAAGATTTATATATATTTTTAGAGACAGGGTCTCGCTCTGTCACCCAGGCTAGAGTGCAGTGGCGTCATCATAGCTCACAGCAACCTCAAACTGCTGGGCTCACGAGATCCTGCTGCTTCGGCCTCCCAAGTAGCTGGGACTGCAGGTGTGTACCACACCACACCCACCTCATTTTTTCTATTTTTGGTAGAGATGGGGTCTTGCTCTTGCTCAGGCTGATCTCCAACTCCTGGCCTCAAACAATCCTCCTGCTTCAGCCTCCCAAAGTGCTAAGATTACAGGTGTGAGCCACTGCGCCCAGTCCCAGGCTTGTATCTTTTAAAATTTTACTCCCTTTTGCCATGTAAACAGCTTATATCTTACCCTCATTTGATGATAACCCCTGGCCCCTGCCCTCGTCTATTTACATTTTTGTCTGTTTGTGTTGCCGTGATCATTAGCTTCTCCCAGACCTCTGACCTCTCTCCATGGCCTGATTATCACTCTTGCCTCTTCCTCCCTTGGCTTAGGGATTTAAGAACACACTTCTGGTTTCTTCTCCCAGGCTCTCCTGGGCTCAGGGCTGCCCAACATGCCCACGGCCCTCCAGGCCGCCTCCCCTAGACTTTACCCAGGACCCAGGGGATCGGGACCCAGGTCACCTGGGGCTCATTGAGCTCCGGTTCAGGGCACAAAACATTGTCTTCAGCCCGTGGGATTGAGAGGGAAAGCCAGGAAAAGCCTCGGCCCCCTTCCTGGAAGGAACCTGAGATCTATCTGGAACTAATCCTATAAACAAATAAATGCAGGGTCCAGCCTCCCCAGCTAGCCACCTCCTGACCTTGCGTACGTGGCTGTGCCAAGCTGCTGCTCCACACAGATAACTCGACTTTCATGTGATAAATTTCTGAGGCCCGGGGGAACTGTCGCAAATACGGGGAATGTGTGAATTGAGGAAACTGAATTGATTAAGAAATATAAATCGAGAAAATGGAGATAACAAAGGGAGGCCACTCTGGTGGTCACTCTGGGCTCCCTGCAGATTCCTGCCTGCGACTCCCAGTCCCCAGAAACTTTGCTCTGAGGCTCTGGCCTTGCTGTCTTAGCTCGACCCTCCCAAACACGCTTTCTGTGCTCCTGCCTCTGGACCTTTGCTCACACGCTACCTTCTCCCGGGATGCCTTTTTATCCCAACTCTGCTCATTCAAATATACAAATCCAGGTTCAAACACCGTTTCTCCTTGAAGCATTCCCTGATCAATAACCAGCAATTATGTGTCCGTTTGGGGACACATGTTTTATATTTAATGTTTCTGCTGACCTGGTGTCCGCCTCTCCCCACTTTGGCCTTGCATGGTGGTTGTTACTGTCCACCTCTCCTCCTGGACTGGGGGATTTTCCTGGGGAAAATCCTTCTTGATCCTTCTCTCTGTCCTCCAGGGTCCCATGGGGTCCAGCACAGTGTCTGGCCCCAATACCAGCGTTCTCGTTCTTAACATTTATCTCCCTCGTGGCACTTCTTGCTCTGTGTGTCTGTTGACACATCTTTCTGCTCTGATAGACTATAGCTTCCATGGAGTGCCTACCAGGTATGGCTACTGGGGTTACAAAGATAGACCAACCATGTGCCAGTCCTCCAGGAGAGCTCTGACCAGAAGAACAAGTAATTGCCAGCATTATTGTAAATGGGTCAGCAGACACCTGTCTAGGGATGGTGAAGGATCAAAGGGCAAAGATCAGTTCTGCTTTTCAGCAGAGTCAGCTCAGAGCAGGGTCTTGAAGGATGAGGAGAGTTGTGGGCCCAGGGGTTCTTGGGGAAGAACTAGAGATGGTCTGCTTGGTGAGGCGGACCAGCTCATGTAGTTGGAGAAGAGGCAGAGGTGTGAGTCTCATTAACCTGTATATCAGATATTAGCAATCCTTGCTGTGGAGCAGATGTGCAGAAAATGTTTGTTGACTGGCTGAGTGACCCACTGAATGAATGATCTTTTCATTTTGTGACTGTGGGTGTTAGGTAGGGTCCAAATCTGCAGGCGTCAGAGACAGGCCAGAAGGGCGGTTCCTGGGGGCGGAGAAGCCGGGTTGGGGGTGGGGAACAAATCTGGGGAAGGGGCTGCAGGAAAATGCAGAACACCTGATAATCATTTGGTACTATCCTGTACCTCCTGTGAGCCCTCCCCTGCACCAGGCCAGTAAAAGAAAACCACCTGGGTGGGAGTCCTCCACGTCTTTCTCCACTTGTGGAGGGTGACCTGTTCCTCTCTCTAGGACATATTTTCTATGTGCTATTTACTGTGGGTAGCTTCCTTCTTTACTTTCACTTTGTATAGTTTCTTTCTTTCCTGAATAAACTGTTTGTGTGAGATTGCTTTGTATTTGTGATCACTCCGTCATCGGCTCAGCTCGGTACCAGTACTCATTCTGGACACTGGGATCCGAGGGCCAGGGATCATCAGGATAGACCTAATAACCATAGTGACTCATTCATCTCCTGGTTAGTTTTAGGTGACCTCCCAGGGTTCACAATACCTTAGCTTGATTTCCCCATATTTGCCTTGTCCTAGGATCACCTGGGGAGCTTGTTATATACAAGGTTCTCGGGTTTCTCTCATAGGGATCCAGAATCTCTATGTTTAATAAATGTCCTAGAGGCTGGGCGCGGTGGCTCACGCCTGTAACCCTAGCACTCTGGGAGGCTGAGGCAGGAGGATTGCTTGAGCTCAGGAGTTTGAGACCAGCCCGATCAAGAGCGAGACCCCATCTCTACTATAAATAGAAACAAATTAGCCAAAAAACTAAAAATAGAAAAATTAGCCGGGCACGGTGGCGCGTGCCTGTAGTCCCAGCTACTCAGGAGGCTGAGGCAGGAGGATCGCTTGAGCCCAGGAGTTTGAGGTTGCTGTGAGCTAGGCTGACGCCACAGCACTC
>NW_012148408.1:2411045-2412995 GCF_000956105.1 Propithecus coquereli | reverse complement strand
CCTTGGCCTCCCAGAGTGCTAGGATTACAGGCCTGAGCCACCACGCCCGGCTAGTGTTGAGTTTAACTGAAAATGTGAGATGACAGGAAAGTCTCATCCTAATTCCTAGTATAGACATAGAGCAAAGTGAATTGGTCAGTACTTCAGCCTGTGCAAGGCAGAGGGAGATTAGATACTGTACTTATGATTTGTACCCATTATCTAGACAGAAATAACCCTGGAATGTAGAAAGAAAACAGAGTAATTCAATGTAACAAGCACGAGTCATGTGCCTAATGTGTGTCAGGCAGGGTCCTTTGTGCAGCAGGGATGCAAAGATGAAAGGCACGGTCCCTGTCCTCAAGGCGAAGAGACACGCATTTATTGAACCAGCCTTCATGCAATGCCGGTTCTGGTACGTTCTGCATCCTAAGTGCAAATGAAACAAAATCGGGACCCAAGGAAGGGTGGGGTGACTGGGGTGGAGGGAGGGTTGGGCAGGGTGTTCAGGTCGTGTATGGCAGCGATGGGTAACTGTCCATGAGAACTGTGTGCTCCCGTTCCACAGGGTAAAGCCAGGGGCGACGTTTCCTCTTTGCATCCAAAGGTGGCCACATGAACGTTCTTGCCAATGAAATGTGAGCAACAGTGACTTCCAGGCTGGAGCTTTTAAGAAGTCTGTGGCTCCTTCACTTTCTCTTTTGTTGGCTGGAAGCAGAGGATTCGAGGCAGAGCCATCAGCCAGCAGGGACCTGGGTACCAGGAATCAGTCTAACGAGGGACGCTGCCTGCCAGCCAGGCACACCTGCATCAGGCTGTTGCGTCAGGGAAAAATAAACTTCTATTGTGAGAAGCCACTCAGTTTGGGATTGATAAGAGTTAGTTACCCTAATTAATATGGATGAGTTCATGGAGGAAGTAATATTTGAACTTGGCGTTGAATAGTATGTGGAATATATACATTTTTTTTTTTTGGGTTTTCTTTTGTCACTCAGGCTGGAGTGCAGTGTCAGGATCATTGCTCACTGTAACCTCGAAACTCCTGGGCTCAAGTGATCCTCTTACCTCAGCCTCCCAAGTAGCTGGGACTACAGGCGCATGCCACCATATCTGACTAATTTTTAAAAATTTTTTTTTTGTAGAGACAAGGTCTTGCTATGTTGCTCCCAGCAGTATGTAGAAATTTTGATAAACAGAAATGAGGAGAAAGCATTCTAGATGGTAGGAACAGGGTAATCAAAAGCCTAGAGATGGGAAAATGCAGACCTTTTTCAGAGAAGCATGTGCTGTCTGATTCTGCTGAGGTTTGGCATTCTCAATGGGGCTAGACAGAGAAAGGTGGAAAGCTGAAGTGGGAAAGATCACGGCAGGTCCTGAAGGAGAGACAAAGGAGATTGTTTTGGTTGTGAATGCAATGGGGAGCCATGGGAGGTTCTTGAGCAGGAGAGTGGCATGTCTCTTTTGCCTGCCGGGTGGAGAGTTTTGAAAGAAGAGCTAGTATTATACCTCAAAGGTCCAGATTTAAGGCTGGCTCAAGAGGTTGAGAGGTAGTAGATACCTTAAGACACTTTTTATAAAACTTTTGAATACAGTATTTATATAGTTGCCTATGTGATGTAAACCAATTTCTAATATTACAAAATAAACTTCATGTAAATTTTTGTGGAGAATTTGGGGGCTCCATAGCTCTCATCCATTGCTCAAAGTGGTTCCGGACCCCAAAAAGGTTAAAGACAACTGCTAGATAAACAAGAATGATGCGGGGAAAGGCAACAGTTTCTCTTTTAGAATCCTACCATGCATAAAACTCTCCAGAGGGGCACGCTGCATCAGTGACACGCTGCCCGCAGGGCTGCCAGGGCTGCAGGCTCCAGGTGTTTATTGTGAGACGTTTTTCGGGAGGACTGCAGAGTGATATAAAAAACTTTTCTATTATAGAAAATTTCACGTACACACAAAGTTAGGCAGACT
>NW_012148408.1:2409012-2410995 GCF_000956105.1 Propithecus coquereli | reverse complement strand
TAATTAATCAATTTTCTTAATTAATAAATTATTCTGGCATGTACTTTGGGCTGAGAACCACTGCAAGCACCTTAGAGTACAGCCCTCCTGGCAGGCTAGGAGACATTTTCGCCCAGGTGGGAATTTCGGCATCCCTCACGTCACATGACCAGTGTTTCTCACAACTAGCTGCACATTAGAGTCACCTGGGGGAGCTTTTACGCTCCCAATACCCAAGCCCCACCTAGACCAATTAAATGAGAACCTGCAAAGGGGGTGTGGGGGGCAGAGTAGAGAGGCCAGGTCTCATTCTTTTTAAACAGCTTCCTAGGTGTTTCTACTAGGTAGAGGTCCTTGGAAGATGGCGCGTGGGCAGGTAAGTCGGGTGGTGCAGAAGCGTCCCAGCTGGAGTGTTCCATAAACCTTCAGTGACAGGCAGGGGCACAGACTTTTCTCACAGCCCCAGTTCTAAGAGCCAGGATTTAGTACACCTGCCAGATTCAATAAACCTGTGCTTCTGTTTTTAAAATTGGCTGCAATAGCCTTCCTTGTGAGAGGCCCTCTCCTGGCCATCATTTCATTATTCAGTATTTCCATAACGGATCCATCGGCCCGGCGGTAAAAGTGCCAGGGAGAAAACTTTTTAACGATCATGCATCTCTTTGGCTTTGTCGCCGTAATTTCTAGGGGAGCAACAATTACCTTGCGTCTGGCTGTTCTTCCTCTGAGTGCAGCATCCTTCCGGTTGGGTTAGAGGAAACATCAGTCTCCCTTTCTCTTTCCCTGGCAACGGTGCTTCCTGCATGCTAATGTCCAGCCCCTGCCTGGGAGCTGGGACTGCAGCCGGAACGTCCGCTTTAGGGATCCCCTCATTCCCATGTTTGTTCATTCAATAAATCTCTGTCAGCACCTTCTACGTGCTGGACACAGAGCTGGGTGTTCAAGTGTGACAAGTGCCATTCTGGAGATATGTTCAAAAAATGAAAGGAGAATTGAAGAGTAAGGAATTTTTTTTTTTTTTTGAAACAGAATCTTGCTCTGTTGTCCGGGCTAGAGTGGCGGGGTGTCAGCCTAGCTCACAGCAACCTCAACTCCTGGGCTCAAACGATCCTCCTGCCTCAGCCTCCCGAGTAGCTGGGACTACAGGTGCGCACCACCATGCCAGGCTAATTTTTCTATTTTTTGTAGAGACTGGGTTCTCGCTCTTGCTGAGGCTGGTCTCGAACTCCTGGCCTTAAGCGATCCTTCCACCTTGGCCTCCCAGAGTGCTAGGATTACAGGCCTGAGCCACCACGCCCGGCTAGTGTTGAGTTTAACTGAAAATGTGAGATGACAGGAAAGTCTCATCCTAATTCCTAGTATAGACATAGAGCAAAGTGAATTGGTCAGTACTTCAGCCTGTGCAAGGCAGAGGGAGATTAGATACTGTACTTATGATTTGTACCCATTATCTAGACAGAAATAACCCTGGAATGTAGAAAGAAAACAGAGTAATTCAATGTAACAAGCACGAGTCATGTGCCTAATGTGTGTCAGGCAGGGTCCTTTGTGCAGCAGGGATGCAAAGATGAAAGGCACGGTCCCTGTTCTCAAGGCAAAGAGACACGCACTTATTGAACCAGGCTTCATGCAATGCCGGTTCTGGTATGTTCTGCATCCTAAGTGCAAATGAAACAAAATCGGGACCCAGGGAAGGGTGGGGTGACTGGGGTGGAGGAGGGGTTGGGCAGGGTGTTCAGGTCGTGTATGGCAGCGATGGCTAATCGTCCATGAGAACTGTGTGCTCCCGTTCCACAAGGTAAAGCCAGGGGCGACGTTTCCTCTTTGCATCCAAAGGTGGCCACATGAATGTTCTTGCCAATGAAATGTGAGCAACAGTGACTTCCAGGCTGGAGCTTTTAAGAAGTCTGTGGCTCCTTCACTTTCTCTTTTGTTGGCTGGAAGCAGAGGATTCGAGGCAGAGCCATCAGCCAGCAGGGACCTGGGTACCAGGAATCAGTCTAA
>NW_012148408.1:2404343-2408202 GCF_000956105.1 Propithecus coquereli | reverse complement strand
GGCGTTTATTGTGAGACGTTTTTCGGGAGGACTGCAGAGTGATATAAAAAACTTTTCTATTATAGAAAATTTCACGTACACACAAAGTTAGGCAGACTCGTACAATGAACTCCTCTCACCCCGCTTCCATACTTCTACCTCGTTGTCAGTCTTGTTTCGTCTGTTCTCCTGCCATCTTCCCTCCTGTATTATTTTGAAGCAAATGTCAGGCATCATATCACTTTATCTGTAAATATTTCAGTAAGTTTCTCCAAAAGATAAGGACCTTCTAAAAAAGAAAATAACCGTAATACCATTATCACAGCTACAAAAATGAACATGATGCTTTTATATCATCAAATCCCTAGTAAGATATTCATATTCTGTGTTATCATTTTAATAGACTTTTAAAAATAAAGTTTGTCTTAAACGTTTAAAAGATTCTTTCTTTCATCTCTAAAACCATCGCACTTATCTAGAGACCAGTTCGAGTTCAGCTCAGAGAACACTCAGGTGTTCCTATGGTGCTAGAGCTCACTGGGTTTGGAAGTTTCGCTAACGGTGGCGGAGGGCACAGTTTTGGTGCTGGTCCCATTCTGCCCCGAGTTGGGTTCACATGTGTCTGGTGAACTGGTGACAGGATCTCTGGGCAGAGAACCCAGCCAAAGGAAGCATCAGGAACCAGCCTTGACTCACCTGACCTAGTGAGTGGAGTGAGTTGTAATGTGAGTGCCATGTGGCCACTGTCCCTCTGATCTGTCTCCTGGCTTAGTCCCATTTGCAGTGAAAACGGGGTGAGGGGGTGGGCGCAGATTCCCCTAATACTCTTTAAGACGTCGAGGCACAAGCTGAATAGAGTTGGTACCCCTGTAACACAGAAGTGGGGAGTGGTGTGGTTCTCTCCGCCAGACCCCCTCGGTCAGAGGCTGGTGAGCTGGGGCAGAGGAGGGGCTGGATTTCTGCAGGTGCGGCATTGCCCTGGAGGAACCCCTGAAACCAGAGGAGGGGAAAACCCTCAAACACCACCCAGACACTGACTCCGCTTGCTTGTGAGCACATCTGAGACAATCCCTGGGGACCGCAAGCTACGTGACGAGGGCAGAGAAGTATAGAACATACCTTCATGCTCACGCGCGCCCTCTGCAAACGTTATTATTTTCCCGCCTTCCGTGTGTGAGACCGAGTTCAAGTAGCAGGAAGAGTCACACAGCTAGCAAGTGTGGTGCCTTTAAATCCAAAGCTGTGTTCCTCTCACTCCACACTGCCTCCTACTAAAAGGGGCTGCTGTGGGGGAGGAATGGGTGGGCTGCATCAGGGACCCGCTGAGGACCGTGAGACATTGCTTGTCTTTGCCTTCCCAACCACTCCACGAAGTCACTTTCATCCTCACTCTACAGATGGGGAAGTGAGGCTCAGTTGTCCTGACTCCAAAGCTCATGATCAAGGTCAAAATAGTTCATTGGCTATTTCCGGGGAAAACTTGGCTTTGATCTGTGGTTCGGAAAAAAAAAAATGGATTTTCATTTCAGGGTTCAGATAATTAGGTTGGTTCTTTCTTATTTGTGGTTCAAAATTTTAGCTTGGATCCTTGGCCCTAACAGTCTCTGGTTCTCCATAGATATTAAATAAATGAAAAGCCACAAAGGTGATGTGTCGCATCGTACTTGGGCATCTGGAGGCAGCGAGCTTTTACTCCGGCCCCTGGCTCTGGGGGGCGGGTGGCCAGTATTTATCAAGACGGACAATGGCTGTGGGGTGTGACTGCCGAGTGATGACTAATATTAAAGGGGATTTGGTAAATAAAAACGAGTTTTGCTTGGAACCATTTTTATCAGGCGGGCTTCGGTGCAGGTGCTATTTCGCGTGCGTAGGCAGACTGGGCCGAAGCTGGTGCTGGGTGGTGGCTGACGGCTGTGTCTTCTGACTTTTCCAGCTCCAGGGCAAGGGCTGTGCCAGGAGGCGCTTCTCAGGCATCCTTCTTACACCTCTGAAGGAGCCATTCCCCACCCCGTCTGACTCAGAGAGTGGGGAGCAATGCCAGAGGGGGATGGAGCCAGGCACAGGCCCGGGCAGAACACGCGAGGCCGCGCATTTCTAACCGTGAAAAACTGGACGTGGCGCAGGCACACACTGGTCAGAGAGGAGGGGAGAGGAGGAAGGCATTCCAGCACCTACTCTGTGCCTCAGTTTTGTGCAACCACATTGACACCAATCTCTAGCTCATGGATGAGGAATAAATATGGAGGTGGGAGACGGGGCATCTCTCCAAAAGGAGATCCAGAGCTCTGGTCTAGGGCAGCTTTGCCTAGAACGTGTGCTGACAGGGGTCTTGCCCTGCTGCTCGGGGGCTCAGGCACAAGCATGCCCTCCAGCCTTAGTGTGACACCCTTCCCCCCCACACATGAGGATTGCAAACCAACCAATTAATCAACCAACCAACCAACCAGCCAACCGGTCAACCAGTCCAAAGTCACACAGCTCCCAAGTGGCAGGTGGATTTGAACCCTGCTCTTCCTGGGCATCCTTTTCCTCCACAGCTATTCCTTAGTTTGGAAGCCTCACCATTTCTTGCCTGGACTGTTACAGTAATCTGACTAGTCTCCCTGCTTCCGATTGGGCAACTCGTCCATCCATCGTTCATTCACTTGACAAATATCTATTAATAGTACTTGTTCTGTGCCGGGAAGGGCATGTTGATTGCTATTTGCTCAGACCCCTCTTTCATTCCTCTGAGACCCTCCAAGATTCCTTTAAGGGACCAAGCAAGCCCTCCATGCCACTACTCCCTAAAAGCAGGCTCCATCCTGGGCTGCCACAGTGCACAACCTACACGACTGTACACAGCAGCTCTGCCTCCAGCACCCTTGGTGTCAATCACAGTCTTGCTGTATATACATTTGTTTTTTAAGAGACGGGATCTCATTCTGTTGCCCAGGCTGGATTGTAGTGGCCCAGTCATAGCTCACTTCAGTCTTGGACTCCTGGGCTCAAGTGATCCACCCCCTTCAGTTTCCCAGGTAGCTGGGACTACAGGTGTGTGCCACCACACCTGGCTAATTTTTAATTTTTTTGTAGATACAGGGTCTTGCTATGTTGCACAGATTTGTCTCAAACTCCTGGCCTCAATCGATCCTCCTACCTCAGACTCCCAAAGTGTGGGATTACAGGTGTGAGCCACTGAGCCCAGCCAAGTATTTTGTAAACTACACGAATGCTAAGGAATTCTTCTTCTTACTATTACTGTGTGAGAAGTCTGGGACCCTGTTCTAGAATTGTCCTCATCAATTCTCAATAGACCCCAAGAGTTCCCTCCCTGACTGCAATCCTCTGCATCCTCAGACTTCCCCTCCAGGGTTCCAGGAGCTTATAATCACCCCTCCTCCTCAGCCTCTGCCTTCACTTTGTGTATCCACACAGGGGAAGGTAAGGGAACCCACGCTCACTGAGACCTTTTATGTGTCAGGCCCATGCCGAGAAATTTACAGAGAGTATTCCATTTAATTTTCAACAACCTCTGCAGAAAGAGGTATCACCATCCCCATTTTAGGAAAAACAGAGTCTTCTTTTTTTTTTTTCAGGGAAAAACTGTGCCTCAGACTTGATTTTCTCAAGGTCATGTGTGTGTGAAGTGACAGGCCCAGGATTTGGGCTTAAATTTCATAAGACTCCAAACCCTGGGTTCCAGCATCCGACAGCTTAGGTTTGTATTCCAGCTCTTCCACTGACTAGTCGTGTGTGCCTAGGGAAATTGCTAAATCTCTTGATGCTTTCTCTTCTTGGTGAAATGGGGGTGGCAATAATTTCTGCCTCTCTGGGCTGGTAGGAGGATCAAAGGACTTAAAACAAGTAAAACGCTATGTGCCTGGCATACTCAATAAAT
>NW_012148408.1:2366918-2403513 GCF_000956105.1 Propithecus coquereli | reverse complement strand
TGCTTGAGCCCCGTGACTGCTCCCCTCCGTTTTCTTCATGCTTTGAATTCACAGTTTAGTGTGTTCAGACGGCAGGTGACAAACTAGGGATTGTGGAGAGACCAGTGTGTGTGTCCACGGCTTTCCCTTGGTGGAAGGCTGTAATCCTGATGGCAAAGCCCTGAGTCTCCCGACCCAGTTGGGGGTCCGCGCCTCTTCCCAACTTCTCTAAAACTTTCCTAGTGACAGGGAATCGGGGTCTATGTAGACATTACAAGTGGGCACCGAAGTCCAGTTTTTCTCCCCTTTGGGTACCCGGAGGACTATAATCCAGTGTCCTTCTGTCTCGTGGGCCGTGGGAGGAAATGATGTGTGTCACTTCTAGGCTGAAGTATACAGGAGCAGGTGCACCACCTGTCTTCCCCAGCGGTGGCAGCCGTGTCACCTGTGGGGTGGCTCTGGGATAGCGCAGCCTCCGTAAACCTGGTCCCTGCATGCCTGCACGGGCTGGAGCACTGCTACTCTCCCAGCCCTCGTAGGAGGCACATGGATGAGAAAGAAACTGTCGTATTAAGCCACTGAGATTTTGGGGCTGTTTCTACAGCATTACCCAGCCTGTCCTACCCAACACAGGGTCCCTGCTCTGGAACACACCTGGTGTACATGCGGCCTTGCTTGGCCTAAGTGTGCCTCTCCCAGGGGTGGTAGGAGTTTGGGGGCCGTGTACATTTTGCTAGACCTGTACCTCTGCGTTTCTGCTTGGTGCCTGCACCATGGGTCACATCTGGTGTTTGTCCCTGCCCTTCACTCAATAGGGAAGCAATAAAGTTACTTTTGTTCGTTTTTCTCTTTTAAAAATTAAGTTTTATTTTTATCAAGGCAAAATGAGTACCTGTTTCAAACACTAAAATGGTGCGGTATTACATCCCACTCCTGATCGCAGCTCCCGAGAGTCAAATACCTCGAATTTTTCTAAGCCCTCCTTTTAGCATTTTTTACCATATTTCTGAATCACCTGTTTATACTGCTATTTCCTGGTTTAAAATTTTTCTGTGTTATCTACTGAACCTCCTAAGAACAAAGATTCAGCTCTGTTCCCCCAACCCTGGCAACACCCCTTCTCCTGCCACTGTGCTCACTTCTATTCTCTTTCTCCTCATACAGTTATATTATGACTTTTAGTTGAATCAATATCCCGTGTTTATTATGACTATGAAAATGTTGTTCATGGTTGGATCACATGAGGTGCAATGATTACATTTTATTTCTTATACGATATGGTAGAAACAGCGCTATGTGTTCACCTCCCGTCTTCTATTCCTGGGCACATAGGTAGATGACATTTTCCAGCCTCCTTTGCAGTTCAGCTGGGACCATGTGACAAAGTTCTGGCCAGTGGAGTTGTAGGTGGAAGTGACGTGGCCTTTTCCATCCAAGGCAGCCCACGGCCCTCTCCACATTCTGGCTCTGCCCTGCAGGTGGGGGGAGTGCAGGACTCTGAGACGGTGAAGGTGCAACGCGGAAGCAGCCTGGGTTCCCGAGTCACCACGCGGAGGAGAGCGGCCAGCCCGCATCAGCCTGTGAATGAGACGCGCGTGAGATATAAACCTTTCTGTGTTAAGCCACTGAGATTTCAAGACGTCTCTGTTGTGGCAGCTAGCATTAATTACCTAATACCTTCGGCATTAAAAAAAATGCTTTTCTAGTTTGCTTAATGCTCTTTTAATGATCCTAATTCATCCCCCAAACTTTCCCACTGTATTATAAACCTCCTCTCAGTGAGCTCACATACTCAGGCTCTTCAGCTGTGCTCCCCACCCTGTGCCCCCAACTGATCCTTGTGCCTAGTGATGGGGCCTCAGGCTTTTCCCTGTGTGACAGGCAGGCAGGAGGCTGGTCAGAGGGGAAATGGGTTCTATTTAAGGAGAGGCAGTGGAACAATGGCTAAGAGCTTAAGCTCTTCAGATTTAGTAGCCAGGTGACTTTGGGCAGTGTTCTCAACCTCTCCAAGCCTTAGTATTCTCATCTGAAAAATGGGAATAATAATCTCAACTTTGTAGGACTGCTGTGAGGATCAAGTGAGATAATACCTGTAAAATGCTCAGTGCCAATTCTGGCGTAGAGGATGTGCTGGTCAAGGTCAGTTATTATTTTTAAGTTGAAAGATGCTCTGGGGAACGACCAGGCTCCCCAAGGACCAAGGAATTTAACCTGGGAGTGAGTTCTGCTTTGTTTCCCACTATAGGCAGCTGCTCCCCAACTCTAGAGACCGGCTGAGGGGTGCCAGGATGGAGAGGTGCGACCCAGGGTGTGGTGGCAGGAGACTTGCCAGGGACTGGGCCACTTCCAGGAATCTTCTTTTATCTCCTCAGCATGGGCTGAGCAGGCCGAGCTGGGGCTTCCTGTGTGTCCTGGGGTACCCCCACCTCCCCATCCCCTCTCTCCACCCTTGGCTTAGGAGGCGGTTCGGCTTCATTCCCTCTGGTTGGGGTGCCAATTAATTCAACGACAAATATTTATTGAGCACCTACTCCAGGCCAGGCACTGTGCTAGGCAGGGGGTTACAAGTTAACAAACAGACTTTTCCTTTAAAGAGTTAACAATGAAGTGGGAAAGGCAGATGGGGAACTAGTAAGTGTATAATGAAACACTAGTGTGAGTGCTGGAAGGGAAAACAATCGGGTCCTCGGAAGGAGTACCCAGGGTGACCCACTGCACGTTGGGTGGTCAGGATGGCCCCCAGGAGGACACCTAGGGTGGCCAGGCAGCTGGGGAGCAGCACGTGCAGACATCCCGAGGAGGGAAAGCCCCTGGCTGGTCGAGGCAGCCGACAGAAGCCAAGGGGACAGTGAGTGGTCTCGGTCAGCAGGGCAGATTGGAAAGCAGAGGACCCCCTGACTTAGGGCAGGGGACTGATGTGATCAGATTTGTGTTTTGAAAAGGTCACTTTGGTTACCAACCGCTTCCTCTGCGCCTCAGTTATTATGAGAAACCAAGGCTGGAGAAGAGGAGGGTGGGGTGCAGGCAGGGAAGGGAAGGCCCATGAGGGAGGGTGAGACCTTAGCAACCTGACCATGGCCTATTTCAGTAGCTACATCTTTTGGGCCCATCCTGGAGGGTGGGCGTCACCATGGCAACATAAGTGGACAAATATTTCAGGCTTTAAAAAAACATCTGTCTACGCATCAGCTGTCATCCATGCAGATCCACGTTAACGCGAACACAAAAGTCTTCCCCAGCAAACCCCTTCCGCCCACACGCCCAGAGGCATTTCTGATTTTGAAGCTTAGCTGGTTTCTATTCGCAGGAGAAACATGTGGCGTGAGGGCAAGCGACGATGAGGCCTCGGAGCTCCTTTCCCACTGAAAGCCCAGGAGAATGTCTGCATCAGACTGAGCCACGCTCAACACGGGCCTCGGATGAGCAGAGGCCCAAGTGCAAGGCCAAAGGCCCTATTCATGCTCACCTGTCTGGTTCTCCTTTATCAGCGTGGCGCACACATGTTGTCGCAAGAAAAGCCTTCACAGGCCACATCCCAGCTTCTACACGGTGAATGCTCCTTCCTTTGGGTTTCCATTATACCTTGAGCACACCCCCGTGATGGCATTTATCATGCATTAGCCACTTGTTGGTTCATTTACCCGACACTTATTAAACATCCAGTAGCCAGGTATCATGCCGGGCACTGGGGATAGAGGGCTGGACAAGAGGAGCCTTGTGCTCTCATGGGCTTGTATTGTAATGGGGGGAGATGAACGATCGCCCAGTAAACCAACGGCTGAGCAAGATAACGACAGACAGGAATAGGTTCTCGAAGAAATAGAAGAGGTGAGGTACGTGGTGGGTTGGAGGTGGATGGGGCTTCTCTAGCTTGGTTTGTAGCGAAGGCCTCTTGCTATTTCTTGAACACGCCACGTTGATTCTCTCCTCAGGGCCCTTCAACTTGCTGTTCCCACTGCCTGGAAAGTTCTTCCACCAGATTTTCCCGTGGCTGCCTCCTTTGGAACAGAAGTCACCTCCTCAGACAGGGCCCCTGTGACCACCTTAACCAAAGTAGCCTGTATTTATTCATTTAACACTTTATGATCCGCTTCGACCCACTAGAGATGCGAGCTGTCATGAGGACAGGGGCTTTGCTTTGTAGGCTGTTCGTTTCAGTTATGGTTTGGTCAGGAAAACAGAAGCCCCCCATCCAACACTCCACATGTGAAGGGTTTTAATCTGTGCAATTAGAGGCTTACGCAGTTGTTGGGAGAGATGGGTGGAGATTAGAGAAGCCATGGGTGCTGTCAGCTTGCTGCTGTAATGCAGGTGGTTCTTGAGTGCTCACCTGCAGGCCACTGTGAGTGTTGTCTTAGTGCGTAGCAAGAAGGAAAGTCATTCTTGAGAACCTACCTAGAGGCTGTTGTGAATCTTAAAAGAACTTTCAGGAAGCTGCTGCTGACTAGCTTACTTGCCTACAAGTAATTTTCAGGCACTTACCTTGAAGTTGCTGCAAACCTCACATCCATCATCCACCCATAAGTCAGCCTGCAACTGCTCGGAGGAAAACGGCCTCTCCTCATTTGTCTTCCAAATCTCATTTGAAAACCTCTCATCGGCAGCCTTTAACCCAGAAACACACAAGGCAGGAGATCCTGGGAAATGTGTTTCTTGGCTTTCCCTCTGCAGAGAAGGCTATAGAAGGGGGTGGCAATGACATTGAGTGGGAACATATGATCCAACACGCTACAACGGTGCACGACACACAGCAGGTGCTCAAGCAGTAGTTGAATGATTGGAAGAATATGTCCTTGGTCTTTGGTGGGGCCAAGATTTGAACCCTCAATTGACTCCAAAGACCAGGCAGCACCATTCAAACACCAGCTGAACAAACTGTGACCTTGATCTAGAGGCCCAGGCTGGAACTGCTGGCCAATGAGTCCCAGACAGGGTCTGTGCCACAAATATGCCAATGGAGCTATGCATATGAGGGATGGACCACCCCCCCCGCCCACCCACCTTTTCTGATGCTTAAAAAAAAATTAGAAGTCTCTTGTTTTACTTTTTAAATTTATATGAATTTTGTACTCTTTCTTATAATGTGTATGGTTGCTTTATTATAAAAATAAGGTCTTTCTGACCCGTCATTGAGTAGCACTGATGTTACAGGTGATGTGTATGATTTAGCAGGGGTAGGGGTGGGAGGCTGCAAGTATATACTGGGCTTCAGGACTGATTACTGCAGAGCCCAGTACACAAGGAAGATGTGGGGCCCCTGCTCAAAAATTAGAATTTCAAGCAGCACCATCAGAGCACTAAACCAAGTGTGAGGCCTTCAGAGCACGGGCCCTGTGCGACTAGTAACGAATTACCACAAACTGATGGCTTCGCACAGCACACATTTATTTTCTCACGGTTCTCGAGGCCACATGTCCGAAATGGGATTCATGGGGCTGGAATCAAGGTGTGGGCAGGGCTGCACCCCCTCGGGAGGCCCCAGGGGGCGGACCATCGGTTTCCCAGCCTCCTGCAGCTTCCGGAGGCAGCCTGTGCGCCTTGGCTCGTGGCCCCTTCCCCACATCGCTTCTGCATCTCCTGCTTTCTCTGTAGTCACATCTTCCGACTTTCTCTTATAAGAACACCTGTGATTGCATTCAGGGCCCACCTAGATAACACAGGATCATCTCGAACTTCTGAATTTAATCATATTTGCCAAGTTCCTTTTGCCTATAAGGTTCATATTTGCAGGTTCCAGGGATTAGGACTTGAATATCTTTGGGGACCATTATTCTGCCTCCCACGCGTGTCCTTGAAGCCAGCCCTGCCAGGCTCATAGCTGAATCCTCTGGTTTGAAAGAGGCAGTCTGTGAGGCTCATGGCAGAAAGGGCGAGTGGCCTGCAAGGTCCCTGGGGCCACCGGTATGTGAGTGAGGGAGGGAAATACAAAGCCTGGAGCCTCCGTGCTGCCCCAGTGGGTCGGGGTCTGTGTCCAGTGGCCATGGCGATCCAGAGATTCATGGACTTCGGGCTGCCCATGAATTAAGGTTTCCAGATATAGCAAGTAAAAATATGGGACATGCAGGTATTTTATCTGGCCACCGTGTCCCTGATTCCTGTTGACATGCTGCTCTGCCTCCAAGGGGTAATGTTCAGCCTTAGCCTCCTGGGTCTATGTGAGACCCTCCCAGGCATCCCCCTCCCAGCCGGGCCTCAGGTGTGCAGCCAGAATGTGAGAAGCTGGGCCTGAGAGCTCAAAGGCAGTCAAGGGGAGGAGACCTCCAAGGTGGCTGGGGAAGAAGCTTGGGTTTGCTGATCTTCAGGACAACAGCACTTCCTCACAAGGAGTGCAGAGCATTTCCTAGGTCATTGCTAACTGTCCTCCAGCCCTGGGGGGCCGTGGGCCTTGAGTAAGTATGTGGCCCTCCAAGGGTCAAAGGCAGCTCATCAGTGCAGGACGCAGGGCTCATGGAATAAACACTGTGCTTCACTTCCTCTGCAAACATTGCACATCTGAGAAACTAATTTCCTTTTCCAGACACATCTTGCCCAGCTGTGCAGGCCTTTGGCAGGCTGGGGTTGGACTTAATAAAGTAGAGGTGGTCAGAGCAGCAGGCTTTCAGCAGCATTAATGCCCCCCAATATTGCACTTCACCGGCAGAATGGCCCTGTGCTCTGCGAAAATGCAGGTCTGAGAACATGCCCGAATTTACTTTCCTGAGATGGGCCACAGGGAAACAGACCAAGCGGTTCTTATCCTCCTATTTACGGTATTTCACAAAATCCAAGATGTCACAATAATTGTAAGAAGCATCATGTTTTAAATGTACCACCACCAACAAAAATGCTGCCAACTATGATGTAGCATTTGTTTGTAAGATGCATCCTGATTTCCGAATTCTTAAATTGTGCAAGATGGGCATCTTAGAATCAATGAAATGTGGCATTCATTCAGTGAAATATGATATTATTTCCTTATTTGATAATACCATAGTATGGTATTATGGTAGGTTTATAGTCAGCTCTATGCTCGTGGAATAGAATCATGGAAGAAAAATCATAAAAATGACAATAATTCACTCATTTATTAATATTTATCTATAAGTTGATCCTGGCCTTGTGGCGCCACGCTTCTCCTTAACATTTAAGAAGAAAAGGTTCCAAGTCCAGTGGGACTCCTGGGGCCCAGGTTTCTCTTAGGGACCTCCCGCTCTGACTTCCTGCTTCCACTAGATTCTCCCCTCCATCTGACCCTCACGTAGATAATTCCCACTTTTAAAAAAATGTATTGCAGTAAAATACACAACATAGAAAATTTACCATTTTAACATGAATAATTCAGTGGCATTTGGCGCATTTCCACTGAATTTGTGATCTTACTGTGTCCTTCCTTCTGTGAGTGGTTTCTTTCCCCTGCCCTGTGTGGACACTAAAGCAGAACCTAGCATTTTCCCCTGGATTCTCCAAATCAGCTTCAGACGCCAGGCTGTCATGTGTAGCAGATGTTTACTGATATTCGAAGGAGGCAGAAGGCGTCTAGCCAGCCCAGTCCAGCACTACGTTAAACCCTCTCTCCTCTCCTAGCCTCTGGGAGACTTACTGGCTGCCTCTTGGCCCCCAGTTTGCCTCCCGAGGTGTTCCTGAGCTCTCCTCTCCTTCTCAGGCCTCCCTGCCAGCTCCTTGGTGGGCTGCCAAATTCCCGACTTTATCACGCAATTTTGCTCTCTGTCCTTCTCCCCTGCTTCATTCCCACCCATTCTGGAGGCTTCACCTTTTGCAGGTATTCTCTCTACAAAGGACCACCTTGCCTGGACAGAGACTGATGTGCCGCTTCCCCAGTGAGGGAGAAACCCTTCCTAAGTCAGCAATTCACTGTCTGGATGCTTTGGACTCAGCCAGGCTGTCTTCTCTACCCTTGCGGAGCAACTCACCGTTCTGCAGCCTGTGTCAGATGTGTGCAGACAAGCGCAATGCAGTGACTGTCACGCTCTCAGAAAGGGGAGCTCCAAGCTTCCCAGAGCAGAAAGGGGCGTCCAGACCCAGTTACGGTCAGATGCTGCAGGTTGCTATGGCCAAGTTCCCATCCCCCATCTGGTACTTGCTCCCTAATTTGCCTTTGGGAACCACACCCCACCCCCTTCTCACTCCACTGGGTTTAGGTGGGGCTGACTCCATCCCCAGGATCCAGGGCTGGGCACATGCCCCAGGCTTGTCTGACCCAGCAGCGTCCCACCAGGACATTAGTGGCCTGAGATGGGGATAGGTTTAGGGATAGACCCAATGCAGGCCAGTAAAAGTAAACCTCGGGTCTTGTTCTGGAACTACCATATTGGGTCAGAGATGCTCTTGCTCATCTAGCGTCGCTCAACTGACAGATGTGAGCCTGGAGATGCTGGTGGTCTTCTGCTTACAACATGGAGCAAGCCCGCTGCAGAATGAAGATAACTTAGAGGAAACCAGCATCAAGAGGGGACATCCTGGATGACTGGATACCAGGTGGGAAGCCCACTTTCAGTTTTGAAAGCCAAAATCATTACTTTTCAGCATAAGGCAGCTTGACCTAGGCTTTTGTGGATTATAGCCCTAGAAGCCTTGACTAACAGTCATGGAAGGCTGCAAAGAGGAGGTCACAATTGAGTAGGGCTTTGAAGGATATGTAGGAGTTTGCAGACAGAGAAGGTAAGAAGTGCATTGTAGGCAGAATGGGCAGTATGTATGCAGGCGAGAAGGCGAGCGTGGTGGGAGGGCAGGAGGCACTGGAGATGTGGGTGGCAGCTGGGTGGCAGAAGGCCGTGAGTGTCATCCTCAGTTATTTACGCATGGTCCTGGAGCTGGTGCTATGCTGGGGTTTTTCTCCCTTGAGTTTATGATCCTCGTGTTGCAGATGACGAAACAGAGTGCTGGGAAGAAGGTGTGTGTTTCAGTGGCCCCACTGAGAACACCACATGGGTCTTGAGGCTGAGCCTCCTGGGATGTAGAGGACAGGTTTGCCTAGGTGGCCACAGGGCCGAAAGGTAAGACAATGGAGGGACGAGAGCTGACTTTGACTGGGCACATACTCAGTCCCAGGCTCCCTTGTGTGTGCTTCCAGCTTAGCCTTCTGAGAGCATGGAGGGTGGGAAATCCAGGTGCGTGGGTTTAGCCTGGGGTGCTCAGCTTGGCTGTATGTGAATTACCTGGGGCACTTTTAAAACCACAGATAAACTGGGTGCAGTGGCTCACCCCTGTAATCCCAGCACTTTGGGAAGCCAAGGTGGGAGGATCGCTTGAGGCCTGGAGTTCGAGACTGGCCTGGGCAACGTATACAAAAAATTTTTTAAAAAATTAGCTGGGCATGGTGACGCACTCTGTAGTCCCAGCTAGTCCGGAGGCTGAGGTGGGAGGATCCCTTGAGCCCAGGAGTTTGAGGCTGCATGAGCTATGATCCCACCACTGCACTTTAGCTCAGGTGACAGAGCGAGATCCTGTCTCAAGAAACAAAACTGCTGGTGTCTGGGCCAGCACAGACTGATTAAATTAGCATTTTGATTGGGGCCTTCGATGGGTGTGTTGTACGGCCTCTCCAGGTGATTTTAATAGGCATCAGGTTAAGAGCCATTGGCTGGGGGCAGCGGTTCTCAGTCACCTGGTGATCTTGTTAACACAGGTTGCTGGGCCCCATCCCACTCATCCTGACTCAGTGGGTCTGGGGTGGAGCCTGAGAACCTGCATTTCTAATAAGTTACCAGATGCAGTTGATGCCGCTGGTCCTGTGCCCACATCAAGAATCAATGGCTTGGTCCAAGTCTCCTTAACAATTAGTTCAAGTGAGTTCAGGTTTTGGGTCCCTCCCAGAGTTGGATCCTGGACTTCTGGACCTGCAGTCTAGTTCTGGCTCAGCCGTCTGCTCCCAGACTGGCCACATCCCTCTCTGAGCCTTAGGCTGCTGTCACAGGACGACATTATCTCCCAAGTGCTCTTAAGCTCTAAGAATCTTCACCGAGTCTGTGGCCCTCAGACATTTTAATTTTGGTAAAACTTGAGGAGCAGGAGTGGTTTGGGGATTGGTGGGAGGGTCGCTGGGCTCATTCCCTGCCAGGATGGACCAGATTGGGCCCCAGGCCAGTGGGCACTGAGGAATGAACAAGACAAGCCCTGAGAGTTATATTTTTTTTCTTTTTTCAACTTGCAGGATCAACCAGGTAAGGCCCTGCTGGTTCTTTAAGGGCTTTAGAAGAGAAGGAAAGAAGAGAGTGGGAAGTGATGTTCCCAGAGATCCATGGCTGGCTGTACACAGCGAGTGGGCCCACCTCTGGCACCAGTTTTCCACTGGAAGCATGAATGTTAAAAGAGTAGTGTTAATAATAAGGGAGTAATGATACTCCCTCATTTATGCACTAGGCCTTGTGCTGGGCACTTGCAACCGGTGTTTTGTGTAATCCTCCAACAGCTTCTGGTAAGTTCATCCCCATTTTATGGAGGAGCTCACGGAGGCTTGGGAAACTGAAGCAAATTGCCAAGGTCAAACAGCTAGCTTGCAGAGGAGCTGGATTTTGAACCCAAGTCTTTGTGACTTTGCACTGTACATGCTTCCTCCTGTCCGCTGCCACTGTCCCAGCATCCTGAATACTTGTCCATGCCATTTGGGTGGGCCCCGCCTTGGCTGAAGCCACTATCGGCTGCTATTCCATAAGTGAGGGTCTCAATCCTTGTGAACTAGGAAATAAGGAGAATCTGTTGGGTCTTGGAATCTGTGTTTGGAATCTGGGTCTCTGTGTCTTCATCCTGGCAGTGCTGAGGGACCTGGGCCAAGTCACTACCTCTCTCTGGGTCACTGTATTAAGTAAGGGTTCTCCAGAGAAACAGAACCCATAGAGAGAGAGAGAGAGAGATATCAATTTGTTATAAAGCATTGGTTCACATGATCATGGAGACTGGCATGAATCTGAAGGTAGGAAAAAGCTGATGTCCTTCCAAGGCAGTCTGATGGAAGAATTCCCTCTTATTCGAGGGAGGGTCAGCCTTTTTGTTCTATTCAGGCCCTCAACAAGTTGAATGAGGCCCACCCACACTGGGGAGGGCAGTCTGCCAATTCAAATGTTCATCTCATCCAAAGACACCTTCACAGACACACCTAGAATAATGTCTGACCAAATATCTGGGCACCTGTGGCCCAGTCAAGTGGACCCATAAAATTAACTATCAAGCCACTTAGTGAAAAGTAGAGGGGCTCAGTAAGCCAGCGGCAGGTCAGTGTCCAGGCTGAGAACTTTCTGGGAAACACTGAACTTCTCCCAGCCTGGCACACAGCAGTCCTGGGACAGTCACAGGAACAGGTATTTTTTCCCAGCTGTAAGCTGCTTGCGCTTTTTGCTGGCCATGCTGTTCTCACCGGCATCATTAGCCACCTTGCTACCCTGTGCTCTGCTCGGCGCATTCTGGGTGGCCCCAGGACAGGGGTGAAATGAGGCCCAAAGCTGTCCAGGCAGGGAGAGAAGTGGCATTCTCTGCTTGCTCCCAGCTTCCCTGGGAGCGTGGTGGGGAGACAGCCTGGGAGTCGGAGCTGAATCTGCCTTCAGAGCTTCCTGGCCAGAATGGGGGCTTGCCCTGCACCTGGGCTCAAACTCTGCCGCAAAACACTGGCCGGGAACAATGGACTGGAGCCCAGTGCGTCCAGAGGACGGAAGGAGGCCAGATCCTGCCCAGGCATTGTCTGGAGGGTGACCTCTGTTGTCGGGGTGGCTGGGGGCGGTGGAGGATCAGACTGCACAGGACCCCTCTGGCTGCTTCTGCATGGGAGCCCCAACTTGCTGCCCCCCACCCAACTGTCCCTACCCTTAGGTCTGACTGCAGAGCTGCTGTGTGTGTCTTGCCTCTCATTGCTACTCTCCCTCTCTGTGCTTTCCTGCTGCTTCATACGTGACACACTGACGTTCAGGCTTTCCGGAAAAGCGGTCCCTTCTGCCAGAGCAGGCTTGTGTGTCTTTTATGTTTGCTCCCGCACTGCCTTTGCTTGGGCTTGGTGTATTAGTTATTTGGTTTCTTCAGAGCTGGGCCTGTGAGGAGGAGGAGGAGGAGGAGGAGGAGGAGGAGGAGAAGTGGGTTGTGTTTGGGGGTCCTCCTTCAGAGAGAAGGTGTTCCTATGACGGATGAGCCAGGAAAGACCTCAGGGTCCCCAGGAGGGGGCCAGCTGGCCTCTAGAGAGGGGGAAGGGCCCCAGCCCCAGAAGCTACAGCCTTGGGTGGGGGCAGGCACGGGAGTGAGTTTGGGGGAGACAAGGAGGCCCACGGAGTGGGAGGGTGTTCCGGTCCCCTGCACTTGATAGCACCCCTGAGCCTGCTGGGCGTGCGCATGTGGTGACCGTGTGAGACATGGGCGTGCGGCCTACAGAGGAATGTAGGTGTTGTCGTAAAGTGTTTTCACATCAAAAAATTAAAAAGAAGGGAAAACGTGGGAAGTGATAATATATGAAGACAATGTTTTGCAGAGGTATTGGCATGCCTGGTGTTTGAGGAAGTGGGGTGCTGGGGGCCCTCAGAGGTGCTTGTGTGCCAGGTGGCTCAGCAGTGGGGCGGTGGTCAGAGAAGGCAGCAGGTGTGCTTGCGAGATGGGCTACCTTGAGCCAGTGCCTTATTCAATTGAGGGTAGTGGGTGCCAGATCTCTCACTGTTAGAGAAGTGATGTGCAAACATGGCAAGGGGAAGGCCAGAAAGAACCCTCAGGAGTTGGATAGCTATTAACTCATTGATGTGTAGAGATTTACACACATGCACATTAAAACCATAAGTCGGGGGTATGTATATATGCAGATATATGTAAATATACAGTTGTTGTTTGTACATATACAGGTATGTGGATTTCTTAGCTTCTAGAGGGCCTAGAAGCGATAACATTCTGGCAGTGATGAGCACACCCAGCTCCCAGATCTCAGTTTCTAAACACCATTCTCTACTAAAATGACCCAGTGCTTCTTAGAGGAGTTAGTGCTTCCAGAGATGGAGCAGGAAGAGGACAAGATGAACTTGAAACATCTTTGCCAGAAAGTAAATAAGTGCTTCAAGAATAATGAGGACTTGTAAAAAGGATATAGGAGTCAGGTGGAAAGGGATCCAATTGGCCAAAGCTGGACAATTGGAGAATCAATATAAATAAATGATAGTAGTGGATAAAACCCATTGAACAAAATAGGAATCCACGAGCCCACGTTGAGATTTGAGATAATTAAATAAATGAGTAAGTAAATAGGAGAGAAGGAAAGCTTTTTCTTACAATAGACTGCCAACTAATAAATGTAGAAGGAATGATGAAAATAAGAAAAATCAACTTTAGCGGGTGGGTGCAGTGGCTCCTGCCTATAATCCCAGCACTTTGGGAGGCCGAGGCAGGCGACTTACTTGAGGCCAGGAGTTTGAGACCAGCCTGGGCAACATAGTGAGACCCCATCTCTATGAAAAATAAAAAAAATTAGCCGGGTGTGGTGATGCGCACTTGTAGTCCCAGCTACTTGGGAGGCTGAGGTGGGAGGATCACTTAAGCCTAGGAGTTCATGGTTGCAGTGTGTTATGATCAGGCCACTGCATTCCAACCTGGATGACAGAGTAAGACCCTGTCTCTAAAAACAAAACAAAACATTAGGCAACTGGTTAATTCAGGCCAGGGTTTTCAATGAATGCTAAGACCGGCAGGTGAAGGTTTGAAGAACAGGATATTTATGTAATACTGAAATATTTCCCCAGAAAATATTTATTAATTACAAAGAGAAAAATGGTGACTTTTTGGGAGAAAAACATGGCAGACAACAGCTTGGGCAAGTGATCAAAGTTAACCTCAGTGGCAGTGGAATGAGTTGACCTCATGTACCTCCTGATGCGAAACACCAGCTTTTGTGCTACTCCTGCCAAGAATGCGCGTGGCCTGGGTCTTGTCATAAGGAAACAGACGTCAGCTCCAAGGTTGAGAGTTATCCTATAAAGTGAAAGATCTGTATGCTTAAAAAAGAAAAGAAAACAAAACAAAACAACTGTCAAGGAAGGTCATGAAAGACAGAAGGAGGAACTGTTCTAGTTTGAAGGAGGCTGAAAAGACATGACCACTAAATGCAATGTATTTCTAGATTGGATCCTGGACCAGAAGGGAAACGACCTATTAGGAAAATCTATAGAAAGGAAAAAAATCCTGCTGGGGTCTATGGGTTAAGATTGTGTCAATGTTGATTTCCTGATTTGGAAGGTTTGGTTATGTGTCCTTGTTTGCAGGAAATACACTCTGGAGTATTTAGGCGTGATGGGTTGTCATATCTGCAGGTCGCTCTCAGATGATTCAGAAAAAGACTAATGATTATACACTGGGTGTGTGCAAAGCCAGAGCACACAGGCATGCCGTGAAGCAACCGTGGAAAGAGATAACAGTGGTGAAACCTGGGTGACAGAAAGATGACAGTTCTTTGTATTATTCTTATAACTTTTCTGTAAATCTGAAATGATTTCAAAAATATTTTTTAAAAGATAAAAAATAAAGCCCACGCATAGGCTGACCAAGCCATGGGGAACTGTATAACATTTTAGAGCATTTCTTTCCAGTCTTTTATGTGAATTTTTATTTAGTTAAAATCATGTTCTACATACAATTTTATATCCTACCGTATCATTTAACATGATAACATAAACATTTCCGTTAGTGTTATTTCAAACTCTCCATAAACATTGTTTTTAATGGCTACATAATGCTCCACTGATAAGTTGTATCCAAACTGACCATTCCAAATATTGTTGGACAGTATTCAGTTTCTTTTTAAAAAAATTATAAATCACACTGTAATGAATATCTGTGATAAAAAGCAATTTATGTTTGCCTTAGATTTCTAGAAATGAAATCATAAAAGGTTACGAACATCTTGAAACAATTGGTACACGACAACATATTGCTTTTCAAAAGCGCTTTAGCAATGTGATAATTCCCAACAGCAGTGAATGAGTGCTAATTCCAGCACGGCCTCACCGGCATTTTAAAATTCTTTACTCTTTTGATAGGTGAAGAGTGATGACTTATTGTTTTATTGTGTGTTCCTTCGATTTCTGGAGAGGTTGAAAACTTTACTAGTGGTTTGTGAGACCAGTTGTGGTTCTGCATTGATAACACCGTGTTTTTCATTAGCTTGTCTAGACTGGATGCTTCTCCGAGGACTGGGGCCTTTGTGTCTGGTGCAGAACTCTCCTCCGAGGACCACCAGCCCCTGGTGCCCATGCCTGGCTCTTTCTGGAACCATCTGACTTCAAAACTGTTCATGTGCCTGGCTGATTTTCTTCTCATTAGGGACTGTTCAGGGAGCTGCGGTATCAGCCTGGGCCCTTTCCCAATTAGTTCTTCTGGTTAGTTCCAGCTTCTGGGCCTGTGAGCAACTCTGATCCACTTCCATTTTATTAGACTTTTCCCTCCTTCATCTCTTTTGCAAAATAAAAAATAGAATTGTTTATTTTCCCCCATTATAAGTTTATACTCATTATAAAAAATTCAGATGTTACAGAGAAGTGTAAAAACCAAAAGAAAACAACTCACTCCATAATAATTTAATCCAGAGCTATCTGATATTAATATTTGGAATATTTTCTTCCAAAGTTTTTCTATGCCTAGAGATATAAATTAATTTTTATAACAGTGGGGTTACTTATGATTTTTTTTTTTTTTTGAGACAGAGTCTCACTGTGTTGCCCAGGCTAGAGTGCCGTGGCGTTAGCCTAGCTCACAGCAACCTCAAACTCCTGGGCTCAAGTGCTCCTTCTGCCTCAGCCTCCCGAGTAGCTGGGACCACAGGCATACGCCACCACGCTCAGCTAATTTTTTCTATTTTTAGTTGTCTGGTTAATTTTTTTTCTATTTTTAGTAGAGACAGGGTCTTGCCTTGCCCAGGCTGGTCTCAAATCCCCGACCTCAAGCAATCCTCCCACCTTGGCCTCCCAGAGTGCTACGATTACAGGAGTGTACTTAACAAAATTTTGATTTAAAAAATATTTTAAAGTTCATTTAAAAAGTTGGCAGTAGATCTCAGATTTACACATACAGTTTTCATCCAGTATGTTTTTGGGTAACACAAACATTAATACGGCCAAGTATCGACCTCGTTCCACTTCTGTGTTAAAAACAAGTTTTTATTTTTATTTTTTTATTTTTTTTTGAGACAGAGTCTCACTGTGTTGCCCAGGCTAGAGTGCCGTGGCGTTAGCCTAGCTCACAGCAACCTCAAACTCCTGGGCTCAAGCGATCCTCCTGCCTCAGCCTCCCGAGTAGCTGGGACTACAGGCATGCGCCACCATGCCCGGCTAATTTTTTCTATATATTTTTAGTTGTCTGATTAATTTCTTTCTATTTTTAGTAGAGACGGGGTCTTGCTCTTGCTCAGGCTGGTTTCGAACTCCTGAGCTCAAACAATCCGCCCGCCTTGGCCTCCCAGAGAGCTAGGATTATAGGCGTGAGCCACCGCGCCTGGCCAAGTTTTTATTTTTAATGCACAACATTCCTGAGCTATTGTAAAAACTTTTCTTGGAATCTGTGTGTGTATGTTTTCCAAAAAACATTGCTTAACAAATAATATCATAGCCCCAAGGACACATTCTGAAAAGGTAAGAAAGCTAGGGGAAAAACTGCAGTTCCTATCTCGGCCTTAATACCTAGGAATCAAGGCTCCCATCATGACTGTGCTATATCAATATATCAATCCATTCACCTAACTAAGCATTCGCATATGGCTTGACCTATCTTTCCCATTTGTAAAATTATTTTTTACTATAATTGTAAGTTTTGATTACTTTGAACATGGCAACGAATTAATAAATCATTACTGATGCGGGCTTTTCAATGTGCTCGAGATTACCAATTGTAAGTGGAATGAAGTAGCATTTCCAGCTGACAAAGGGATCCACAGGTCACACGATATCTCTGAAAGTAAGCCCGTGATACTTAAATCAGGGAACTGCAGCAATCAGGAACCTGTTGACCATGGAAACCCGAGGAATATTCCTTTCAGTACAGGCTGGAATCTGTGCTGTACTGGAATCTCACTCGCCCACTGCTCACCTCCAGCGGTTCCTAACAGGCCACTGACTGGTACTGGTCTGTGGCCCAGGCGTTGGGGATCTCAGATCAAAGGGACAGCATCGCTGTTGGTGCTCAGCCATCCTTGTGTGGCCAAAGGGGCCACTGGGCTCATTTTGTAGCTCAGGCGTGTGTGTGGATTTTCCCCTGGAAAAGTGTATTGTTCCGTTCACTCCTGTTGCAAAGTAACATAAGCTAAGCCAACGTTCGCTGGGTGCCAAGCATTCTGCTAAGTGCCCCAGATGCGTTATTTTGATTTATTCCTATGAGGTTGGTGCCATTCTTATCCTCATCTTACAGACAGAGAAACTGAATCTTAGAGTAGTTGGTTTCCCTAGCGTCACATATTAACAACTGCCGGAGCCGGGACTTGAGCCACGGTCTGTCTGAGCTTCTAACCACGAAGCAGATGGCCTTTCCTTTTGCCTGCGATGATCTGCAGCAGCACTTTGGTCTGTGCCTTTCAGGTTGCCGTACACACAGAGGCATATGCATTTTTATAACACTGGAAAAATGTTATATTACATATGCTGTTTTGTAGCCTGCTTTTTTCACTAACCCACTTTAAACTGGGGCAAGAAGAGCAAAATAGATGCTCTCTCAGCCCCACTCTGACTGGGTGGAGCCTCCCAGATCTGTGTTCCCCCCGCAGAAGCACGAGTCACGATCGAAAGGTCTAGACAGCAGCCTCTTTGGGACAAGCTCCACGGTGGCTCTGCAGGCAGAGGCTGGGCCTTGCGTGTGGCCCCAAATCTTGCTCCTGGGAGCCCCCGGGGTGGCACTGGGAACCCACATACTGACTGAGGCTCAAATGCTGGCAGGAGCTGTGGGGGCCCTGGTGGCCGAGTGAACTGCTCTTCCCCGGGTTTCTAAACTAGAGGCCCCTTCTCAGTTTCTTCATTTCCACGGGAAAGGATTCTAACCAGGGACTTCGTGGGTTTTGCTTTTCCTTTCCATGGGGCTTATTTCCCCCCATTTACTCTGGGAACGTAAAGCATTGTAGAAAACAAGAAAAGCAAAGAGGAACAAACCAACCCATGCCCCACAACGGCTGTCCGTATTTCATTTCTGCTGTCTACTTCCTAGGCCCCAGGGGTCATGCTGTCCTTTACTCAACCCCTTCCCTGTCGCCGGTATGTCATTAATTCCACCATCTGCAGCGTGCTTTCTGCGCCCAGGCATTTTAGTGGCCATTTGGATTGTTTACTTACATATTGTTTCAAGTGGAATTCTTAGAATAAGGTTCTTCTTAGAAGTGGAATTACTGGATCGAGGTGTTTGAAACATTTGACCAAATAGAACTGTACCAACTTGTGCTCCTACCAGAGGAATAAGAAAGAATCAGGACTTCCCGACAGGTGAGTAAATGAGATGGTGACAGCAGGTCTTGCTGGAGATCAATTTCCTGTCACTGAAAGCCTTCAAGCGGAGATTGTTAGACTGGTGGTTCGGAATGGGGGCAGTATCATCCCTTTCGTGGTCATTTTGAAATTGGGGGTATTGTTTTTGGCTGTCAGAATGATTTGAGGGTCACATACTTCCATTTAAGAGGGCGAGTCCTGCAGTGTGTGCAGCGTGGGACAGATCCGGGCAACGAGAAGCTTTCTCCTGCCTCCTCCCAACGTATGAATGTCTTACAAGAAGTTTGTGTGGATAAAATCTCAAAAATCTTATAATTTTCTGGTCCCAGAAACTAACGTTGTTCTATATAATGCAATGTTTTGTTTTTGATTTTTTTAAAAAATATAAACTCAATTTTTCAAAGATGAAAATACTGGGCAAAACAAAAAGATCACGCTCTGCATTGCTTGCATTGTTAACAAGAGTAGGTGATCATTTTGGAAAACGACAGCCTGGGTGGTGATGATGTTTGAGTTGCAAACACGTTTATACCACCTGTGTTTGTGGCTGTTGATTCATGGTATAATGCACGCACGATAGGTAGATTGAGTTTGTGAGTAGAGGCAAAGATAGTCCTTCTCCCCCACATTTGCTTGTATTTTGCATGTCAAATATTAGGTCGAATCATGTGAAATTACCATTTTCGTAGATCAGACGAGGTTCTACGTCGACAGTTTCACACGGTTCAACCTAATATTGAATATTGTCTAACTTCTGAATCCAAATTTATTCCTCCTTAGTCTATGCAAGTATCACACTGCTACATGCCCAAGCATTTACATGTTGAAATATTATTTTATTGCATCCCTTTTATTTTTCATTTAAGTTGCAGGTGGAGCATTTTATTCTTTTGTAAGGTCAAGGAGCCATTGGAAAGGCGTATGAAAAGGAAGTTTGGGTCTGAGAGGGCTGAAGAGGTTGCCTTCCTAAGACAGTGCCCACAACATTCTACTCTAGCTAAGTGTGCTGCTTGGAAGAACTGGGACACAGTAGTTGCTGTGTCATCCTACAATTGGCAAGTCAGTCTCCCACTGAGTTCCTTAAGGGCTTCTAAAACCAGGGGAGGGAAACCAACATAGGGAACGCCTAGCTGCCGTGTGGCCGACACTTAAGAGGCATCATCTCCTGTAATCTTCACAGCAACTCCCCAAGGAAGGTATGGTGATCCTTAATTTGCAGACAAAAAAGCTGAGGATTAGATTATGTCTTAGTCCATTCAGGCTGCTATAACAAAATACCATAGACTGGGTGGCTTATAAATGAAAGAAATTTCTTGGCTGGGCATGGTGGCTCATGCCCGTAATCCTAGCACTCTGGGAGGCCGAAGTGGGCGGATCGTTTGAGCTCAGGAGTTCAAGACCAGAGTCCTGAGACCAGAGACCAGAGACCTGAGCAAGAGTGAAACCCCCATCTCTACTGAAAAAATAGAAAGAAATTAGCTGGACAACTAAAAATACATGTATAAAAAATTAGCCGGGCATGGTGGCGCATGCCTGTAGTCCCAGCTACTCGGGAAGCTGAGGCAGGAGGATCACTTGAGCCCAGGAGTTTGAGGTTGCTGTGAGCTAGGCTGACGCCACGGCACTCACTCTAGCCCGGGCAACACAGTGAGACTCTGTCTCAAAAAAAAAAAAAAGAAATTTCTTTCTCACAATTCTGGATGCTGGGAAGTCCAAGATCAAAGCACCAGCAGATTTGGTGTCTGGTGAGGGCTTGTGTACTGGTTCATAGATGGTGCCTTCTTGTTATGTCTGCATACGGTGGGACAGGTGAGGGAGCTCTCTGGGGTCCCTTTTATAAGGGCACTAATCCCATTCATAAGGGCTCTGCTCTCATGATCTAATCAACTTCCAAAGGCCCCCATCTCCTAATACCATCACATTGGTGATTATGTTTTTAGCATATGAATTTTTGGGAGATACTTTCAGACTATAGCAGAGTGGTTAGGATACTCACCCAAGATTACACAGTAAATAGCAGAGCAGGAATTTGTACTAATTTCTGTGGAACTCCAAGGCAGAGTTTCCAGATGAAATACGAGATGCCCAGTTAAGTTTGATTTCAGATAAACAATCAATGTTTTAGTATAAGTATACTACAAATATTGCATGGCACATATGTGTACTAAAATATTATTTATCTAAATTTCAAAATTAACTGGTTGTCCTGAATTATTGTTGTTAAATCTGGCAACCTCACTGTGCGGTCTACACTCTCCCTTGCTATTCTTATTGAAAACATTGATCCCTTGATTTTTATTCCAAAAATGTCTCTTGAACGCCAATGTGAGTCACCAAAGGAGGCAGCAAGAAGTGAGAGAATCTTTGTCTGGGGTTGCAGGGCCTGGCCCGAGTCAGCAGAGTGAGATGATGGGCAAGACACGCCTGCCTGGGCCACAGTTTCCTCACCTGTCAATTGGAGAGTTGAATGCAACTATCTCAAGGATCAGAAAATACTCACTGTGCTCTTACCATGTGCCGGCCACTATTCTAGGCTCCTGGGCTACATTAATGAACAACACTGACAAATTTCCCTAACCTTGCGGCGCTTACGTTTTCACAGGGGAGAGACAGACAATAAATAATAATGCTAGTTCCCATTTATTCAGCATCTGTTGTGAGTCAGGCCACGTGCAGGGAACTTTTTCCCCCTTTTATTCCCATCCTATCCTACCTCCAGGGCTTGGCATGGTGCTGACACACTACAGTTAGTAGGGGCAGGTCCAGGTTTTATGGGGCTGGGGACTCTTTTTAAGAAAAGTATTTAAGGCTGGGTGTGGTGGCTCATGCCTGTAATCCCAGCATTTTGGGAGGCCAAGGTGGGAGGATAGCTTGAGGTCAGGAGTTTGAGACCAGCCTGAACAAGAGTGAGACCCCGTTTCTACAAAAAAATAGAAAAATTAGCCAGGTGTGGTGGCACCTACCTGTAGTCTCAGCTACTGCGGAGGTCGAGCAGGAGGATCAATCATTTGACCCCAGGAGTTTGAAGTTCCAGTGAGCTATGATGACACCGCTGCACTCTAGGGGACAGAGCGAGACTCTATCTCAAAAAAAAAAAAAATAAGGGCCTTACTAGGCCCTTCTCAGGATCTTGAAAGGAGCCTGTGCAAGGGAGAGGCCCTAAAACTTAAGCTTCAATAGCTTTACCGTAAGTATGGCTCTGGGCTCAGCCAATGACTGTTGAATGAAAAAACAACCTTGTGATGTAGTTTCCCCACTTCACAACTGTGAATATTGAGATTCAGAGAGCTGAAGGGACTTCCCCAAGTTCATATAACCGGGAAGTGGCAGAGCTGTTGGTGATGTGGTTCAATAGGGAGGGCGAGAATGTGACAGTGGAAACCTGCTGAGTTTCAGATCAAGAAAGGTCTTGATTTACATTTTATCCTTGCGTTGACTTGCTGGGAAACTTTGGCCAAGTGTCTTAACCTCTCTGTGCTTTTGTGTCTTCATCAGTAAAACGAAGAAAGCAAGACTGCTCCTGTAGGGTGGCTGGAGATGATCGAGTGTTGCTCGCTTGGAGTGAGGGTCTCTCCCTGCTGTCAGTTCCTCCATGCCCTGAGGACTCCTCAAGTGCACCAAGGACTGCTCAGGGCTGCCTCAGGACCTTGGGACATGCGCTGAGGACCCGTGGAGTGGGATTGGAACAGGCAGCCGAGAAGCAGCACATTTTTGGACTGATTCTGCTTTAGCTCTCCTTGGAGGATGTGGCCCAGTGGGCTTCCTCCTCTCTCCCTGGAAGTGCCTGTTGGTGTTTGGGACAGGGGAAGGGCAGGAAAGGCAAGAGGCTCCTGCCAACATTGACTATGACTGTGTCCAACCAGACATTTAGGAAAAATCCAGGACAGACACCACTAACAGTTTGTCTGAGTCTCACACAGGAGGGAACTGGAGGTGGGCAAGGAAGGGGGAACTACAATTTGTGAATCCCTTACCATGTGCCAGGGGTTTATGTACATTTCATAATAGTTTAAAACATGTATATACATACATACTTTTTCATGTGCCAGGCACTGTGCTCAGCATATTCACCTGTATTAACTCATTTAATACTGACAACAACCCATCAAAGTAACAAGTATCCCCATTTTCCAGATGAGGAAAGCTGAGGCACAGAGAGGTGAAGTACCTCATTCCAGTTCACACAGCTAATACCTGGTAGGGAAACAGGTAGTTTGGCTCCAGAGTCCACATGGGATGACACTTATTGGCATGTACTACCATGCCCTTTTGCCAGATGAGAAAACCGAGGCTCAGTTGAGGTCAATCTCAGATCACATAGTAAGTGGTAGAGGGTGAATTTGAACCCAGGGCTATCTAACTGCAAAGTCCATGCATTTTCTATTCTACCAAGCTGCACCCAGCCCAGGGCAGGATTTGAATCTGTATCCCTGTGCGCTTCTGCAATGTCTGGGAAACATTGCCTGGGATGTTCAAGGCTAAATTCCGGTCTCATCTTGACCCTATCCCTAACTGCCTTCATACCAGCTTGCTGCAGCTCTCAACGCAGTGGAAGTCAGGCCAGGTGGGGTCAGGGGCAGAACGTCCCTCAGGGCAGAGTTAAAGTCCTGAGGACGAGAAGTAAGACAGGGAGTGGCTGCATGGGGCCCACAGCCTCTAGCTGTCCTGACTGTAGGGACTGTTCCCCTTTACCACCATCTCTGGCCGGTCCCCAGGTGGTGCTTGGCAACACTGGGTGAGTGGTGGGGGCCAGGCTGTCCCCACGGGTCCCCTCTGTGGCAGTGTTTGAATGGCCGTGGGCCAGGCTGGTGCCCTGGAGGCTGCAGACCAGGTTTGAGCCCCGATCTGCCACTGTGTGGCTTCACGACCCTGGACAGGCCACTCTCTAAACCTTAGTTTGGTAACAGTTCCTACTTCAAGGGTCACTTTGAGCACCAAATGCAATGATACACTTAAGAGCACAGGGCTTAGCATCTCCATAGCTGTTCCCATCTCCTCTTCCCAGGGCCTGAGGATCTTTCCCCCCCTCTCCTTTCTGCCCCTCCCTTCTTTTTTTTTTTTTTTTATTGTGGTAACATATATATAACATAAAATTTACCTTTTTGGCCATATGTAAGTATACGGTTCAGGGCATTAGGTCCACTGACATTGTTGTGCAACCATCACCACCTTCCGTCCCCGGAACTTTTCTTCATCCCAAACTGAGACTCTGTCCCCCCCCACACAACAGCAAGCCCCATTCCCCTCCTGCCCCAGCCCTTGGTAACCACTGCTGTGCTGTCTGTCTCTGAGTTTGACCATTCTGGTCCCACTAAGTGGGATCACGCGGTCCTGGAGCCCATGTGGTCGGGGCTGGCGAGCCGCTGCTGTCCGCACAGCCACACGGACCCCGGGAGGGCCCCTCCCTGAGGACAGGGGAGCAGGACTTTTTGTCTGACCAAATCTGCTTATTGCCCACGAGCCGGGGCAGGACACAGAGCTGCTCAAATCAGACAAGATCACTCAGCAGCCTCCTCCTTGGCACTGCAGTTAGAATCAAAGGTGATTCTCCCGGAAGACAGCCTGGTGTCCAGGAGGGAACTTGGCTTTGGAGTCACGCACCTCACGTTGAATGCCACCTCTGTCTCTGCCTTGGCAAGATACTCAGCCTCTCCGAGCCCCGGTTTCCACACCTATTGAGTGGGAAGAGCAACAGTCCTTGCCCCAAAGGGTCGTTGTGCAGATATACAGAGGGACAGGCCACTGAAGGGCCTCGGACGTCCTCCTTGGTGACAGCTCAGAAGGCTGGCGGGGCCTGACTCGGGCCAAAGCTCCTGGGCCAAGCCATGCTTACTCTTCTCCGTCTCCCTGCCTCCCTCATCTAGTGTCTGAGCTTTCAAGCTCTGAAATGGTTCTTCAGGGTATTTGAACAAGAAATAAAATCTCTTCTGGGAATTGGGCAAATAGGTTGCCTTTGGAACACGGCCCTGCACCATGGCATGCATTCTCCGTCTCAACCCAGGCTCAGTGGCTACTCCACGGTGGCGGGACGGGCCTCTGGAAGGCCATTCTGCTACCCTTCGAGTGTTTTCCAGCCCCTCACGCTCGCTCCTGCCTGGCCTCCGTGCGCGTGCGCAGAGGCGGTGGCGAGGGCTTGCCCATGATCTGTTGTTCATTTTAAGCTTCTCTTTCGTCTTGCGAAGGAGTCACAAGTCTCTCTTGGAGGGCATTTCAAGGGTAGCGGACGTCACTGAAAAAGATTGCAGGTGGGGGGCGGTGGCTGGAGGAGGGTTAACAGCTCCAGATGGTTCCATAGAGCAGACAGTGCTTCTCAACCTTGAGTGGGCCCGGGTATTACCCGGGGAGCCTTTCACACGCAGCTTCCCATCCAGTGGGTCTGGGTATTACCCAGGGAGGCTTTAACATGCAGTTTCTGATCCTGTGGGTCTGGGTAGGGCCTGAGATTCTACCTGTCCCACCAGCTCCAGGTGGTGGTCGTGCCACTTGTCCAGAGGCCACACTTTGGGCAGCAAAGCCAGATCTCCTAGTCCTTCAAAGTTCTGTGGCCCCAGGCTGTGCCATAGGGCACTTTGCACTGCACGGCGCCCAGCCTTGCACCACCCGCCCAGCTCCTTTTTCTACATTTCATGCCTTGCTTTTGCCTTTTCCTCCGCACTAACACGCAGCAATGACTCCCGAAGCCTGCCCCTGCCCCTCAGCGGTATCTCTAAACTCAATTACTCTCTGAGAAAAGGACTTTTTAATTTAATGATAAGAGCAAAATTCACCTATTACATGGAACTTGAAAATGTATACGGGATAAAATGAAAATTTCCAGAACTCTATAGCCCAAGGAGAACTGCTGAGATTCAGATTCATTCCTTTCAGTCCTCTTTTATCCTGCATATCTATGTATTTTAAAACATAATTGAGGCCAGGCTCAGTGGCGCATGCCTGTAATCCCAGCACTTTGGGAAGCCAAGGCAGGAGGATCACTTGAGGTCAAGAGTTCAAGACCAGCCTGGACAACATGGTGAGACCCCATCTCTCCAAAAATACATTAGCTGGGCATGGTGGTGTGTATCTGTATTCCTAGCTACTTGGAGGCTGAGCCAGGAGGATTTCTTCATAGATGCTTATAACTGCTAATATTTATTAAATCCTTAAGATGTGAGGCCCAGGGTAAATAAATACATCCTCATGATCTTAATTGAATGATGTCCCATCATTTGTTTAACTGGTCTTCTATATAAGTAGTGCTGTAAGGAACATCTTTGTACACACATTTCAGTCATCTTTCTGATTATTTTTTAGATCAGGGGTTGGCAAACAAGGGGTTTACTTTTTGTGAAGTGCCAGATAAGAAATATATTCTGTTTAGTAGGCCACACAGTCTCTGTCGCAACTACTCAACTCTGCCATTGAAACACAAAAGCGAAACTATGTGAACAAATGAATGTGGCTGTGTTCCAATAAAACTTTATTTACAAAAACAGATAGCAGATGGATTTGGTCCATGGGCCATAGTTTGCTGACTCTGCTTTAGACTAGAATCAGTCCAAGACTGGCAAATTTTTTTCAGTAAAAGGCAGATAGAAAATATTTTAAACTGTGCCAAATGTGGCCTCTGCCACTGCTGTGGCATCTCACTCTCCTCTCCCACTTCTTCTCCTTCTCCTTCCTCTTCTTCTGTCTTCCTCTTCCTCCTTAATTTATTAATACTTCCTCCCCATGCCTTCTCCCCCTCCTCCTCCCTTCTATTCTTCCAACCTTTAAAAAATGGAAAATCTATTCTTAGCTTGTCAGACATACAAAAACAGGCCTTTGCTGACCCCTAGACAAGATAAATAGGAGTTGAATTCCTGATTCAGACAGTTTGAGCATTTTTACGTCTCCCCATACTTGCGGCCTGATTGCTTTCTGGAATGGTGGCGGTTCCAATTCACATCTCCTTCCACGGTGCAGGAAAACGCCCATCCCACTCTACGCTCAGCACATCGAGATATTTCTTTTTCTCAGTGTTTGCTAATAGATGAGAATATTTCATTTTAATTCACATTGCTTTGAGTACCAACAGGTTGACCACTTTTTATTATCCATTTATATTTCCCAGTCTGGATTTTTTTGTGTGTGTTGTCTTTTTCTTTGGGATCTTGTTTTTCTTTTGGATTTTGCGTGACCTTTTAACAAAGAAAGGATTTTAAGTGTTGTTGTATGTGTTGCAATTATTTTCCCCAGTCTTTTGTTTCACTTTTTAATTGTATTTACAATTATTTTGATGGATAGAGGTACTGAATTTGCATTTATCATCTTTGTGAGTTCCATTTCCTCTTTGAAACGTTCCAATTTGGTCTATGACTATTGGCTATCCCACTTTGCTCTCAGCCTCTTGATAGCCCATAAACAGTTCAGGGATGCAGAGGAGAAACGCATAAATTATAAATGCTTTCAGCCGCACCTCGCCAAAAAGCGGATACATAGTGGTTGAAGCCCGTGGTTCTGAAACTTTAGCACACATCAGAATCACTCAGATTGCAGGGTCCCACTTACAGAGCTTCAGGGGCTAGTGGCGTGGGTCGGGCCTGAGAATGTGCATTTCTAACACATTCCCGGGTGCTGCTCATACTGCTGGTCTGGGGACACACTCGGAGAACCCCTGGCTTAAGCAACTGAGACATTAAATTACCTCCTAGAACAAGAAGTCCAGATGAGGGTGCTCCCAGGTTTGGCTCAACAGCTCTAGGTCAAGTCTTTACTTTCTCCGTGCCTTTCCCCTTGGGATTCCAGACGGCGGCAGTAGCTCCAAGCAGGTCCTGCTCACAGCAGCATTCCAAGCAGGAAGAAGGCGGGTGGTGGGGAAAGTGTTGCCTTTTGACAGGATCGGGCACTTTGCCTATTTGACCAAAGCTTGTCTAATAAGAAGTGAGGGTGGACTTGGGGTAGCAGACAGTCTCTGCCCTTAGGGCTTTCCTGCACCGGGTGGAGAGGTGGATAGTTCAGGCCCTTGGACCCCCAGCTGAAGGCTCAGTGACCTCTGTCTTTAAGAAGGACCCCATACCGAGTCAGCTTGGCCTCCAAACTGGTTCTGATCTTGGCTTCACTGAAGTCATTGGATTTCTGCCTTGTTTCTGATACAAAGTCTGGACTGGGCCCCTGTTCTGATGTTTGGATACGTTCTTGCCTAAATTCCTTGTTAAATAATTGGCCCAAGTCTCTCTAAGTTGGGAACTCCTAGTCAGGAGTCCCATCCCCAGACAGCAGCCTGGTGCTGTGGAGTCTTGTCACACGTTGACAGTCATGCCGAATACCGCCTGCCCGGTGTCCCGGAGACATCCCTCTACCCACTGCGAATGGGGGCCCCAAGCCTCTGCAGGGTTGCCGGGATGGACTGGGTGCTGCGTTTTGCCTGTTGATCGAACATTCTCTTATCGTTCATGCCTGGCGTCTGAAAGATTTCCAGCCTTCCTTGGAGGGCCAGGGCTGGCTCAACTGGCACCATCTGGAGTGAGAATTGGGAGGAGGAAGTGCCTACCTCAGGCAACAGGAAACGCAGAGGCCCAGAGGAGTGGGCTACAGCTGTGTCTGTAAGAAAGCACCAAGGTGTGGGTGCAGGGGAGAGTGAGGTAACCTAACTCCGAAGGTGGGATGCTAGTAGTATCTGTTGGGATCCTCGTAGATCCAGGTGAAGAAAATTGGACTCAAACTGGTTTAAATAAAAAAGCTAACTGGGAAGTCCAGGTGTAAGGCTGACTACAAGCATTGCTTGTTGCATTGGTTCTGTTACGTTTAGCTTAAAGTTGCTTGCTCACATATTTTAAGTTCAGGCTAAAGGCTTCACCGTACAAAGTGAACTGTAACCTCCTAACAGGGTGTATAAACAGTCACCTACTCTTGTACCAGTCACAGGCGGCCAACTATTCAAACCGCGTTCAAATGAGGCAAACGCTGTCGCCAATCTGGCTGTTGCTGTACCTCACTTCTGTTCCCATACATCACTTTCTTTTTTCTGTCCATGAATCTCTCCGACCACACAGCAGCAGTGGAATCTCTCTGAACGTGTTCTGGTCGGGGGCTGCCTGATTTGCGAATCGTTGTTTGCTCAATTAAACTCTGTTCAATTTAACTTGTCTAAAGTTGTTAACAGTTCAAAGGGTGTCACTAGAATCCAGTTCTTTCCATCTTTCAGTTTGGTTTCCTGAGTTCATTTTTTTCTGAAACTGGCTCTGCCCTCATGGTCACAGGACGGCTGCCAGCAGCTCCAGGGGCTGCATCCTTCCCCTTTTCTTTCCAGAGGAGGAGAAAATCCACTTCCCTGATAGCACAAACGGAAGTCCCAGAGTTGAGATCTGTTAGCCCTGATTGGCCTGATTTGGCTCATTGCCCTTCCCTGAAACCAACCACGAGGGCCAGGGAAAGGTGATGCGTGGATTGCTTAAGGGTTGGGTCACAGGGTTCAACCCTAGAATTGGGGGCAGAATCAATCCCACCCAAAGCACATGGCTGAAAACAGGGCAAGAGTGCTTCCAAAGGATACTGAGGGGCACTGCTGGTGGGAGAAAGAGGGCATGGATGTGAGGAGGCAGCTCATAAATATTCACCCTAATTGGAGGTTGAACTTGGGGATCACAACTGAACACGTATGGTAATGCCAGGGTTTTAAAGTCAGGAGAAGGCACACAGGGTCAGACGGATGGAGAGGAGGGGTGTTGACCGCCTTGGCTGCCAAGGATGTGACGTATGACTGGTTGGGTTGGTTTAAAGGGCCAAGGACAGGTGGCACCTGGCCCTGGTCCCTCTCCTCTCCTAGAGTCTGCGCCAGAGGAGTTTGCAGGTCCAGTTCCAGGTCATCTAGTTCCGGGTCTCAGTGCCTCCCAGGCTGCCCATCCTGCAGCACAGTTAACTCTTCCAGGCCTGGGACAAGATTGACATCTTCCTGCTCAAAGAACACAGGCTTCGATCAACCAGTACGTTTATTCTCTTGGCAATAAAAATGCTGTTTAGAACATTCATTGCTATCCAGGCCAATGTCTCCTTCAAAAGTCCTTTGGACATCTATTGGATGTTGGGCAAGGGGGAGGGGGAGGGGGGAAGAGGGAGGAGGGGACGGGTATTTGCATACACAAAGAGTGCAATGCGCACCAACCGAAGGATGGACATATTTGAAACTCGGACCTAGGGGGGGAGGGAGGGGACAAGGGCAACATACGTAACCTAAACATCCGTACCCCCATAATATGCTGAAATAAAAAAAAAATGCATGCAGAGGAGGACAGCCTTGAACAGTTGAGGTTACCTAGAAAAATTATATTGCAGCCATTGGTTTGTGAAGAAAGCTTAATCACCATTTCTTGCTCATCATTCTTTATAATTGATGATACCACTATATTAAAGAGATCTACCATAAATTGTGGAAAAAAAAAAAAGTCCTTTGGGCTTACTGCCCTTGTTATTCTCTTAACGCAAATATAACTTGTCAGCCCCCTGTGATAGATCTCAGCTTGAGTTCAGTCCCACAAAAAAGTTTGCGGCCACAGATGCACGTGAACGCTTTCTATCGTCAGAAGACAAAGCCAATTTCAAGCAAATACTTTTTCTATGTAGGGCCAAATACAGTATCCAAGTTATAAGTTGGCATTCCTCAGGTGCCTACTGATGTCTACTCTCCCTGCTACCTTTATGGTCTTTGTTCCTCTTTGTCCCTAATCATCACGGTCACTATTGTGTTTAGTCTTGCGAGTCTCCTAAATCCTTTTGGAATCAATCAGAAGAAATTCAAGGGAAGTAAATAAATAACATGTGATTTGTTGATTTGTTTTCCCTTATGTATTGGTTTTCTCAGCATGGAAGAGAAAAAAATGTGTAATTGAGACATAAACTTTGTCTGATTAAGTTCAAATGAGATCAAATGAGGTTCTGTTATTTGTTCTCCTTTTTCTCTTTGCTCCCCCCGTGCATCTTCCGCTCGCTTCCCTCCCTCCCTCTCCTCTTTCCATTGTGAAAGAGCGTTTGATCCTTTTTCTGAAAGGGAAGGAGAAATGCGGGAGCTCAGAAGTGGCTGGTGCAACATGCCTGCTTCTCAATTTCCTCTGGGGTGGAAATTCATTTAAAACTTGCAGTTTCCAAAGTGGCTGCCAAAGCCACAACACTGAGAGGGAGGAGGGGGACTCAGGATCTGGGAGGAGAGGCTGGAGCCAGGCAGTGGGGGTGGGAGTGGGCACGCCTTGCAGAGCCCATCCCTTGAGAATATGCTCAAAGCATAAAAGGGAGCGTCCATCTGAACTGATAAGAGTTCAGACCCCTTGGCCGCAGCCTTGAGTGGGTCTCAGCTTCTATCTCATCACTTTCTATATGAAAACCCACAGAAGTTCCTTATTTATTTCTTCTTTAAGCTCAACCTCTTCCTGGCTTGCAAAACTCTCCATTATCTAGGTGCATTCTACCAAGAACACCTTTATCTCTATTAACACCCAACACAATCCTTAGCTTTTGCTCTCCTCTTACTCTTCCAAGATATACACTATACTTCATTGGATTTGAGCAGAAGATCTGAACTTGACTTCTCAGTCCACTTGGTACTGCTGTAGATCTTGGGCAAGTCACATAACCCTTCTGAACCTAGGGTTCACTTTAAGCAATGGAGTGAGTGGATATTTACAGAGTTCTGGAAGCACTGCATCCATTTCCGTCCATACTATCTCTTTGGCAACCATACTCTAATTTTCCTCTGGGAACATCCCCACCCCTTTTTGGTCCATGGGAGAGTTATTTCTGCTCCCAGCTTCAGGAGTAGGACCTGCGATCCAGTCTGAAGCTAAACAGTGTGTCCCAAGCTTCTATTGATGCTGGTTGGTTCGTGGGTGGGCAGGCGACCTAAGCTGGTCCAACCAGAGTGAACCTCAGGACTTCTGCAGGAAATGCTGGATGCAGACACATGCTCTTTTCAGCTGGATTTGACTCTAGAAGGATGTGGTTGCAGCAGCTGAGCTCAAGGGTCAGGCCAGAGAATGAATGTCCCGAGGGAGCAGAGCCGAGCTGGGAGAGAAAGAAACCTGGTCCCAGCCAGTGTTGGAGCGCCGTCTCCCCCATCTGGAGTGACTGATGCTTGGCTCCCGTGTCTCCTCCCTCTGGCCAAATCCTTCCTAACCTTTCAGACCAGCACAAAGTCGCCTCCTCTGGGACTCTGATCACTGATCCCTCCAGCTGTCATTGGTACCCACCGCCCAGGACACTAGTGACGCCACTCAGTTCAATTCCCGATTACACGTGGGCCTCTGTGGCTGCCAGTGGGCTATTTAGATCTTTCAACAGAGTGAGAGCCTCCTTAAGGTAAGGCCTCTGTCAGTCCCTGCCACCCAGCCTGGGCTAAGCATCCCGCAGGTGCAGAACCAACATGTCGGGTTTGATGTCCTTATGGGACTAGTTTTTTTTTGCACAGATTTTATTTTTGAAGCATCTGACACTGTCTGATACACAGGAAGCAGGTAGAGCCATGAGAACAATGTGTGGGTTTTAGATTCCAATCCTGGTGCTACCCTGGAGAGCTGTGTGACCTTGGCCAAGTCACCTCAGTTTTACCAGCTTCCATGTCTTCAGGATAACATGAGGCTACAGTAGTTCCCACGCAGGCCTTGTATTTTTAAAATAACTGGTGCAGAGGTGCTAGGTAGATGTGCGCTCTCTCCCCTGCCTCTCCCAATGCTGGGTGTTACACAAATGAGATGCAGAGATAACTGAGAGATTGACCCATTGGGGTTTGGAATATTTGGGGATAATTGGCATTCCCAGATCATCTCCAATCTTTTTGTCGGTGGTACTGACCCCGAGGCCTGCCCACCAAAGGGGACCCAAGCTATCAGTAAATGACTAAATAATTCAGCCAGGTTTTATTTTGACACAGCAATTGACATGTCCAAATCCAACTCAAGGCCCGCTTCAAATATCACCCTGTCCAGGAAGCCTTCCTTAATCCCACAGTGCTTGGACACAACTCCCTGTTAGCTGGACGGGCTTCTCTCCCCGACGGAGCGCATCAGCCAACGAACTCTCGTGTGTTGAAGCCAGCACCTAGTAGACTCTTATTAAACCTTTGTTGAACAACTGAATAAATACATTTTCATCTAGTACAAGGAGCCTAAAGAAGCGGAAGACCCAGGAGGGAGCCAGGAAAGACCTCAGCAGGCACTCTGGATAATGGAAAGGGGTCCTGATTTCGCCATTCTTCTTCCAGCTCCTGATTTTACACAGCATGGCCAGTGAGCACTTGGGCTTGAACTTAGATCTGGGTTCAATTCCTAACTCTGCCACCTGCTAGCTGAATGACTTTAAGCAAATTGCTTACCCTCTCTGAGCCAGCAGAACACAGCCCAGTTAGCTTTCCTGTGGCTATGCTCAGACGCAGCCCACCGCAGAGGCCCCACCTTCCCCTCGTGCCCCTTTGGGGTGGCCCTTCCCTCCCGGCTGCCTGCCATTTACACATCTGAGAAATATGCAGGCCAATGGAAACACTCGGCCTCCAATCTGCCTGCTCCTCACGCAGGGGATTAAAATCTGTCTCATCTTCCCAGTTTGGAATGCTGAGTATTTGGTCAGGGATTCAGCTTCTCTTTTTTATGGGGCTTTAAGAAAACCCAAATTAAACCCTGATTTGTTTTTAAAGATCAGAATTCTTAATCTTCCAGCATTTGGCTCATTTTCCTTTACAGGCTTAGAAAGCAACATTAAACAGATTCTGTTTCTTAGCACACTCTGCTTTTTCTCTGGGGTGCGATGGGGAGTGGTGCGGGTGGTGGTGCATGGGCGACACTCTGTTTTGTAAGACAAACCGCTAGAGATTGCCGCATGACTTGCTGTATTGCTTCAGCTTGCTGTGTGACCTTGGTCCGGCCCCTTGACTTCTCTGGGCCTTCACGTCCTCATCTATAGAATGAGGGGGCTGAGAATCAAGGCCTTTGTACTCGTTGAGGGCAGGAAATCATTTTTTTTAATAGAATGCCCATATTTCAAACTGAGGCTCAGAGAGGAGAAGGCACTTACCTAAGGGCACACAGCTCTTTAATGGGCAGAACCAGCTCAGGGGTTCTGGTTTCAAGGGGAGCCCCCTACTTTACTAGAAACCCCATTTTCTCTGAGAAAGAAATATGGGGCTAATATACAATGATTCTTGTATAATTTCCAAGCCCTCTTCCTTCATAGGTAGAGTTCAATAGCCTTCAGGATGAGGTTTGTGTTTTAGGGGGCATTAAAAAGAAAGAAGAAAGAAAATCTAGAAATGAGGAATTAAGATGCATTAACACTATTCTGTGCTTCATTATTGGATGTACCAAAAAGAAAAATCTTCAGTTCAGGCTGGCAGGGTGGCTCATGCCTATAATCCTAGCACTCTGGGAGGCCAAGGCAGGAGGATTGCTTGAGGCCAGGAATTTGAGACCAGCCTGGGCAACATAGCAAGACCCCATCGCTACAAAAAATAGAAAAATTAGCCAGGTGTGGTGGTTCAGCTACCTGGGAGGCTGAGGCAGGAGGATGGCTTAAGCTCAGGAGTTTGAGGTTGCAGTGAGCTATGATTGCACCACTGCACTCCAGCCTGGGTGACAGAGTGAGACTGTCTCAAAAAAAAAAAAAAAAATCTTCAATTCAAACCCAAAGGGTATGAAAACCAGCTGTCCTCAGGACATCTCCTCCAGCCTCTGATAACTGCCTATAGGGTAACCGACCATCCCAGTTTGCCCAGGACTAAAGGGTTTCCTGGGACCCTTTAGAATTTCAGTATTAAAACCTGGAAAGTCCTGGAAATTCTCAGGTAAGCCATGATGAATTGGTCCTTCTAATGGCAGCTAGTAAAGGAAGAGACAGGCCTTCTAGCAAGGGGAGCTTTGGCTGGCCTGAGTACCGGCTCTGCCGCGGACACGCCACCCAGCTTTGAGAGGGCCAAGCCCTCTGAGCCTCAGTGTTCTCATCTGGCAATTGGATTTAAATGAGATAATTCACTAAAGATGCCTACTTCAATGTCTGGCACAAAGTAATCACCCAGTGACTAAGTCTCTTTCCTTTTGGGGAATTTTTTTTTTTAATTCCAAGCATATGGAAGAAGAGGTACAGATAATGTGTTTAAGGAAGGATTTTATAAACTCACGCAGTATTTTTCTTGGGATTTGGGGTGAATGTTGGGGTGAATTACCAAGTCTTTTTGGTTTAATTCTTAAGCAAAGCAAGAATTAGGCAAAGCAAGAGAAAGTCACTACTTTCTCTCTTTCTTAAGACTTTTAGAAAAATCATGGATCAACTTTGGGGTGTGGGAGGGACCAGCGCCCTAGCTGGGACAGTGAAAGAGGAGGGTCATTGTTATGAGACCTAGTTTAAAACCCCAGCTCTGCTGCATTCTGGCTGCTGCTATAGTTTCACCTGTAACAGGTGACTAACCATACACATCTCGCGCCAGATGGTGGCGATACATGGAATACATTTCATGTTGCCCGGGTTAGAGCTGATGACGCTTCATATCTTGTGGGAGCTCGATGAATATTTCAGTCCTGCCTGCGTGGGTTCATGTCTCAGAGGCTTTGGAGAGCCTCGAGGTCTTTCCTGTGATGCTCAAGGCTGGGTTAAAGCAGGGTTAGGAGAGGCTGTGCTGGCTGGGATGGGAAGCTGGCTCCCGTGATAGGGAACAGATGATCTCCCCTCAGGGACCTGGAAATGAAGGCCCAAACCCTTGGCCTCAGAGCCTCCCGGCTACCACGCCGCTCTGCTGGCAGCAGGGCTCTGGTGTGCAGCCGGTCTCAGTCAGTAACAAAAAGGCTGGAAACCTCTTCTGCAGATTGAAGTCAGCCACCCTACAGACCTCCCTGGTGAGCGAGTCCTGGGATTGTTTCACATGTTAGGGCCCTTTTCCTTTCTCTCTTCTCAAACTGGGGATTGGGAGTTGCAGCTGGGAGCCGTGGATCCCTGCAGGCTGTTTGGAGGGCCGAGGGGTTGAAGCTCTGGCCCCCTGTCTTTCCCCAGGGGGTTTGAGCAGCATCAGGAAAGCTGCTCTGTGGCCCTCATTTACTGAGCACGTATTAAGTCCCAGCACTGTGCTTGCCGCTCTGGGTGCATTATCTCATTTAACTCCCACACCAACTCCCAGAGGAAATTGGAACACTCGCCGCCATCTGGTACACTACATATTTACATGGCTGTGTGGCTGTGTGTTTCTGTCTGTGTCCCTGCCCTGTTTGTAAACTTCAGGAGGACAGAGACTTTGTCTATTTTATTTAAGGCCGTAACCCCAGTACTTGGGTGTCTGGCACTTATCAGGTGCTCAATAAATATTTGTTTGCTGACTGACTGGAGCTCCAAGGGGCCGAGGAGTTGAGGGAGCTGATGAATTTCACATAGCCAGGGCGGTGGAAGCAGAACCTGGTGTGTCTAACACCAAAGTCTTAATCTCTGTGCTGTACTCATGACTAACCCAGAAATAAGGTTGAGGTGAGCTAGGGAGTATCGGATTTAAAAACCATCCTAAAAATATAGGACATTTGTGAGAAAGAAAAAAGGGGGAAAATCATCTGTATTATACCACCACCCTAACAAACTACAAATGGAAATTTGTTATAATGCCTTTTATTTTTTCTAAATATATTCAAAACACTAATTAGTAATCTTAACAAATACAAATTCATTTCCTACTCTTCACTTAATGTTTTAACATGTTGCTCCTTTGTCTTCCCTGTTCTCTTTCTCAATGATGGCATCATGAATGGCTCCTAAGTGGCTATGTCCCTGTTAACATAGCCATTCTTGGTGGCTGGGCACGTAGGTGGCTTCCATTGTAAGTAACATTGTGATGAACATCTTTAAGAATAAATTTAATCCTTATTTTCTGATTGTTTGTTAAAATGGTTTCTTAGAAGTGGGTCTCTTTCCTAGAGAACCCTGAAATTTCTGGAAGGGTTTTGAGTTCTTGGGACTTATTCTCAGGAATGGGAGCAACGGTCTGTGGAAATACATGTTATGAGCTGGGTGTGGTGGCTCATTCCTGTAATCCTAGCACTCTGGGAGGCTGAGGCGGAGGATCGCTCGAGGTCAGGAGTTCGAGATCAGCCTGAGCAACAGCGAGACCCCGTCTCCACTAAAAATAGAAAGAAATTAGCCAGACAACTTAGAAGTGGGTCTCTTTCCTAGAGAACCCTGAAATTTCTGGAAGGGTTTTGAGTTCTTGGGACTTATTCTCAGGAATGGGAGCAACGGTCTGT
>NW_012148408.1:2340193-2365848 GCF_000956105.1 Propithecus coquereli | reverse complement strand
TTTTTTTTCTACTTTTTCCCTCTGTACTTTCTAAAATTTCTACACGCTAATTATTTCAAATTGGAACAAATAATCATGCAAACAAAAAAATTAAGGAGACAGATTACTTAGTCTCTGGGTTTCTGTGTAAAAGAGCCCAATCATAGAGGCGATCCCAGGTATCTGAGGGTCGGTAGATATGTGTGGTAGGTTAGCATTTGTCTGAAGGAGGCAAAAGTGCTAAAGGAGACACATCTCTACTTGAACCCACAGTACACCACAGAGGTTGCCATTCCCTGCTCCCATTTGGCAACCACCAGGCCTCCACCAAGCTGCCTGTGCAAATGGCATGAGTGCCCTATCCTCCCCTTGTAGTCCCACAAGCAACAGACATCACTACTCAATTGCAACACTTGATTTTGATCTTCCCCAAGTTAACAGAAACTTTTAAAAAATCATTGGCCAATAAATAGGCAGATAATATGCAATAGTTGGAATGTACCGTGATTAGTTTGACCATTCTCCTAAAGTTGAATATTTAGGCTGTTTGTATTTTTCCCTTATTATCAACTATATGTAATGAACATCTTGTACCTAGCTCCTTGCCAGGATTTTGAACCATTTCATTGAGGGGAGATTCCTTACAATGGATCAAAGGGGATGAACATTTGTCAGACTTTTGATAATGTTGCCAAATTACGTTTTAGAAAGTGTATTCCAATTAGTATGCCAGCCAGGAGCACACAAGAGAGCCAGCCATATTCCTTACCATCATAAGCATATAATTAAAATAAAAGTTTTCGGCTAATTTGGTATCCCTTTGTTATTTAATTTGCATTGTGCACTATCTCTATAATGCAGTTCCACCTTGGTAAAATTATTTTTTATGTAGACGGCACCTCTTTGATAGAAGCAGCCTTAAAAATGATGACAGGCTGGGCGTGGTGGCTGACGCCTGTAATCCTAGCACTGTGGGAGGGTAAGGCGGGAGGATCATTTGAGCTCAGGAGTTCCTGACCAGCTTGAGCAAGAGCGAGACCCCATCTCTACAAAAAAAATAGAAAGAAATTAGCTGGACAACTAAAAATATATGTAGAAAAAATTAGCTGGGCATGGTGGCGCATGCCTGTAGTCCCAGATATTCAGGAGGCTGAGGCAGAAGGATTGCTTGAGCCCAGGAGTTTGAGGTTGCTGTGAGCTAGGCTGATGCCAAGGTACTCACTCTAGCCAGGGCAACAGAGCGAGACTCTGTCTCAAAAAAAAAAAAAAAAAGATGACAATTACTCCAGTGTCTAAGAACTCTCTTCTTCTAGCATTTATTGAGAAATATGTACATTGCCTAATATGCTACATCAGGGCAGGCACTGTGGGTCATTCCCAGCAACTTTCTTGGGTATTGGCTGTTTTCCCTTTAGGAGCAAGGGGTAGAGACATAAGGCAAGAAGGGTGCACTTAAAACCTGAAGGATGATTAATAGGTGGAAAAAAGCAGAATGCAGAACAGTGTGATTCCATTTATGTTATAAAAATTATATACACATTTTAAAAAAGCATTTGGAAGGGCATAGCTCAAACTATTGACTGTGGTTTTCTTTGTGGATTAAGATTTTGTGGGAACTGGTCCTATTAACATACAGACTTCTGTGATTTTATTTTATTTTTTTTACAATAAACAAGTGTTACTTTTATAATTAGATAAAATAATAAAGTTATTTCTTTTTTTTTCTTTTTTTTTTTTTAAGACTGGAGGGGGACAGAGTCGTCCCACTGCCAGCCCGGCCAGCCTTAAAGTTATTTCAATTTTGAAAAAATAAATCGGTTTTAGCAACTGGTTATGGATAAAAAAAATACCATCGTGTCTTGATATTCCTGTACTCCTCATGTTCCCTCCTCCTGTATTAATATTACACACACACACATGCACACACACACAATTCTAAACCCCTAGTCTCTATGGAAAAAGAACCACTTGCAGCACTGATGCCTCTGATCCCCGTAGCTCCTGGGGAATGACAATGGCATCTGTCACCTCACCCTCCCCACAGGGCAGATCAGAGCTGTTGCCTCTACCCAAGCTGTGTCTCTGGTTTTGAAAAGAGCTTCTAGATGAGACTGGGGGAGAAAGCCGGTATTAAAGCTCCGTTACCCTCATGATAACTTTACCAGGCGGGTACTCTAGACCTGGTACTGTGAGGAGAAACAGTCTGCAGGGGGCGAATGAACCTGGCCGGCAGGGCACCGGAGCAGGCTGCGGAGGTAAGATCCGGAGGCAGAAATGCTGGCTCCAAAGGCCACCGCCTTCACTGCTACACACGGAGACGCCATGAGGGGAAGCGAGAGGCTTTAAGATCCTTCTCCCTGGAGCCACTTCGAGGGGAAGAGAAGTGGGGTCTGGTCCTGGCCCTTGTGGTTACACAGCCCAGAGTCCAGTACCTTCTATAGCGAAGGGGATCATGGGAGGCAGGTGCTGGGGGCTTAGGAGCTCCCGACAGCCAGGCCCCCCAGGGGGGTTCCTAACTAAGGGGGCTCTAGGGACTTTACCATAGGGTTTCGTGGGAGTGTCTGCTCCCCGGTGTCCTGCTCTCCCTGGCCCCTTCACCTTCTCCTTTGGGAACGAAAGTGTGGTCCCCGAGTCACTGCATCAGGCTCTCCTGGCCTGGTGGCTTGAACCCTTGAGCCTGAGCTGCTCTTCTGAATCATAGTTTCCAGCGTGTGACCGGGACTCTGCATTCTAAACCCCGCGCCCTGCTGATTCTTACCTTCACCATCCTTTGAGCATCACTGCTCTACTTCAGACCTTTCCTTTATCTCAAAGGTTCTCTTCCCTCAAACTCGTCTGTGGCCGAGCGTCTCTCTACAGTGGTTTTCCACCGTGCTTCACTTCAGTCCTTCTGGAAAACTTAGTGCACATTTTCAGAGAGGGAATCTGACTGGCTCAGTTCGTACTTTTACCAGGCCAGAGTGCCCTGTAGGCTGCAGCTGATCTCTGCACCCATCGGCAGCGGCATGGGGGCACGGTCACATGGCATCGCTCGCTGCCTATGGAGGTGGGCGCTGTGATTGAAATCTGAATGTCAGCCTACAGACTTCAGGTGCGTAAGAAATGTAACCTTAGTTTTCCATTGCGCAACTAGTGCCACGCTGCTGGAGCCAGACGCCAGAGGGCTTGCACACGTGTGGGCTGGGGAGCTGGGGCAGGTGGAGGCTGAGAGGGAAATCGGAGGCCTGGCTGTCCCAGAGGCCCTGGGTGTAGGTCAGCTGGGCCACATCTCCCTTAGCCCAGGCCTGTGGGCTAACTCACTCGCTGGCTGCGCTTCCCCAGGTAGGTGTTAAGCAGAACTTCTCAAGGGCAGCTTCCCCCAGGGCCCAGCATTTCTCTTGAACTGCCTTTCATCCTTGAACTTAGATCTCAGAGCTCTGTCTGAAGGGCTGTGACATGGCGCAGCCCCCCATGGGCTGCCCTGGCCCCAGACAACGTACTCTCCTGGCTGATGGCTGTTCAGCAGCTGCCTTGGAACCCAAGAAGTTCCAGACAGCCCCAAGGGTCTGGCCTGGGATTGGCCCCATCCAGGCTTCGGAGCCCAAGCTCCCCTTCGCCCTGGAGCCTGGCTGCCTCGGATCCCTGGCCGAAGAGAACAGCCAGAGGCAGCCTGGGAACGTGGGAAGGGCTCTGGTTTTGGCATCAGAAGATTGAGGTTTGAGCCTTGGCTCTGTTCATTCCTGGCTGTGTAGGGTAGTGGAAAGAAAGGGCTTTGGAAGCAGGCCTCGGATCAGTTGGGCTTTCCTCCTTACCCTTTGCCCAGGCCACGGTGTCCCTAACAAGCCCCAGGCCATCCCCAGAGTGTGCACGTTTGGCCACCTCCTGCCAGTGGTAGCCCAAGTCCAGAAGTCCAGCCCATCGCAGCCAAGGCTCCAGTCCCCATCCTGTCCAGGAGTTGCTGGTGTTTGGGAGTCTCTGAGTGAGGGCCTTGCTTGGTCTTGCTACTGGGTGTAGCCGCAGTGGGAGTTCTGGTTAAGTATTATCCTGGGTGGATTATGTCCCAAGTGTGGAATGCTGGGCAGAGTTCCCAGCTCCTGAAGCAGTCGCCGGCGCTGAGGGATGTTTTAGACTCAATAGATGGTCTCCCCGGAAGCCGCACACAGCCCCTTTCTTTCTTGTTTCTTCTACACTTGCTACTCAACGTGTGATCTAAGAACCAGCAACACTGGTTGCTGTGGCAACATTGGTTGGGCCCACATTTGGGCCCCCAATCTGTGTTTAACGAGATTCCCCAGCCGACTTGTTCTCACGTCAAAGTTAAAGGAGCACCGCTCGACCACAGAGGCTGGAAAGAGAAAATACCGACCTTCCCAGACCCCCTTGCGGGCAGGGGTGGACGTGGACCTGGCTCTGGCCAATGAGACGCAACCAGAAGTCATGGGGTGGGGAATCCCAGGAAGTCTTTTTAAAAGGGATGGACGCGGTGGCCTGCCCCTTTGTGGATATAACGCAGCTATCTGGAGACTGCGAGAGTGAAATTGAAATTCTAAGGATGACAGTTAGGAACACAGACTGAGTCTGGGTTCTTGGTGACAACTGAGAACAGCTGCATCAGCTGAAAATGTCTATCTCTGGTGCTGAAGCCCGTGCTAAGTAAGTTTTTTTTTTTTACTTATAAAACAGAAATTTATTTTCTCACAGTTCTGGAGGCTGGAAGTCCAAGATCAAGGTGTCAGCAGGGTTGGTTTCTTCTGATGTCTCTCTCATTGGCTGTAGATAGATATCTTCTCCTTGTCCTCACATGATCTTCCCGCCATCTAAGTAAGCTTTCTGTGCTTGTGGTCAAGTGGTTGGATGCCCGATTGGTGGGGAGAGGTGAACCGTGTTCCGAGATGACTGGGGCAGGTTAGGGAAGGCTGCTTCTGATGCTCACTTTCCTACAGACACCTTCACTGAGTCCCAGGAGCCAACGCTGTGTAGGGGTGGAAAACATTTTTTTTTTTTTTTGAGACAGTCTCTCTCTGTCACCCCAGGTAGAGTGCCGTGGCGTCAGCCTAGCTCACAACAACCTCAAACTCCTAGACTCAAGCGATCCTGCCTCAGCCTCCCAAGCGGCTGGGACTACAGGCTCTAGCCACCATGCCTGGTTATTTTTTCTATTTTTAGTAGAGACAGGGTCTCACTCTTGCTCTTGCTTAGGCTGGTCTCTAACTCCGGAGCTCAAGCGATCCTCCCGCCTCGGCCTCCCGGAGTGCTAGGATTACAGGCATGAGCTACTGCGCCTGGCCAAAAACTTTTTCTTTAAGCCTCTTGCTTCCTTGGATCACTGGCCAAAGGGTGTAGCCAAAGGTAGCTGGGGAAAGTGGGAAAGGTTTGTAGTCAGACAGTCTGGGGTTGAGCCCTGGCTCTCTTAATTCCTGCCTCAGGTCAACAGTGGCTCTAACACTGACCCTGTAGGTAGGATCAAGGGAGGAAAGAGAAGCAAGAAGTGATTAGTCAAGGCCCATACAGTCTGTACACATAAGGGACTACCCCGTTTGGAATATTGTGAATTGAATAGCCCTCCAGTTTTTGTTAGGTTGGCTGGTTTTACAGCGATGGGAAGAATAAAGGTCTGGCTCCTTTAAGAAGCAAGTGGTAAAAGGAGAATGAGTTCCAATGGAGGGAGGGGCCCTGCGTGAGTGGGATGGGGAGTTCTGGAATTGCTGGGTCTCTAGTGTCAGGGCATGCATACCCAGGTTCCTGCCTAGCCCGGGCCCCACTGAGGGAACCCAGGCCCATGAGCACGGGTTTGAGTTCCCCTCTGGGCTGACTTCGGTGGCCCCAGGCTCTGTTGGGGAAACCACTTGATTCTGAACTTAGCCTGAGGGCTGATTTGGGCCTGACTTGTGAGCGAGCTGTAATTATGTCCATTATACCTGTCTCGAATGATTCATAGATGGCAGGGGCTTACGTAGGAGAAATGTTCCTCTTAATTTTTTTTTTAATTTACATTTTCCGGTGACTCATTGGATTTGAGAGTACAGACTCATTGACCGGAGAAGAAAAAAGTGGGGAGGGAAAAAAAAAAAGGGAAAACGTCACCATCAGGTACACCGAAGACAAATACAATTGTCCAAATCATGTCCAGGCGATTCTGGGTTCACATTCTGTGGGTTCAAACCTACCTCCTCCTCTCCGAGTCTCTTGACTCTCCCTCTTCCTGGAAATGGGAGACAGCCCTGTACCCCATGAAGGCGGTGGAGGTAATTTTCACGCTGGAAAGTTTGTGCTTTGGGTAAGAAGGATCTGGGTTCAAATCCCCGCGCAGACCCTCGTACTTGCTATGTGACCCTAAGCAATTTCTTTAATGTCTCCGAATCTCAGTTTCTCATCTGCAAATTGGGAAACAAGCAGTGGCAGCCTTGCGGGTTTCTGGGAGAATTAAATGAGATGATGTGTATTAAGCATTTGGCACAGAGTGATGAGAATAACTCGGGTATTTATCGGTGCGTGTCATGCGGTATTTTAGTCCTTATGGCCACCCTGTGGGTGAGCGCTGTGATTCTCCTTGGTTTACAGGTGAGGACACTGAGCTCAGAGAGGTAGAATGACTTGACTGAGGTCACACAGCTAGTGAATGTCCTAGCTGGCTTCAGTGCCCCGTGTGGGACGGCGGACCTTACCCAACTCTGCTCACTCCTGCAGGAAATGGGCGTGTCCTTCCTGTCCCTCAAAGGGAGCCTGCATGAATTTGAGCCCCCCGACTTCTCTATTCCTGGTAATGACCCCCCCCACCCACTCAGGCACCCCCATCAGAAACTTGGGTCATCATTGGCCCCTCCCCTCAGCTGGCCCCACCCTTCCATGTCAACACTGCTGGTACCGTCGAGATCTAGATCTACAGGTTCACGCAGATCTGTTCCTGCCTGTCCTTCCCTGTGGCCCTCACTGAGTTCTCACCACATCCCCCTCTCCCCATATAGCCAATTTGAGCCACACCCTCATCGGTCTCTTTGCTGCCTGCTTCAGGCATGTCACTCCTTCTCTGAAACCATCAGTGGCTCCCATGCCTGCCACACTTAGCACCAACCTCTTAGCCCCTCACTGACTCCTCGTGTCATCTTGGGCAAGGCCTTCTCCTCTCTAATCGTAGTTTCCCCAGCTGTGGAATAAGACAGACATGGGTGGGTGCTGGGTCTGTGGCACCTGCTGCCTGGGGTGTCTGAGGGGCTGGTGGCTCAGGAGCACCCTCCCGTCACCCCACCTGCTTTGGGGTACCGTCAGAAGGAAGTTGGCCGGGAAGGTTCTGTGGGTCAGTGGGCCAGCCCCAGCCTCTTAGTCATCCTGTCCAGGCCAGGGCTGTCCCTTCATGGGGACTGCCACCCGCTCCTTCTTGCTTGGGCTCGGGCTTCATCTGGGCTGCTAGGAGGGAGGTGTTTCCCTGAAGGCTCATCCAGAGCCTCCTGTTGGCCTCGGGCTGGTGGGCTTTAAAGGGGGGTCCCTCCCTCCTCTTTCTCAGAGGAAATTGGGAATGTCCACTCCCCGAATTTGGGCCAGGGGCTGTGGGTGCTGGACCTCACACCAGAGAGGAGAGGGGCAAGCCCAAGGTGAAGCCAGAAGCTCTAGGACAGGCCACTGAGTCTTCCAAAAAGCCTGTTGTACTGAGAGACCCACAGCAGGGGCCCCGGGAGTGGGGAGGAGCCCGAGGGGTTGGCACCTGGCGTGAGATGTGGCTGTTTCTGGTTCTGAGGGGTTGACTTGTCCGACAGAGAAGAAATACACCGGGCGACTCCTGTGCTGAGAACAGACAATGCCCTGGGCATTGTCACCAAGCATTACTGTGCCTGACACCACTGCAGGTGTTGGGGACAGAGGGGACGACATCTCTACCCCTCAGGGAGTTCATGGTCCTACTTGTGGAAATATACGGTAATCCTGTGATTTGTGGTTTAGTGAGGTATGCCAATTCGTGGGAGTTCTAATAGGAAATGGTTTTATTTTTTCACATTGCTTTCCATTTTGCTTTGTTGAATCCTTCCTTTCCTGGCCTTCGACACCCTGGGACATATTCCATATCTTCCTGGTCCCTTTCAGGGGTGGCTGGGCAGGCCCCAGCCTCATCTTTGGGGTGTGGAGATGCCAGCAAAAGGAGCCCCTTTTGTTTTCTGCTTTGGGCCTCAGCTTAGTTCTGGACGGTTAAATCCTTTCCATGAAAAGAGAAGTACAGGGGCCTGTGGGAACAGAGAGGAGGGCTCTCGGCCTGGCCAAGGGGGCAGGGAAGGCTTGTGGGCAGCTGCTTTCACCCTAGGCATGACTGGGCTCTGATTCTCTCAGGGGACAGGGCTTGATTTCTGTGATGATGTTCTCCCCTTCTAGAAGTTTCCTGACAGCTAGGAGCACCTGTTTCAAAGTCATTGTGAATCTGAAGGCAAGGACTTTCTGTGTCCCCAGAGCTCATGGGGGCCTGGCACATCAATGGTGGTGCATGAATGAGCTAATGCTGGCTGAGAAATTTGTTCTCTTATGCCTTGGTTAAAGGAGTGTCTTGGGATCCTAGAAGAGCTGGAATTCCTTGGAAGACTTTCTAGAAGGTGTTAGGGATTGAATTGTGTCTCCTCCACCCCAAATCCATGTGTTAAAGCCCTAACTCCCAGTATGACTGTATTTGGAGATAGGACCTTTTGGAGGGTAATAAAGGCTAAATGAAGTCGTAAGGTTGGGGCCCTAAGCCAATAGACTGGTATCCTTCCCACAAGAGGACGAGGCACCAGGGAGCTCTCTCTCTGCACACACAGAGAAAAGGCAATCTGAGGACACAGCAAGTAGGTGGCCGTCTGCAAGCCAAAGAAGAGCCCTCACCAGAAACCAACCCTGCTGGCACCCAGATCTGGGACTTCCAGCCAGCAGAACCATGAGAAATGAATGTCTGTCGTTTCAGCCCCCAGTTCGTGGTATTCTGTGACGGCAGCCGGAGCAGACTAAGGCAGTGAGGTGGCCCAGCCTGAGCCAGGGGCTCTACTCAGCCATGCAGGAAGCTCGTTCCTGGCCGGTCCTCTGCATTGCCCTCCTGCTTGAGCTGGAACCCCCTTCCCAAGTGTCTGCTTCTTTTCCTGAGACAGCCCTCCCAAGCTCCCCCTCCGTATTCTTCTTGGAACGAGCTCTCAATGCATGCAGCGCCATTCCACTCCCTCCAAGGTTATGCTCCTGGGACTGTGTCCTTTCCGATGACATTCAGATCGCCGGTCTATTTATAACAATGACTCACACACCACCTCAACTCCTGCAGGAAGAGTTCTGCTTAGGAGCCAACTCCCCTGGAATGGAAAACAATTTGCACTTGTAAATTATCACCATTTCATTTCCACTAGATTGTTCATCCTTGGCCTCCTCTCGACCCTGGTGCCAAATCACTTAGTGAAACCCCCACCGCCGCACCCGGTGGCACCGTCCTCTCCTGTTTATCAAGTGTCTTGCCGACCCCGCGACCTGCACAGCCAAGCAAGTTCCTCTTCAGCATTAACCTTGAGACCGAGACTTCCTCACTCTGCACATGGGAAGGTCTCGGCTGGGCGATCTCCCTTTGTTTTCATGTTGTTTACTTGTGAGTGAGCTCAGGTTGGGACAGGGGCAGGGAGTGGATGAATCTGGAAGAGAACTCTGAGCCCCCATCCTTGGCCTGAGGCTGCCTTCTCCAACCTCCCCTCTTGGGACCCCGGCTTTTGGCCAGAGCAGGTCCTCTGGGTGACTGCAGGCTGACTTCTGCCCGCACCTCATGCCACTGCCACAGTCCTCACTCCTATTTGACACGGCCAGGGCAGTCCTTTCAGGGCCAAGCTTCAGTCCTCTCTTTGCAGCTTTTGATACGCTGCCCTCTCCTGGTTTGGGGACACCCATAGACTCCATTCCCTTCTCGTTGTGCCTTGCCGCAGCTTCTGTCCCTTCTCTCTTCCATCACTGCACAGCCACCAACCCAGGCTTCGGGCTCTCGCCCTTCAGTCCGTTCTCCTTCATCCATGGGATGCCACTGCCCTGCATTTGAGCTGCATTTGCACAGCCTACAGGCCCCCATGGCCAGTCCCTCTGGGCTCTTCGCTTCATTTCCTGCCGCTTACTCACACCATCCCCAAACCCCATTTTCCTGCCATCCTGAACTACTCAAACACTTCCAGATTAACTTTCGTCTCTCACATCTCTCTGCCTTAGCACATAATGCCTCCCTTACACAGAACACTCTTTTTAAAAAATTTTTTCTATTTTTTAATTTTTTTTTTTTGAGACAGAATCTTGTTCTGTTGCCGAGGTTAGAGTGCAGTGGTGTCATCAGAGCTCACAGCAACCTCAAACTCCTGGGTTCAAGTGATCCTCCTGCCTCAGCCTCCCAAGTAGCTGGGACTACAGGCATGCACCACCACGCCCAGCTAATTTTTCTGTCTTTTTAGTAGAGATGGAGTCTCACTCTTACTCAGGCTGTTCTCGAACTCCTGAGCTCAAGCGATCCTCCCACCTTGGCCTCCCACAGTGCTAGGATTATAGGCGTGAGCCACCGCGGCCGGCCTGCACAGAACACTCTTATCACCTTCTTCCTTTGGCTAAGCCCTACTCTCATGCAGAATTCTGCCAGGTTGTCCCCATCAGCACAAGCCTTCCTCTCCGCTGGGCTGGCTTCTTCCCTGCTGCCCACTGTTGAACCGTCTGTGGGTGTCTGCTTTACCCACCGGCCCTGACTCCCGCTCCGCCCACCACCCTGATGCTCCGGTCTGGGTCAAATTTCTTTATTTTATACTCTCCTGGAGTGGTTCCCTTTTCTTTGAGCACTTAGCTTAGTTAGTAGTTATATTTAATAACAGCAATTATTTGATTAATGTCTATCTCCCTCATCCGGCTGGAAGCTACATGAGAACAGAGATATCTTTATTGTTAAATTAGCGGTATTACTTTTCTTCTTAAAGAATATTTACTATTAAATATTTTAAGAGACTCACGAACGCCTGTTACCCACTATCCAACTTTGTCCAATCTTACCACTTGCCGCATTTGCTTCAGATGCATAGTAAAACAAAAGATTATAAACATGATTGAAGGCCTCTAAGTTTCAAGTCAGTGTCTATTAAAAATGAATGTTTTATTTATTTTATTATTTATTTATTATTATTCATTGTATTAAATGTTTGAATATTAAGTAGATACAATATTTATAAAATATGTGCAACGTCTAAGGATTAGTGAAACAGCGAACACCTGTGTACTCACCACCCAATTTAGGGAAAAAAATGTTACCATCCCTTTGAAAGTCCCCTCCTCTGCCCTCCTCCTCCCATCCCCTTTCCTTCCTTCCCAGAGGTAACCATTATCCCGAATTGTGTGTGTGTGTGATTTTCTTGCTTTCTCTATACTTATACAAAATGTACTCGTATCCCTAAACAATCGCTCGTTTAGCTTTGCTGTCTTTCAAACTTTATATAAATGGAAACATATAGTTTGTATTCTTTTGAGACCTGCTTTTTTTGTTTAATGTTTTTGGTACTGACATTCTGCATAACCTGTAATTCATACATTTTTACTGATGGTTTTTGTTCTATAATGTGGACAGACCATACTTTATCCATTCTCTGGTTGATAGACGTGGTAGGCATTTCTTTCGCCTTCTCCCCCGCCCCCCTCAATCTGTCTTGTTTTCTTTTTTCTATTTCTTCCCACCCCCTTTTTGCTGTTACAGGCAGCGCTGCAGTGAGGACGCCCCGTGTGCACACGAGAGACGCAAATGCCCCCCAGCTAAAGAGCAGCAGGAGCACCCCTGCGGGGGCGTTGCTGGGTCTTAAGGAATGAACCTTTCACTTTTGCTAGATGTTGCCTGTCTACGTTCCCGCAAGCAGTGTCCGGTATTTGAATTCCGGTTGTTCTGCTATCTTACCAGTGCTTGGTATTCTTAGACTTCAGAGACTTGGTGAATCCGACGGGTATGAAGTTCTATCTTGTTATTTTCCTGATTACTAGTGAGGTGGAACGTATTTTCTAATGTTTCCCTTTCTGTAAATTGTCGTATCTTTTTCCTATTCTAATTTGGTGATTTTTCTTCAGAATTGACTTCTGGTAGTTCTTTGTGGATTTCAAACATGAATCTCTTATCAGGCAAATGTCTTTTCCCAGATTATAGTTTGTCTTTTTTCGGGGGGTAGAATTTGAGATGTTTTTTTTTTTGTACAGTTAAATACACAAATCCGGCCATGGCTCACACCTGTAATGCTAGAATTTTGGGAGGCTAAGGTGGGAGGATCGCTTGAGGCTAGGAGTTCCAGACCAGCCTGAGCAACATAGTGAGACCCGGTCTCTACAAAAAATAGAAAAATTAGCCGGGTGTGGTGGTACACGCCTGTAGTTCCAGCTACTCAGGAGGCCGAGGCAGGAGGATCGCTTGAGCCTAGGAGTTTGAGGTTGCTGTGAGCTATGATGATGCCACTGCACTGTAGCTGGGGTGACAGAGTAAGACTCTGTCTCAAAAAATAAACAAACAGACAAACAAATAAATAAATAAAATAATTAAATACACAAATCTTAATTGCTACAGTTCAATGGATTTTTGACAAATGCATCCAGCCATGTAACCCACTCCGCTATCATGTTATAGAACATTTCCACTATCCTAGAATGTTCCTTTGTGCTGATTCCTGGGCAACTACTGTCTAGGTTTCTTTTACTATGTAGTAATTTTGCCTGATTTAGAACTTAATATAATAGAAATCATACAGTAAGTGTGTCTGGCTTCTTTTGCTCAGCATAATGTTTTTAAGATTCATCCATGTCGTTGCCTAGATTTCTTTTGCATTGTTAAGAAGATTTCCATTGTATAAATACACCACAGTATGTTTATCCATTCTCCTGTTGATGGACACGTATGTTGTTTCAGTTTCTGTCCACCGTGAATAAAGTGGCTGTAAACATTCTTGTACCTGTCTTTTTTGGACGTATGTTTTCATTTCTCTTGGGTAAATCCCTCCAAGTGGACTTGCAGGGTCCTAGGGAAGGTGCACGCTTATGTCATAAGAAACACTGTGCTTCATCTTCTAACTCTGTTAAGGGCGTTGTCTATTATCAGATTTATTCATGTTTTCCTTCATGGTTTATGCTTGCTTTGGAAATCTTTTTCTGACATCATATAGATTTTTTCTGCATTTTCTTCTGAAGGTTTTCAGCTTTACATTTCACATTTGAGTCTTTAATTCCCCTGAAATTGCTTTTTGGCTATTGTATGGACTAAGAATCCATTTTTCCCCATTCCTCACTTAGGTAACTGATATTCCCAGCACCAGCATGGACTAGAGCATCGCCCCCTCCCCAGCCTCAATTGCAATGCCATGTCTGTCATATACGAGATCTCCTCGTACACTTAGACCTGTTTCTGGGCTCAGTTCTGTGCCCTCAGTTTATTTTTCTATCCCTGTGCCAATACCACACTGTGCTAATCACTATAATTCATAAAACATCCTGCTATCTGGTAGGGTAAGTCGTCTGACTTTGTTCTCCACAATCAACTTGTCTGTTTAGGGCCTGAGCTCTTCCATATGAATGTTAGGGTCGGTTTGTCAGATTGTGCCTATGCATATATTCAGTGTTGAAATTTTGTTTGCATTTGAATCATATTTATCAACTATTTGAAGGTAGAATTGCCATTTTTATGATCCTGAGACTTCCCATTCATGAACACAATTTCTCTATTTTTTCTTCAGTTTTCTTAAGATATTTTACTTTATTTTTTTTAGTTGGTTTGTTTGTTTTGAAAAAGGGTCTTGCTCTGTCGCCCAGCCTGGAGTGCAGTGTGGTGTGATCATAACTCACTGCCTGGGCTCAAGCGATCCTCCTGCCTCAGCCTCCCAAGTAGCTGGGACTACAGGTGTGTACTACCATGCCCAGGTAATTTTTAAGGTATTTTAATAAAGCTATACACTTTTCTCCATGAAGATCTTACACACCTTTTTTTCCTAAATATTTTTTATCAATACATAATAATTGTACATATTATGGAATACATATGATATTTTGATACATGCATACAATGTGTAATGATCAAATCAGGTAATTAGGATATCCATCACCTCAACCATTTATCATTTCTTTGTGTAGGGAACATCCCAATCTTCTAGCTGTTTTGAAATATACCATAAATTATTGTTAACTATTGTCACCCTACCATGCTATTGAACACTTAGAACTTATTTCATTATTAACTGTAGAATGTTCATGATGCTTAAAAAACTGTATATTCTATAGCTGTTGTTTGTGGAGTTCTAATCCCATTCATGAAGGCTCTTCCCCATGACCTAAGCACTTCCCATAACCTTGGGGACTTCAACATGTGAATTTTGTGGGGATACAAACATTCAGACCACAGCACCATATATGTCTGCATTTGTTTCTGGGCTCTCTCTTCTATTTTGTCTGTCTACTCCTGCACTAGTACGACACCATTTTTATTACTCTAGCTTTAACTTGATATCTGGTAGGACAAATCCTCCTGTCTTATTCTTCTTCAGGAACGACTTAGATTTTTATGGTCTTATTATCTTTCATATAGATTTTATAATCAGCTCACCGGTTTCCATGAAATATCTTTTCTATGATGAGTTCAGGGCCATCATCATTCCATCAAATGGCTTGGCTGGTCCCTCTGGAAAGTGGTGTCATCTTCCAGGCTCAGTGTTTGTCTTTGTGGTTGACAGGTTGGATATTCAGCAGGGGCTGTAGCCAGATCAGTCTTGTGAGCGGCAGGCCCTGTTGCTGGGCCCACGCACAACCTCCATGCTTTCTCCCATGGCCATTGTGTTGACGAGCACCTTGAGCGAGGACAGGAGAGGCTGACATACACAGAATGGGTTACCTTCTCCAGTGGATCGTTGGGACCCTCTTCTGATGAGCAACGCCACCCAAATATGCTCATTTGGAGAGGTCTATCCTCATACCTCTTATATCTTTGTCACCGCCTTTCCAATCTTACTCTTTCAAAGTCCCTGTCCATCCAGCCAAACCGTTAGCCTGTCTATGAATCCATGTAATATCCACACATCTGTACCCCTGGCCTGGGGGGCAGGGGCTGGGAGAAGCCACTGATTGTGAAACAGCCCAAGAAATCACCGCATCTTGCCATAATGACTGTAAAGTTTAAGAGTGTGTGGGAAGGCTGTGAACTGCTGCTTCTACACAACCTCAGGGTGGGAGTATGTGGAAAAATTGCAAATTTTTCAGATAGTGCAATGTCTGACTATCACAACCTGAAAAAAATGGCTATAATTTTACCTTACTTCTATCCACCTTTCAATCGTGTTCAGGTTTTCTCATTGGCAAACTTTAACCTGGAGCCATACTAGGAAAAGTAATTATCTGACTTAAAAGGAGTGATGGTAGTACCAAATTGACAATAGACCATCTAGCCTGCAGGCATATATTTCTGTTGTTTGCAGTCATTTCCATGTATAGGTAAGGTATTGCTAGCCATCTGGTTTGGGAATGGCTTCTGGGAATACTACTACTGCCCACCCTATCAGTACACCTGGGATTGTAGCACAGGCTGCAGGGATCAGAGGTTGTGCTGTGATAACAGGTCAGTGATGTTCAGTACTAGACACATACAGTTATTAATGAAAAATAAGTTCTGAAATGTATGATGTCAGAAGCTAGTCTGTTCAAAAGTAAGATATAGGTATGTCTGACAGTGTTAATGTTAAAAAGCTCATCACACCTATGTTTAATATAATCTATTTTTCTTTATCCTTTGAATGATTAGTCTCAAAATAACACTGTAACTTATAGCAACATAATACTATTAGAAATATTCTATTGCAGGCAATTAGGCAAGAGAAAGAAATAAAAGTCATCCTCATAGTAAAGGAAAAAGTGAAATTGTCTCTGTTTGCTGGTGACATGATGTTATATGTAGAAAATCCTAAAGACTTCACCAAAAAACTGTTAGAACAGGTAAACAAATTCAGTCAAGTTGCAGAATACAAAATCAACATACAAAAATGAGCATTTTAATAGACCAATAATAAACTATCCTAAAAGGAAATTAAGAAAACTATTCCACTTACAATAGCAACACATACCAAAAAAAATGTATAAATTTAACCAAGGAGGTGAAAAATCTATATACTGAAAACTGTAAAATACTGATGAAAGAAATAGAAGAAAACACAAATAAATGATATCCTGTGTTCATGGATTGGAAGAATTAATATTGCTAAAATGTCTGTACTATCCAAAGTGATCTACAGATTCAGTGTAATCTTTATCAAAATTCAAATGTCAGTTTTTAATAAAAATAGAAAACACAATCCTTAAATTCATATGGAACCACAAAAGACTCCAAATCACCAAAACAATCTTGAGTAAAAAGAACAAAGCTGGAGGCATCACACTCCCTGATTTCAAAATATATTATAAATCTACTATAATCAAAACAGCATGGTATTGGCATAAAAACAGACACATCAATCAATGGAATAGGATAGAAAGCCCATAAATAAACCCATGCATTTATGGTCAGCTGATGTTCAACAAAGGTGCCAAGAACACACAACGAGGAAAGGATTGTCTCTTCAGTAAACGGTGTTGGGAAAACTGGATAGCCACATGCAGAAGAACGAAATTAGGTCCTTACCTCACATCGTATACAAAAATCAACTCAAAATCGATTGAAGACTTAAATATAAAATCCGAAACTGTAAAACTACTAGAAGAAACGTAGGGAGAAAGCTTGATGACATTGGTTTTCAATTATTTTGAAGTTTATATGTTTGTTCTAATGGTTGAATTCTTGGCAGGGGTGATCAAACCAATTATAATTCTTATTTTGTCTGATTCTTGTTCATGTATCTTGTAATTTTGGACTGTGGACTCATCTACAGCAGCACCTATCTGTGGGAATCACATGCAGCCTTGGTTGAGAGTGTGCCGTCCGGAGAAGTTCTGTGTTTGTTGCTGTCGGGAATCCTAGGAGTATCACTGTCCTGAGACTAGTTAGTATGTTTTACCAGTTCTGGAGTTCCTGGACTGTAGGGGGAGGGCAATCAAAGTTTCTCACCTGACATGAGGTGAAGGCCGAAGGTTACAGCCCTTGGGGGAGATGTTTTCCTACTCAGAGTCTAGGATAGAGCAAAAAAAAAATTCCTCTCTATATAACCTCTCTGCTCCCTTCCACCTCCTACCTCATACAACTACAGCATTGCATTAACTCAAAAGCTTATTCCTTTGATGTTCAGTCCTTGCTCAATTTTTGGTCCATGGGGATTTTCTTACTCACTTGAGCTCTGAGCTCTGCTTTTCAAAGGACATCTATTGTATTTGATCCAGAATTTCTATGTGTTTATTAGTGGGAGGGCTTTCCAGTTATCTGGTGAATCAGATTTCCAAGACTATAAGTCTCACTATTTGTTTTTGTTAATCATTTTTTCCCTATCATAATGCCTGAAAAAAGAGTATTAAATTAACACTCTCTTCTTTTGTTTTTTGTGTCTCTTGGTAAGGGAGGTCCTTAAGCCCCTTGGCTTTCCCTCAGTGCCCAGCACAGAGCCTGGCCCACAGCAGATACTCAAGAAGTGTTTGTGGAGTGAATTGGAAGAATGAGCTTGACAGATGAGGCCTCTGATACCAGAGATTGGAGCGACTTAAGTCTCTGAAGTTCAGTGCTGGTAAGCGAGACTTCTAGATGGCATTGTTCACTCCCATATTTATGTTTTCCGCACATTAGCCCATTCCTGCTGTCATATGAAGACTGTCCCCCTCTGGTCCTGCCTTCTGGACCTGATTTTATTGGAGAGTGTGGTCCTGCCCTCCCATTCCCTTCTCCATTTTTCAGGGCATCGTACCCAAGAGCAGCGAGTCTGATGATCCCAGAAGGGTTCTTGGTGGTAGCAGCTGAGATTGTCGGACCATCAAGGAAAATGGAAATGTCCTGTGTGCTTCCAAATTGCCTCATCTGTGGCCTGCTGTGCCGCTGTGGATTTCTATCCCCTCCTTTTCTTAATTATTATTAAATATGAATTCTTGGTAAGAGGCCAGTTGCTTTAGCTAAGAATGACTTGATTGATTTATTCCCCTTAGTGTCAAAGAATAACAAACCTTGCCCTAACTTGAGCCCTCCCTGGCTGTCTGGAAGTTGCTCTCACCCACCTTGGCGTGGGCGTGGCAGTGGAGAGAGCCCTGAGCTGGCAGTCAGGAGCCCTGGCTCCTGGCCAGTCCCTGCGCCTTGTGACCATGGGTAACTCACTTGCCCTCTCTGTCTCAGGGTTTTTTGTTGTTGTTGTTTGTTTTTGTTTGGAGACTGGTTCTAGCTCTGCTGCCCGGGCTAGAGTGCAGTGGCATCATAGCTCACTGCAGCTTCAAACTCCTGGGCTAAAGTGATCCTCCTGCCTCAGCCTCCCAAAGCGTGAGGTTTACAGGTGTGAGCCACCGCCCCCAGCCCTGAGCTCAGTTTTACCATCTGTAACTTGAAAGGATGATCTTTAAGTGCCTCTCCAAATGGGACATCCTGTGGCTCTATTTTACCTTCACTTATTCCTTCCTCAGTGCTTTTTCTTTCTTTATGAAGATTCAAGTTTCTGACCTATATGATTCTCCTTCTCTGTAAAGAACTTCTTTTCACATTCCTTGCAAGACAGGTCTGTTGGAAACATTCCCTCAATTTTTGTTGGTCTGATTCTTTGCTAGAAATCAGAAACACTGTAACAGAAATGAAGAACACATTTCTTTTTGATTCTTTCTTAGAATTTCCATCTCTCTCCTTAAATTACCCATCTACACTTGCATATTGTATACTTTTTCCATTAGATCCCTCAGCTTATTAATCATAGCTTTTAAACATTTCTGGTCTGATAATTCCAACATTCCTGCCATATATGAATCTGTTTCTGATGCTTATACAGTCTCTTCAAAATGTGTTTTTGTCTTTTAGTATGCCTTGTAATTTTTTTCTTGGTAGCCAGACATGATGTACTGGGTAAAGGGAACTGCAGTATATGGGCCTTTAGTGATGCAGTGGTAAGGTGCTGGGGGAGAGCAAGTGTTCTATAGTGCTACAATTAGGTCTCAGGCTTTTGGTGAGCCTGTGTCCTTGGGCTGTCACCTTCACAGTTGATTCTCAGTGCCCCTTCCCCTCCCCTTAGGTGGGAAAGCATGGCTGGAGGGGGCTGGAGTTGAGTGTCTCCCTTCCGCCAGGTTAGTTGGGCTCTGATAAAACCCCAATAGGTTAGACTAGGATAAAATAGTTTCTCATGAGCATGGTCCTTGTTAAGAAGAACAGAATGCTCTGGCGTATTTATGGCTACCTTTCACCTCCCCCTGCCAGAAACACCAGATTTTTCTCTGATCGGCATAGTGAGAACCTGTAGATGAAAACTCACAAAAGTGGGGGCTCCCCTATGGCTGGGCTCCCTTGGGGTTTGAACTTCCAGACTTGCCCACCCTGAGCCTCCAGCAGTTGTCAGCTACCATTCAGGCGTATCTGCTACAGCTCTGGTTCCCGCAGAGGTGTCCGCTCGTGGCTTTCTGTTATGGTAAGTTGTGATTCTCCGTGTCTGCCTGTCTGTCTCTGCAATTTTAGGGGAGGACGTGAGTGTGTAGCTATAAAATAAATGAAGCTACGTAAAAATTAAGCAAAGCAAAAAAGGCTGGAGGTGGAACAACGTGTGATTTTTCTCTCCCTGGGGAGGCAGTTTTGCTCCGCTCACTGCATGGTTCTATATTTCCTATAGTGAGAATGTATCACCCTTGTAATGGCAAACACGCTGTATTGAAATAATATTTTAAAGAATATTCCATTTTGTGCTACAGGGAGATGGGAGGCCTGGTTGACCCCCACGTCCATGCCTGGACCCTCCGGGGACATCGGTGGGCTGGAAAGTACCCAGGGAAGGGTGTTGGTGATGACATGAGAGCCCGCGGCTGACGGTGCTAGGAGCTGCTACTCAAACAGAGGCTGTGTAGCTTCACAACATAAAGATGGGGTTATGGTCATGCCCTGAAATGGTCCTGGGGTAAAGGAATCAGTCTCCTTCTGAGGGAATCCGGAGGGCAGAAGCAGTGCTACTGGGGGAAGCCCCAAGTTTCCAGGGGCCCAACTTACTAGAAGGAAGAAGGGTCGACCTTGTGAATCGCCCAAGCTTAGAACCAGCAGCCTTGAGAGGTGGTGAGGCCCTCAACATCGGGAAGGTCTGACGAAGGCTGCTCTCCACTGTCAGGGACGCTGCATGAACTTTCCACAGTGCTTTGAGGCTGGAGTAGAGGAGCTCAGATTTCTCTCTCCCATTTGCTAAGGGAGTAGGACAGAGTCGGAAGAAGCGGAATTAATGCCAACACGGTGGAGAGAGAGGCCTCTCAAGTCAGACACCTGGGTTCGAGCACAGATCTGCTACTTACTAGCCGTATAGTTTTAGGCAAATCGTTGGACCTCTCCACGCCTTAGTATTCTCATCTGCAGAATGGGCGCGGTAACAGGGTTGCTGTGATATATAAATGATATAGCACATCAAGGGCTTGGTCGGGCCTTGGACATAATAAAAGCTCTGCAAACAAGGTTGTTGGTGGTGGTGGGGTTAGTTTTCAAGGCCCCAGCGATCCCAGGCCTCCTGCAACTTGCTCAGCTCCCGAGCACTCATTTCCTCACGCGTCAGCCCTGTCACGTTTGGAATTTCGGTATCTGTTAGTCGAAAGTCATATTCTGTACTTGGCCGAACAAACAAATTTTATCCCAGATTATTTCTGACAAAGTCAACATTCTTCTCTCTCCTGCCTCCGAATCCCCTCGAAGGTACACATTCTCCAGGCAGGCTGCTCTCTTAGCTTGGTTTCCTTGGCCTCCCTCTCCGTGGCGGTGCCTCGAATGTAATAACAAATCCAGTCTCCCAGCCAGGAGCTGGGTGCCCAGGAATTCCGGCCCGCTTGGCCAGCTCTGTTTGCCAGCGCATCTGTTTCTAATCAGCGCAGCACGGTGCATTCCTGCTGCAGAGCCAGCGCGCGGGCCCAGAGCCTGGGGACTGCGCTAATTGATTGCTAAATGGATCTTGTCATTTCCAAAAGAGGCCTCCAGGCCTGCCCTTTGCTCTGCCTCTGCTCCCCATGGGCTGCAGAGCTTAAGAATTAACTCGTCCGCTGCCTTTGACGGGAGTTGAGGACTGTCTGGAACCTCGATCGTGGAAATGCACCGGGAGCCTTAGAAAAGCCTGTGCTCTTTGTAAAGAGATTCACGGCTTAAAAAGCACTTGCGCAGACACGATCCCATTGCATTCTCCCAGCAGCGTTAAGGGGTGGGCCTGATCCCACTGGACAGATGAGGAAATCAAGGCTGTGGGGTAAGAGTCGAGTGGCCCAAGTCACACACAGTGGCTGGCGGGGATGAGGCTGTCTTGAGTCCACTCCTGCTGGGTCCAGGTTCTGTCCTCAGAGCTCAGCCCGTTAATGGTGTCTGGCCAGGGCTTGCCATTGGGGTTGCAGAGAGAAAGGAGACAGCACGGGGTCTCCTGACTGGGCTGTCTGGGTCATCAGGACACCCACAGGAGTCTTGGGCTTCTGGCTGCCCTGTCATGATAAAAGTACCACCGTGGGGAAGATGCCACTTGTGTTTAGGGGTGAAGGGCGGCTACCCCTTCCTTCCTTCTCTGGCAGTACATCCCTCTCACCCCAGCGTCCTTGCTCCAAGGACACTGGGCTCCCCTTGGCACTCACGGGAGTGTTGAGTCACCGTCTGTCTCCTCCTCTGTCTCCCCAGCTTGAAGTCAGGGATTGTTGTATTTCTGTCTCTAAACCTCTGCCTGGACCCGGGTCTGCTCGTAGTAGGTGGTCAATACGTAAATGCACAATGAATGAGTAAGTGACTCACCCTGGACGGCTTCCTCTGATCACGTTCTCCTTGGTCTCTTGACAGAGTTGGTCAGTGAGAACAAGATTCTCTCGGCAGAGCCCGTTAGCACTCTGACACCTCGGTCCCTGGCAACATCCCTCCGCTTCGGTTTCCATATCTGTCAGAGGGGGATGGTCCCATGTGTCCACCCCAGGCTGGTTGCGGGACCAGCTGAGATCATGGAAGTTTGAACACGCTACACGTGTGAGTGGGGTGCATGTGTGTTGTTGTTGTGGTTTTTTGTTTTTTTTTTTGAGACAGAGTCTCACTCTGTTGCCCTGGCTAGAGTGAGTGCTGTGGCGTCAGCCTAGCTCACAGCAACCTCAAACTCCTGGGCTCAAGTGATCCTTCTGCCTCGGCTTCCCGAGTAGCTGGGACTACAGGCATGCGCCACCATGTCCGGTTAATTTTTCTATATATATTTTTAGTTGTCCAGATAATTTCTTTCTACTTTTTTTTTTTTTTTTTAGTAGAAACGGGGTCTCGCTCTTGCTCAGGCTGGTTTCGAACTCCTGAGCTCAAACAATCCGCCCGCCTCGGCCTCCCAGAGTGCTAGGATTACAGGCGTGAGCCACCACTCCTGGCCATGTTGTGGTTTGTTTTAATCTTTAATGGATTCTGGGCTCAACTCTCTTCCAGACGCTTCTTTCTTGGCCCACGCTGCCAAAAGGGCTTATTGCAGAATCAGGGGTGCAAAGAAGCTCCTTCAGCCTGTAAAACCGTGTGTGATATCAAAGTGACTCTTGGTTTGGACTAAGCAGCTGAGATGGACAGAAACCAGGAGAAGGGGGTGTCCTTCCCTGCTGAGCCCTGGATCCTGGGTCTTCACCCCCTTGGAGTCCCTTTCCTCTGTTCTTCCCCTCTTCCCTGCATTGATCAAGATTTTGGTTAAGAAACCAAAGAGAACTACGCTTAACTCCTGATCTTCTTCTTCCTAGCTGTGTGGCTTTGGGGAAATTATTTAACCTGCCTGACCTTGCCATGTTCAGATGGGGACAACAGCACCCTTTGCAGGGGTGTGGACAGGAATTACTGCAACAATGGACAAAATATGCTTAACCGTGGGCGGCACTTGTTAAGTGCTCCATCAGTGTTAGCTGTTCGGATGTGCTGGGACGAGCACATTATTGCCTGTCTCTTCTCCCTTGGCCACTCAGACCTCTGCCATCTGATCACCCCACGGACACTTCTCATGCAAAGGCCTCCGATGTCTCTCGATTGCAAAATCCAAAGGAAAAAAAAAACTTCATTCTTACCTTCTGTGGCCTCTTGGCGGCATTTGATACCATGGCCTAGTGCTTCCTGAAAACTCTCTCCTTCCTTAATTTCTAGGCTAAAATACCCTCCGGGTTCTCCTCCTACTTCCTTGACCGTTTCTTCTCTGTTTCTTTCATGCATTCTTTCTCGGCCACAGTCCTAAAGGCTGCTCTTCCCCAGGGTCCTGTGTGTTTTTTCTCAGTCTGCAGTTACCAGAGTTTACAGGCACAAAAAAACACAATCCTTGCCCACAGGAGTTTATAATCTGGCAATCCTCACGCTGTCATCTACTGAGGATTTGGTACAGGCTAAGCACTGCGCTTAGTGCTTTTAATACATCATTCCCTTTGGCACTAGCAGATGGGGGCAGGCCCACCAGGTATCACATCCCAGCCCCACCACTTCAGTCCCTGGGGTGGTAGCAGCAGATATTCCCTGGGTCCCCTCACCAGTGGGGAAAGCTCTGGTAAGCAGGGCCTGGGGTGGTGTGGGAGTGAGCCTGCCCACCAGGCTGTTAGAGCCCAAGCTCAGGGGTACTCAGGCACAGAGGGAAAGGGCCGGGGATTCAGAGTTGCAAAACTAGCATCTGATCTCCTGCTTTGCCGCTTACTTGCTGTGTGACCCTGGGTAAATCACTTCACCTCTCTGAGCCCCCGAGATTTCAGTGATGCCCAGAGTGTTTAGTAAACAATAAGATGCTCAGAAAATTACTGTAATGATTAAAGGACTTTTAGGCACATTATCCAGTTGGATCCTGACAGAGAAATAACTTGACTGAGGGTCCAGCTAAGCTGGAAACCCCAACTGGATCTCCTGACTTCAGTGGTGACACAGTTCACTCTGCTCCAAAAAGCTAGATGAACTTGAGGCTCTTTTCATTCGCTGCCTCATTTGCTTTTCCCAGCGATCCCGGTGAGACTATGTTCATGCCCATTTTATGGATGAGAAAATCAAGGCCCTGAGAGGTTAAGTGACGAGCCCGCAGCCCACACAATAGTGGAAACCAGGTTCTGTCCCAGGGCTGTGCTCCTTCTGCCACAGGAGGCTGCTGCTTGACCCTCACATTCACCGGCCACCGACTGGCCATGGTTTGGTTTCTGAACGCACCTGCCTCCCAGGAGCAGCACTGACTGTCTCGGGCCAGGTGTTCCTCCACCATCTTACACAATAAGTAGCTTTAAACAAATTACTGTTTTGTGGCAGCCTGTTTCCCAGAACCTGGTCACCTTTAGAATCAGCGAGGTGGGATTAAACAAAGGAATTTCAGGATAATCATTCTCTCCAGAGAGACTGGATTGTGGCATGTCTTTGGGACTTCTCAGAGCCTCCAAAACTCTGCCTGTGCAATCACGTCGGGCATGATTTACTGAACAGTCGTGCTAAGTGACTGGACATGAATTACCTCTTTTAAGGTTGACATAGGGCCTATGTGGCAGATGCTATTTTTATGCATGAGTTACAGATACAGAAACTGAGGCCCAAGGGAGCACAGCTAGTGAGTAGTGAAGCCAGGATTCGAACCCCAGGCAGGAGGGTTCCACAGCCTGAGTCCCCAAGTGCCACATCACAGGGAAGGGGGACCAGAGGGTCTCTGAGGTGCCTCGAAACTCTGTGATGGCCGAACCTCCTCTCTCTCTCCCCATCCCTTGCTAGATTTCCTCTCTAGTTCTAGAACCTTTCTTCCCTCTCCACTCAGTAACGCTACTGGAGGTGCTGGCAGAGCCCTGATGTCCGTGTCCAAGCGTGGTCTGTACGCTGTGTCTCAGCGAGTGCCCCAAGCTTCTCCTTGGCAGTCCAAGGCAGAGTTGGCCGGAGCTTATGTTAACATTTCAGAGATTTATTCTGCTCTCTGAATCTTCTCTTCCTTTGCCTTGCACTGTTTATTGAAATAGTTCATAGGATACTGTTAAAGACTAAAAGAAAAGTCAATAGAAAAATATTTATGGGCGCTGGTGGGATTGCTGGCATGTAACAGTGTTTGAAAATGGTCCTCCCGGGTCCGTATTGTGCTTCAGAAGGCTCGAGAGGGCTGCGAGAGCAGGGCCTCCCGTCATGGCTGAGTTCTGCAGTTTTACACCCTGCTTCCCAGAATCTGGTCTGAGCATTCTCCCCTCCTTGGAGAGTGTTGATTTTGTGAGGTCGTGCCTCTCCCAGGTGAGGTGGCTTGGGGGCTGGTTCCAAAGATCCTAGAAGAGGATCCCACGTGCTCTGGTCCCACGTGCTCTGGTCCCACGTGCTCTGTATTTAGCATAAAATCCTCATTGCTTCTGGCATGTGAGTGGCTCTTCCCAGCTTCCAACGTAGATGCAAGGTTTTGCTCTAATGGGGTATTTCTAAGCTGTGAAAAGGGATCGATCAACAGCATACACCTAACAGCTCTCTTCCTCCAACGCCAAACTGCTGGCTTCTCCAAGGAACTGCAGTTACTATTATTATTTTCCTCCAGTGCGTGTCCCAGAGAGGCAAAGGGCTCTGGGAGGGCAGGGGCAAGCTCAGAGCATGAGCTGGTGGGCCAGCGCCAGGCCCAGAGATTCTAAGTGGGCCCAGGCCCAAGTAGGGTTTGGGTGATACCTGG
>NW_012148408.1:2337338-2338908 GCF_000956105.1 Propithecus coquereli | reverse complement strand
AAGTGTGCAGTGTTTATAAAGTCTACAGTAGTGCACAGTAATGTCCTAGGCCTTCAGATTCACTCACCACTCACTCACTCAGCCACCCAGAGCAACTTCCAGTCCTGCAAGCTCCATTCGTGGTTAAGTGCCCTATACAGGTGTACCATTTTTTATCTTTCATACTGTATTTTTACTGTACCCCCTCTAGGTATAGATATGTTTAGATACTTAAACACTGACCACTGTGTTACAGTTGCCTACGGTGTTCAGTATAGTCACAGGCTGTCCAGCTTTGTAGCCTGGGAGAGATAGGCTATACCAAATAGCCTGCGTGTGTAGTAGGCTCTACCATCTCAGTTTGCGTAAGTATATATGCTCTACAATGTTCACACAGCAATGACATTACCCAAGGCATTTCTCAGAATGTATCCCCCTTGTTAAGTGGTGCATTACTGTATTTTTATCTCCATCTATAGATGAGGACACTCAGGTGAGGAAAAGTTAAAGGATTTGCTTAAGGTTTCACAGCAGGGAAGTAGAAGAACCAGGATTTGAACCTGGGAAATTGGATTCTAAAGCACACACGTCTTAACCATTACCCTACAGCTCAGACAAACACAGGTGTGCTGCCCATGACTGGCCCTATCCTGAGGGGCAGGTCTGTCCCTAATATTTGTGGAACCCAGAGCAAAAGTGCAAGTATTAATAGGTGCCCATGTGCCACTCTTTTTTTTAACTCAAAAGAGTTAAAAGTTATAAATCACAAAATAGTGATTTATAAACTGCTTATAAATAATATGAATAGCTAACAACTATAACTTAAGTCAAACTCTCATATAAATATGATCTATCTCCCATCATTCAATACATCTTCATAACAATAAGTTTAGAATATAATTGGCAAAATTAAAAATCAACAGAAAGCAGACTATTTTAGATGATAATATAAATACTCTGTTGATGGGCCAGCAACATTTGGAGGAACAATAAAATAAAAACATACATAATTTGCTAATTATTGTTCTATTTCATGTGATTTATTTTCTGGTCTTATTTTTTAGCAAAATCACTGTTTTAGCAAAATCACTAATATTTTCACATAATTTGTGTCCTATTGATAGTAGTAATATGCTTTTAAAAAATAAAATGTAATTGTATTCAAACGTATTTTCATCAAATGTGTAAATTAAGGTAAGTGTAAAAAATTAAGTATTTTAAGCCAGGCACGGTGGCTCACACCTGTAATTCTAGCACTTTGGGGGGCCAAGGTGGGAGGAGCGCTTGAGCCCAGGAGTTTGAGACAAGCCTGAGCAACACAGAGAGACTCTGTCTGTACAAAAAGTAGAAAAACTACCCAGGCGTGGTGGTGCGTGCCTGTAGTCCCAGCTACTCGGGCCTGTTTTTGTAAATGAAGGTTTATTGGAATAGTCACACCTATTCATTTACATATTGCCTATAGCTGCTTTTTTGCTAGCGGGCCAGAGTTGAGTAGTTGTAACAGAGATGATATGGTCTACAAAGTCAAAAATTTTTACTCTCTGGCCCTTTGAGAAAAAGTCTGTTGATCCTTGTTCTAAATTACCTATTA
>NW_012148408.1:2331528-2331872 GCF_000956105.1 Propithecus coquereli | reverse complement strand
AACTCCTGAGCTCAAACAATCCACCCGCCTCGGCCTCCCAGAGTGCTAAGATTACAGGCGTGAGCCACCGCGCCGGCCCGAGAGCTAACATTTTTCATCTGTGACAGGAACGGGGTTAAGTCCCTTCCTTACAATGTTTCAACCCCATTGAATCCTCCTAGAATTCCTATCTCCATGGCTGGTACCGCAGTCGTGCGCTACCTAACATTTCAGTCAATGACGGACCACATATACCACGGTGGCTTCATGAGATTATAATGGAGCAGAAAGATTCCTATTGCCTAGTGACGTTGCAGCTGTCATAATGTTGTAATGCAACGCGATACTCATGTGTTTGTGGTGAT
>NW_012148408.1:2324568-2328113 GCF_000956105.1 Propithecus coquereli | reverse complement strand
CTTCATGTATATTATGTCCAGATCTAGATATATACAAATTTAAGATTAATATGGATTGCTTAAGATTGCAATGTATTCCTCAGCCTCTCTTGTGCAGCTCTTGGGAATGCCATAATAATTTATGAGTAGCCTAGAACGACTAATAGGAACACAAAAGAAAAAAGAAAATGACTCAACACTCCCAGAAAATGTGATACATTGAATGCAAGAATCCGATGCACTCTTGCTATCGGAGAAGAACGATTTCACAAGTTATTTCATTTGTCTTTTCTCTTACTCAAGTATTGCTACTCCTTGTATCCTCTCTGCACAGTGTCCAACTTTGGCAGTGTCAAAACCCTCAAACCTTCATGGTATTTAAGGCCAAAGCATGGGACAGCAGCGGTGTCGAAGCATTGCTGGGATCTGAATGGTATTTAGTCGTGAGAGCAGCTGTTTAGGGCCAAGCCTGAGCTGGGCCAGGCTGAGGGCCAGACCCAGAGTAACAGAGGTGGTCAAGTGCTTGTTGATTAGTTGATTTATTTTTGTGAGTTAGCAATATGCACTGTCCACCAAAGCTCCAGGCCCGAGTGCTAAGGTTAATTCTAGTCCGGGGAGCAGCTTTCCAACAGTGGTGGGCAGGCCTGCAGGACTGGGAATTTTACCCCGGGGAAGAAAATCTCTCTTTTTTCCCTACCTTGTCCTTATACCTTTCTCTCTCCCTCTCTGTCTTCTTTTTTCTTCTTTTTCTCTCTGAAGGAATGTCATGGAGACATGTATCCCGGAACTGGCCCAGGGCATGGATGTTAGTTACATGGAGGGACCTTTCGACCTGATGGAAGTCAGGGGCTCTAACACTGTGGCCACCTGACACTAGACCAGGCAGCTGGCAGAGGAGGTAGCCCCTGCCCTGGAGTAGCTCAGTCATGGGTTCATGGTGCTGGAGGATTTCTATGTTGGGTAAGGGGTTGGGCTGGAGAAAGATCCTTTGATTCTGATCTTCCTTGGGTGTCCTGGTTCCAACTCTGGAATATCATCCTTTCCAGTCTTTATCCGGGGTACTGAGTTATGGGTGGGGGTTGATGGTGGTTACGAGCGGTTTGGGACTTGCAGGTTAGCCAGCTGCAGGCCATAACCTGGACGAGACCAGCCTCGTGAGGAACGAAGTTCCCAGGGAGGTCCTGGGAAGAAGGTGCTGCAGCCTCCCATCTCTGCGCCATTTCCTGAGGAGCCCCTTGCTTTCCCAGTCAAACCTGCTCCCATTATTAACGATCTGAAGCTCATTAATAGGCGGCAGCCTGAGGCTATGGGCAGAGAACCAGCTTCAGAGCCAAAGAGATGGATAGAAGTTCCAGTTCTGCCACTTATTAGCCATGTGGACTTGGTCAAGGTATTTAAAGTCTTAGATGACATTTTGGGCCTGATGATTTAAAAAAAGAGAGAAAAAGTGAATAATAAATTCTTTGAGACTCAGTTTCCCCACCTGCCAGAGGAAACGGGAACAGCCTTGTCTACTAGACAAGGTTGTTGGCAGGGTTAAGGGAGGAATGCATCTGAATGGGGTTTGTCACTCAGAGAGTGTTCTTCCCCCTGCCCCTCCCGCACTGCCCACCTGGCAGCTGAACGCCTCTCCTGTTTTAGGGGAATCCAAGAATGGTGGGAAGCAGGGCCCCCTCCCTATAGGAGAGCTGAAGACGGGAAGCTGTTCCTCTCCTCTGCTCCCTGGCACATAGGGTGTGCCAACCACCTGGACTCACCTGTATGCTCTTGTCTGGGACCTTTAACCCTAGTGGAGTAACACAGGCTGCTTGCCCTGCCAGGGCGAGTTAGAGATTTCTAAGGTAGTGGTGATATAAAAGAGCTCTGGGGTCCAGTGTGGTGGTGCTGGGAATGACAATTGTGAATGTTCAATCACAACAGCACCAGCAATGATTACAGTGGACGTGGCCGGGTACCTTCTCAGCATGCATTTCCTTCTTCTTACTTTTTGAAAGAACTATGCTTTTATTCCGATAGCCTCTCCTTCCCCAAGTGGTCTATGTGTGTGCCTTTGGGGAAAGCTGAACCCCAGCTTTAGGGGTGGACCTGACTGGTTTAGATTTAAATAATCTCATTTCTCTTACCAGGGATCTGTTCAACACTGCAGACTTAAGCCAATCTGCTTAAAGAATTCCCCTGACCACAGTTATTGGCTGGGACCAGGCACACGTTGGACCAATCAGACTAAATGGAAGGACTTCAATTCCATGATTAAGGAAGAGGCTTATTGGACCTGAACACCTAGAATATTGTCAGTGCTCCAAGAAGCCCCTGTGTGTACATTTTCCATTGACAACCCCTTCCCTCCTCCCAGAAACAACTACTATTCTGACATTCAAGGTAATATTTTTCTTACTTTTCATTTGCTTTCCATTTTCACCTATGCATTCATCCCTTAACAGTATAAATTTACTTTGCATATTTTGACATATATATACATTTTGAAAGAAGTTGAATTATACCAAATGTATTCTTTTGTATTCATTGTTTGCTAAACATTATATTTGTAAGCTACATTTGCATATAATTGTAGTTTGTTCACTTACGTTGCTGTGTAGTGTTGCTTTTATGAATATACTACAATTCATTTGTCCAATCTACTATTTATGGAGATTGGGCTGTTTCTAGTATTCTGGTTTAACAAGAAAGCTGCTGTAGATACTCATTGTTTATAACTTTTGGTGAGATATGCTGCATGAGTTTGTCTAGGTATGTTTATATTCAAACTTTTCCAGAAAATGCCAAACTGTTTACCAAAGTGGTTGCACCAATTTATTGGTCTTATAAATGGTGTATAAAAGTTCCTGTAGCTCCACATCCTCACGAAACACATGGTAGTGTCAGAATTTGATTGTTCTTACAGTACATATGTAGTAATATCTCTTTGTGGTTTCACAAAGGTTTCAGTTTGCATTTTTCTGATTATTAATGAGACCGAGCACCTTTTCATATGTTTATTAGCCATTTGGATTTCCTCTTTTATGAAGTGCCTAGAAAGAATTTTGCCAGTTTTCTATTGGGTTGTCTGTTATTTATATAATTTTGGTGTTACTTTTTTTTTTTTTTTTGGTCAGTTCTATGAGGTGCAAATATATTCTCTCACTCTATGAACTGCTTTTCGCTCTATTAAGAAGTTCTTAATTTTAATATAGTTGAGTTTATTAATGTTTTCCTTTATGATTTGTGCTTTTTGTGAGTGTGTTTAAGAGTTTTTTCTTTACCCTGACATCTTGAAGATATTCTATATTATCTTCTAAAAATATTGTCTCTGACATTTATGTTCCTATTCTACCTGGAATTTATTTCTGTGTATGGTGTGAGGTAGGGGTCTAATTTTCACCCTTTCCCCATCTATGACTACTCAGCTATCCCAGCACCATTTATTGCAAAGCCTGCCCATCCCCCCTGCTCTGCAGTCCACCTCTGTTGTACACCAAGTGTCCATAGAAACATGAATTTCTTTCTTTCTTTCTCTTTTTTTTTTGAGACAGAGTCTGGCTCTGTTGCCCTGGCTAGAGTGCCGTGGC
>NW_012148408.1:2323141-2323406 GCF_000956105.1 Propithecus coquereli | reverse complement strand
AAACAATCCGCCCGCCTCAGTCTCCCAGAGTGCTAGGATTACAGATGTGAGCCACCACGCCCGGCCTTTTGCTCATTTTTAATTGTTTTTTTTCTTATTATTGAGTTTGGATAATTCTTTATATTCTAGATACAACTCCTTTATTAAATATTTGTTTTGCAAAGATTCTTTTCTCCATTCTTTTTTCATTCTCTTAACAGTATCTTTTGAAGAGCAAAATTTTTAATTTTGATAAAGTCCAATTTACCAGTTTGTTTGTTTATGG
>NW_012148408.1:2322661-2323021 GCF_000956105.1 Propithecus coquereli | reverse complement strand
ATTACTGGAAACTTCAAGCTCTACTGTAAGTTCTTTTTCTTTTGTTTTATCTTATAGATGCATGAAATCAGATAGCAAACCTGTGCACAGGCCCCACATGGTTATGAATCTCCAGGGAGATTTCCCCCCACAATGTCTACGAAGGCATGAGATGCAGAACTCTCTTTCGTATCCATCCTTCCAGGTGGGGGCCCAGCAGTATGTGGGGTGTCCTATCACATTCCCCACCCTGGGGGGCCCTAGGCTTTATCTCCTGCTCCCTTTACCCATGCAGTTGTTAGAGCAGAAGGTCAGGGTCCCCACAGCTCAGCAGAGACCTCCAGCCGGCTTTGACGCTATCTTCTCCACCGGCTTTCCTGG
>NW_012148408.1:2291115-2322172 GCF_000956105.1 Propithecus coquereli | reverse complement strand
TTTTCTATTCTTCTGCATTTACTATGTATCCTTATGTGTTTTTTATAAAAAAATCACACAGTTGGATTTTTATTTTTAATTCATGTTGATTATCTTTTAACTAGAGTAATTACATAATCAACATAATAAGTATCTTTGGGTTTAAATTTACCACCTGATTTTTGCTTTCTGTTTATCCTGTTTCATACTGCTGTTTGTCTCATTTCTCGCTTTCTTTCGGAGTCACTGTATCCATAAAAAAATTAATTCTACTTTTTAAAAACCTCTTTTTTTATTATTTTAGTGATTGCCACAGAAGACACAACATGCATTCTTAATCTATCAAACTCAAAAGTTAATCAAAACCTTTGCCTTCCTCCCAAACAAGAATCTTAAATCAATTTGACTCCATTAACTCTATCCCAGCATAGATGCTGTTATTACCACATATTTTAATTCTACATACAGATTTTGTGTGTGTGTGTGTGTGTTTCCAACCTGTGTAACAGTAAGAGTTTAGTCAGTAAAACAGAAATTATTCTAGGTATGTGAAGCATAAGATTTAATATGGGCAATTTGGTTATAAATTGTTAAAAGGCCTAGAGGGGCTAAACAGGGGGTAGAGGACTTTGACCCAGAGGTCCCAAACTGGAGGAAGCTGGGCTCCCCAGCCCCTGCCACTTTGGTGTTCTAGTCTGTTCCTACCACCACTGCACGTAGTAATTTTGTCTAGGAATACTTTATTTTGCTCTCATTTGGGAATGCTAGTTTTGCTGGATATAACACTCTAGACTGGCAGTTACTTTCCCTAAGCACATTGAAGATTCTATTCCATTATCTTCCAGCACCCGTGGCAGCTGCTAAGAAACCAGCTCTTGGGTAATACGCCTTCTCTTTGGCTGTTTTTAAGATCTTTTATCATTGGTTTTCTGAAGTTTGACTAAATCTGTCTAGTTGGGAATTCCTTTTTTTATTTCAAAATATTACGGGGATACAAATGTTTGTGGTTACAACACGGATATTTTTGTTATGCTTGAGTCAGGGTTATAAGTGTGGCCATCACCCAGATAGTGTTCATTGTACCTGTTAGGTAGGTTTTCACTCATCCTCTCCTCCCCACTCCCCCTGCTTGATTTCCACTGAGTTTTACTTCCCTCTGTTCACGTGTGTGCTCATCGGCTAGTTCCAATTAAATGGTGAGTACGTGTGGTGTTTGTTTTTCCATTTTTTAGATATTTCACTTAGGATAACAGTCTTCAGTTCCATCCAAATTGTTGCAAAAGTCCTTAATTCATCCTTCTTCATGGCCGATTAGTATTCCATAGTATACATACACCACATTTTGTTAAACCACTCATGAATTGATGGGCATTTGGGTTGATTCCACATCTTTGCAATTGTGAATTGTGCTGCCATAAACATTCGGGTGTAGGTGTCTTTTTGATAAAATGGCTTCTTTTCCTTTGGGTAGATAGTCAGTAGTGGGATTGCTGGATCACATGGTAGTTCTAGTTTTAGTTCTTTGAGGAATCTCGATACTGCTTTCTATAGAGGTTGTACTAGTTTGCAGTCCCAGGGGATTCCCTTTTAACTGCTGAGTTTGGGATTAACTGGGATTACTGGAAACTTCAAGCTCTACTGTAAGTTCTTTTTCTTTTGTTTTATCTTATAGATGCATGAAATCAGATAGCAAACCTGTGCACAGGCCCCCACATGGTTATGAATCTCCAGGGAGATTTCCCCCCACAATGTCTACGAAGGCATGAGATGCAGAACTCTCTTTCGTATCCATCCTTCCAGGTGGGGGCCCAGCAGTATGTGGGGTGTCCTATCACATTCCCCACCCTGGGGGGCCCTAGGCTTTATCTCCTGCTCCCTTTACCCATGCAGTTGTTAGAGCAGAAGGTCAGGGTCCCCACAGCTCAGCAGAGACCTCCAGCCGGCTTTGACGCTATCTTCTCCACCGGCTTTCCTGGTTCTTTTGCTGTTGAGATCTATAGGTTCCTTCCTGTCATGCTTGAAATGATGGTTAAAAACTTAGCTTGTCGTGATTGAAAACCAGACGTCTTAGAGAGTTTTCATCTCTGTTCTTGAGTGGGATTTCCAATCCAGCCCCCCATATCACTTTGGAAGATGGGACTTGGGCACCCCTCTCCCCGCCATAAGGGAGGGGGGAATAGGGCCCCATTCTCCCACGGAAGTTGAAACCCAGGCTTGTGATTGTGCCAGCTCAGCACTTGAGCACCTTACAGCGTCAGCCCCTGCCTGCTGCCCTCTGCCCACGGCAGTGGGAACTGAATGTGGCAATTCAGCTGGTGGGCTGCCCCCTTGCGTCCCCTGCAGGGTGCACCCAGCTATGTCATGGCGTCTGTTTCAGTGGGGAAAGCATTGAACTTAGAGCCTGGAGATGTGAGCCTGAATTGGTGTGACCCTAAGCAATTTCTTCAAACTCTCCAAACCTCAGTTTCCACATTTGTAAAATGGGGAGAATAACATCTACCCCTAAAGTGTTACTGGATGGTCAAATGCAATCACTGATAATAAAAAATCAAAAAGTCCAGCAAGAAGCCTGTGTGTCGTATAGAGGAACTAGAACTTAACCATCTGTGACACAGGCGGCCTGAGGTGCTGCTGGAAGGATGGGAGGGTCAGGGGACGAGTGAGTAATACTAAGGAAGGAGCAGCAGAGAGAACTTGTCCAAGGGAGGGAAGGGACCTGGGCCCAGGGCTTGGGGTGAAACAGCTCTGGGTTTATCCAGCTTCCTTTGTTCTAATTCAAGATTCACCAGGCAGCCTCTGGTTGCTAATTTGTTTTCCTGTTGATCTTGATCTGCGGCTGAGGACAGGAGCAACCTACTGGGCATTAGGCAAGTTCACATGTTGGTTGTTTATTATTCATCTTAACTCTGCACAGAGGTATCCATAGCTTCCTGTTACCATGAGAAAATAAAACTCAGAGACGCTAGGGAAGTGGGTAATCCAGGGTCTATCTGCCCCCAGCAGCCGCTTCCCACCGTACCACACTTCCTCCCAGCTGCGGATCCTGGGCCCCCAACATGTGTAGCCTTGACCCCGGAAAGGCTGGCTCCCACTGCAGGCTTCAAACTGGGCATTCAGGTTTCGCAGAGGAGTCTTAACTTTTGAGATTTAGTTCTTCCCTTGCCTCCTTCCAGCCTGAGTCCCCCCTCTGCACGTCCAGTGAGGAAAGAAGTAGAGCTCCTGAATCACCCAGACTTGAACCAGTGTGACTCAGCAGCCCCAGGGAGGGGCTGTCCTCTCCAACAGCCCCCGAGCTCCTGTCATCACTGCAAATGCTGCTTCCTATGCAAAGTCTTTTGTAATAGCCATGAACCCAGCCCGCTGGAGGTGTTAGGGTGCCTGCAAGTCGCCCGGGCTGGAGAGTAGACAACAGCCAAGCCCACTGTTGGGTTTGTATGGCTGCCCTACAGGTAGGGCAACCACCTTGTCCCAGTTTTCCCAGGAAATCCCTTAGTCCCAGGAAAATCAGGATGGTTGGCCACCCTGCCTGCAAGCCTGAAGAACCATCTTTGCACGGATGGAGACAGTGGGCAAGACAAGGGTGGCTCCATTGCCCTGTGGGCCATCCACGACCCGGACACGTTGCATGAATGGGTGCCTGTCGCCCAGCTTGACTCCAAGAGCCAGTCATAGGCTCAGAACATGTGACCATTGGGCCAGTCAGCCTAGCTTGTCCCAGTGTGACAAGGTCCATGGGGCTAAGGGAATAATTTTTAGGGAAAAGTAGGGCTGGTTTTTTTTCAGCTTCCTTTTCCATGTCAGTGACCATCCACTCTGCCTCCTTGGCCAATGCTCTGTCTGACTTCTCTCTGTCCCACCCACCAACTTTCTCCTGATTCTGCTGCCTGAGAAGTCACCTCTGTCCTGGCTCTTGGGGGCAGTGTGCTTTATGGCGAGTGTGTTCTCCAGGGCTCAAGGGACAGTAGGACCTCGGCCCTGCTCCTTCAGTCTCTGAGCCTTGGGAGATCGATGCACGGTACAAGGAACATCCACACTAAGGAATGGTCAGGAGAATGAGTCACTCCCATGGCCACCACTGGCAGCTCAGAGCCTTGACTTTGAAGGGACATAATGGTAGATTTGGTCCCAGGAGATCACAGGCAGCCTAAGCTCTTTGGTCAGGGTCTGACTTAAGAGGCTCCAATGAAACACCTGGACAGTTGTGGCTGGCAGAACAGTGGCCCCCAAAGCTGTCCACTACCTAAGCCCTAGAATCTGTGACTGTGTTACCTGTGTTACCTGACAAGGTAAAAGGGACTTTGCGGGTGTGGTAAAGTGAAACATCTTGACATGGGGAGATTAACCTGGATTATCCAGGTGCACTTGATGCAATCACAAGGGTCCTTTCTAAGAGGAAGAGAGGTCAGAGGTCAAAGAGAGAAGACAATGTGACAACAGAAGCAGAGATTGGAGTGATGCAGCCACAAGCCAAGGAGTGCCAGCAGCCTCTAGAAGCTGGAAGAGTCTGTGAATGGATTCTCCCCCAGAGCCTGCAGAAGGAACCAGGCCTTCGGCACCTTGATTTGAGTCCCCTAAGACTCATTGCATACTTCTGACCTCCAGAACTGTAAGAGAACAAATTTGTGTTGCTTTAAGCAACAGTTTGCGATAACTTGTTACAGTAGCAATAAGAAACTCAGTGCAGTTTAAGTAATGCAAGGTCATCATTGCATCATCGCATCATTGCTTAGCAAGGACCCTTGTGATTACATCGTTGCTCAAGTTCTGAGCAAACAGGGGCCACCCAGCTCAGTGAGGTCAGGTGTGGCGGCTGAGCACAGTGTCTATGTATGCACGAAATACTCGTGAGGGGCAGACCTGGTCTCCTTCCCATCCTGTTGCAGAGGATCAGGTGACCCCCCCAAGAGGGAAGATGTCTGACTTTGGATCACTATCCTCACCCCTCAAAGACCAGCAGTGCACCCGCCACCTAGAAGGCTGCTGGATGGAACTTCAGAATCTCAGGCTCCAGCCTTGATCTAGATGAGTCACAATGGACATTTTCACAAGCTCTCCAGCTGGTTCACACGCACACGCGTGCTTGAAAGGCGCTGATCCTGAGAGCTTGCTAAATGCTCAGAACATCCTGGTGAAGCACGCACAGCTGTTAGTACCATTAGATAGAGAAAACAGAGAGGTTGAGTAAATTACCAAAACACACACAGCTTGTGAGTGGCAGAACCAGAACTCAAACCCTGGCATGTCTAACTCCAGAACTGGTGTCTGTGCCAACACGGGGTGCAGTAGAATGATCCAGCAGCATTGCCCCTGAGACCCCCGTGCCACAGCCTGCCCCTTCCTGCCCATCTCTGGTTCATGCCCATTTTCATCCTCCTACTCTTTCTCTACTCTCCATTTTTCCGTTCTTCCTTCCTCCCTTCTTCCTTCCATTTTTCCTTCCTTCCTTACTGATCACCCCTCTGAGCCAGGACGTGGTTACACAGGAGGACGCTTTCAAGAGGCCAACCCCAGTGATCTCCACACCTGCTGAGCACAAGCACTTGGGGCATCCACTTACATTTCTGACACCTGGCCCCGTTCCAGACTCCCTGAATCAGCTTCTCACAGGGCGGGGCCTGGGCTTGAATGTTTTGAAATCACTCCGGAAGTGATTCTGATGCAGCAGGTCCTTCTCTGAGGGCTGAAAAGCGCTTCCTTTGGAGGAAGACTTAGGTATGTTGTACAAAGAAAAGGGAGCAATCGACCCTAGTGTGTGGAGCAGGGAGGGTCCACTGCTAAGAAACAGGAGGACTTCACAGAGGAGATGACTGAGATGGGTTTTGAGGCATGTGCAGGAGTTTTCCAGGGAGACAGGGTTTGGATGGGGGTAGGAAAGGTGTTTTAAGTAAAAGAAGCAGTTTTTACAAAAGCATGGAGGCAGAAAATAGTGACATATTCAGGAAACTGTAAATAATTTAGTGTGGCTGAAGGGTCAGGCAGAGGAGGGCTGGAGAAGTGCCGGGGAGAGGTCACCAGCAACTCAACCGCCCCATTTGTCTTGACCTTTGACCCTTGACCCTTGACCCTTTTGCCCTTTGATCACCATTTTTAGTTTCTCTGTACCCTTTCCCTACATTTTTTCAAGTGCCGTGACGCCCAGAGGGACCTTATACTCTGCTGGCATCTAAGACCAGAGGAAATGGGGCCAGGGAATATCATCCAATCCTGAGCCCATCCAGTGGCAAGACATTTCCCCGGGGGACCGGGCGTCCAGATGCTGTGACGGGTAATACACGGAATCCGCCAGCCTCGGATTGGAACTCCAGCCCTGCCTCTAGGCTGTGAACCCTGGGATTGGCTGTGGAGCCCCTCTGAACCTGCGTTGTCTTCTCTTTTTCAAAACAGGGCCAACATGGGAGATGTGGCTCTGCCACGTTTATCTGCCTTCCCCTGCCCAGTGCCCGGCACACGGTGGGCATGAAGCAGACACGGGCTTCTTCCCTCCTCACCTTCTGAACCACACTCACCCACATCTGGCTGCTTTCCTCTAAGCCTACAGAACTTCTGATAATCTGGTTGTTAATGACATAGTGTCCAGTATCGTTGCTTAGATAAAAGCCACATGACCGTGGTCAAGCCCTTCCTCTTCTGAACCTCAGTTTGCTCATCTGTGAAATGGGGATAGTCATTCTGGAAATGCCTGAGGTTTTGTAAGACCCAGCCATGTTGTAGCTGACTGACAGCTGTCATCCCTTCTGTGACCCTGCTCCCAGGCCACAGTGATGTGTGCAGGGCTGGGCACATGACCCACCCTGGCCAATTGAAGCACTCCCCTGAAACCACTGAGCTGGATCTTGCCAGGAGGGGCCCTTGCTCCCCTGGACAAAGTCAGGAGGGAGCGAGTCTGGAAGCCACTAGAGGCCATTTTCCTTCAACACACGGCAAAGACGGTTTGTGGTAAAAATCAGGTCCGCCAACTGGGGAGCATTTCTGAGACGCAGAGGGAAGTCCTGAACGCATGCAAGTTGCTGCTTCCAGTTGTATGCGAGGCAAGCTCTACCCCTGCCTTCTTACCCTGTGCACTTGATAGTTATTTTTCTGGAAACTTTCCAGGATAATTTTACCCTTTTGCTTAACCTAGTGCAAATTGTTTTTTTCTCTTGTGCCCAAAGAGACTGACTAATCATGCTTGTGTTATCAACCCAATTTTCACGTGGGGAAACTGAGACTCAGAGAAATTGAGTAGCTTGTCCAGAATTACTCAGGGAATAACAGCAGGGCAGGGATTTGTACACAAGACCACCTTAGCCCAAAGCCCCCGCCCTGCCCTCTGTGCTGCTCTGTCTCTCATAAACCGTGGCGGGCCCGCAGGAGAAAGTAGCTCCATTTCTTTCTGCACAGCAGGAGCCAATCAGGAAAACAGAAATTGCGCCAGGATTTCAACAGAGGAAATTTAATATAAGGATTTGGGTACACGGGGTAGAAAAAGAATAAAGGGGATACTAAGGAAAACCCAGGGACAACAATGATAGAAAGCAGCTGTGACCGCCAGGGTTGGGGGAATGAAAGGGAAGAAGATGGGGTTACAAGAATCTAGAGCTCAGACACTTCAGAGGGGTGCCACCCAGCTCTGTGGGTGCTTCTGAGCAGGCAGGGTGCTGAGGGACCTTGGAGACTGGGACCAGCTGCCACTGCTGGGCTGCCCTGACAGGAACGGCAAACAACAGGGAGCAAGAAAGCACCTTCTCCCCTCTCCTGCCTTCCCAGCTCCCTCCAGGGCCTTGGATGGACAGCCGGAATAGTAAACCAGCTGCAAAGGTGTCTGGGAGCCGCGTTGTGCTGCTGCAGCCAGCAGCCCAGAGCCAGGTGCAGAAGAGGCATGGGGAGCTGAGGGGGACTCGGGAAATAGTCGGCACATCTCCCATCTTTCCCACTCCTGCAGGCGGAGGATCAGCTTATCCTGAATCAAGACCCAAATCCATCCTTTGTCCCCTTCTCTGGTCTCTACCCTGGACTGCAGTGCTGGACACAGAGCTGGGCCAGAGTCCAGGTTTGTGGCTCCAGGTATGTAGCATGAACCGAACGGGCTTCCCCCAGGCTGCGAGACAGGCTCTGGGGTGCTGGAGGAACACTGCTGCCCACCCAGCTCCCTCCCATGAGCATTCTCATCTGCTTTGTTCAGGTCTTCTTCTGAGACCCCCGGACACCTGGCAAGGCAGTGTCCAGGGAGGATTAGCCACTCCCTGGCCAGGGGGTGGGGACCATAGGCACCTCCCTAACCCATCTGAAGGTCACCTTTTCACAGGCACAAGGACTGACTTGGAGGCTTAATGAGAGGGTGGCTCTTTGCTTCGGCTCCTCCCCCGTGCCTCACCCCCGTGCTCTGTCATTTGCCGGGTCAGACTCGGAGGCCTGGGAATCTCGTGTTCAGCAGCTGTTGGGCCCCTGAGGCTACATGAAGCTGTCAGACTCTCTTGCCCATCTTGCTTTCTCTTCCTACCCACTCATTTTTCTTGTCTGATGTAGAAGAAAGAGGACGGGCTTTGGACATTAGTCATACTTTGTTCCACCGCTTCCTGACTGGAAGACTTTGGCAAGTTACCTGTACTCCTTGTTAAATATAAAAACCTTGTAGCTTTATAGGTCCATTAATCACGAACCCCCCCATCCTTTATGTGATATATAATTATCATATATATCATGTCTGCATGCCCTGTAAATCCCAAACTATACTGTTATAATTTTTGCTTTAAACGATCATACAAATTTTAAAGAAATTAAAGGGGAACTGTCTTTTATATTTACCCATATATTTGCCATTTCTGGTGTGCTTTGTTCCTTCCTATAATCGAAGTTTCTGTTTGGTATAATTCCCCTTCCGTCTGAAAAACTTCCTTTAGCATTTCTTTTGTGCAGGTCTCCTGGGAATGAATTCTCTTAGTTTTCATGTATTTGAATGAATATTTGATTTTCATTCTTAAAAGGTATTTTCACTGGATATACAATTCCGAGTTGACAGGTATTTTTTTTTTTTCTTTCATTACTTTAAAGATGTTGTTCTACTCTCTTCTGGTCTCCATTCTTTCTGATGAGAAATCAGTGGTATTTATACCATTGTTCCCCTGTATGAAATATGTTGTTTTTCTCTCTGGCCATTTTCAAAATTTTCCCTTTATATTTGGTGTTTAGTAGTTTGATTATGTGTGTAGGTGTGTACTTTGTACTCATCCTGCTTGGGGTTCACTAAGATTCTTCGGTATGTAAATTTGTCTTCACCAAACATGGGGAAATTTCAGTCATTGTTTTTTCAAAATTTTTTTTTCTGTCCCATTCTCTCTTTCCTTCCCTTCTCAGACTCCAGTTATGCATGTTAGGCCTTCTGATACTGTCCCGTAGGTCCCTGAGGCTCTGCTCTCTTTTCCTTTAGTTTGTTTTGTTTTTTCATATTGGATATTTTCTATTGATGTATTTTCAAGTTCATTGACTCTTCTTTCATCTCTAGTCTACTTATAAGCAGACCCCCCTCTAGTTTTTGCCTGCTTTTGGTTGTTTTCCAGTGCCTTTAGGCAGTTTTTGTTATTGTTGTTTTCAAACCTTTGCCAGAGTTCATAGTTGTTATTTGTGGTCCAGTGGGAGCTTCTCTGCCATTAATGGTAACAGAACCCTGGACAGTTACTCCTGCACTCCAATTTCCTTATATAGAAAGTAGTAATGATAACATCAACCTCAGGGGTTATATTCGTAAAATATCTAGCATTGGATTTGACACACAGTAGGTCCATTTCCCATCCCACCTCCATTTCTGGTCAGCCGAGCCTGGATTCTACTCCCACCCTTTTCCTCCCATCAGAGAAATCTGGGTACCTCCTCAGGGTGAAAATATGAAAAAGACACAAGACTCAGTTCTAGGAGCTCAGAATGACGGAGGCAAACTAACTCAGTTAGGGCTCTTTGTGGTGGGAATGACTGAAAACCCAATTCACACTGGATGGAAACAAAGGGAGTGGTGCCAGCTGCAGGTACGGCAGGATGAGGCTCAAGGTCTCTCTCCATCTCCACTCTCTTACCCTGCAGGGGATCCATTTTCAGACACTAGGTGGAGGAGGAAGAACATTCCAGATTGGAGAAGCTGTAAGGAGGTCGGTGTGGCTGGAGTGCCGAGAACAGAGTGGTGAGAGGAGGTGGAGAGATAGGGGCAGGTCACGTGGAGGTCGTGCCTCTGTGGCGGGACACTGACATGATCACAGTTGCATGCTGAAATGATGGTTCTGGGTGTGGAGGGAACAGGCAGTGGAGAGACTCAAGAGCAGGTGTGGGGAGACCATTGCAGAGTTCCAAGCAAATGACAGTGGGTCATGACTAGGGGGCTGCCAAAGTGAGGGAGAGAAAGAGCTTGAGAGAGACTAAGGAAGCAAAAACAAGATGTGATGGCTGATTGGATGTTATGAATGAGGGGAAGGAGGTGACACAATGACTCCAAAGTTTTTGGTTTACTTAATTGGATGGGTGATGGTGCCTTTCACTGAGATGGTGATAGCAGGAAGAGAACCAGACTGGTGGACCAAGAGTTTGGTTCTTGACATCATGACTCTGCGGCACTTAAAGCCTCCTAAGTAAACATGTTAATTTTTTTTCTCTTTCCCTTCTCTCTTGAGCACTTTGTTTTGCTCAAAAATGGCCCAACATGGTCACTCACTCCAACCCTTTCCAGCTCCAGTACCCAACAATGACTGACTCTCCAAATTCTATTTTTTGAGAGAGAGATTGAATCTAATTGGTCATTGGCTAGCCAATAGATTTGCTCCCTTGGGTCAGGTGACTACCTCTCATCCAATCAGATATGGCTGGAAAGGAGCTAGTGTGAGTCACATTGTACAAACATGGCTGCCTAGGGCTGCCCTTTCAGCAGAAGCTAAGGGGTTCCCACACCTGGACTGCTGTCCTGGCCCTGCTCCTGCCCTGACTCCTGCTCCTCTGAAATGAGAGCTGCTTACCTGGCTGTCCTCCTTTACTTACTTCTGAGTTCCTCAAGGACAGTGGTTTGGAGAAGACTCACCCAACCTCAGGTGCTAACACTTGCCTTTCCCTTCCTGTCCACCAATTAGACTCACACAGGCCTCATCTGTAAAGTGGGCATGAGGATAATCCTCCCTGCCAGAGACGGGGGATCCAAAGGCACTAAGCCAACAGTCCTCAAAGTGTGGTCCCAGACTAACACCATGTGTATCACCTGGGTGGGAAACGCATATTCGTGGCCCTACCTCAGACCTGCTGTATTAGTCAGCTCAGGCTGTCATCACAAAATCCCATAGATCGGTTGGCTGACCAGTGGTCCCCAACCTTGCTGGCACCAGGGACCGTTTTCATGGAAGATAATTTTCCCACAGACCAGAAGGGGAAAATGGTTTCGGGATGATTCAGGCACATTACATTTATTGTGCACTTTATTTCTATTATTATTATATTGTGATATATAATGAAATAATTATGCAACTCACCATAGGTTGGTGACCCCTGCTTAAACAACAGAAGTTAATTTTCTCACAGTTTTGGAGGTTGGAAGTCTGAGATCAGGGTGCCAGTGGGATTGTGTTCTGGTGAGAGGTGGCTCTGTTACTGACTTGCCACCTTCTCCCTGTGTCCTTACGTGGCCTTTCATCTATGTGTGCATGCAGAGGGAGAGGAAGAGGGCCAGAGGTGGGGAAAGGGAGGGAGGGGAGGGGGAGGGGCAGAGGAAGTGCACACGTGTGTGTGCTGGCGTGTCTATTGCTCTTTTTGTAAAGCCAAAAATCCTACTGGATTAGGACTGTACCCTTATGACATCATTTAACTTTAATTACCTCCTAAAAGCCCTGTCTCCAAATACAGTTACACTGGCAGTTAGGGCTTTGGTATATGCATTTGGGGGCGGGGCACAATTCAATCTATAGCACCTACTGAGTCAGAAACTCTGGGCTGGGGCCCAGCCATCTGTGTGTTAACTAGCCCTCCAGGTGATCCTGTTGCTGGCTCAAGTTTAAGAAGCCCTCTATACTAAACTCGATGTGAATTTAGTCTGGTCTGCAGGGGACAGCTCCTCTCCACACCACTTCCCAGAAAAATAATCAGGTCCTATTGACTTTTGGCTGGATATGTGTTTGGTTTTGACTGGATATGTTGACTTCCCAGTTCTGTCACACCAGAAGTCCCATGAACACTTATCCTTTCTCAGTTTCCAAAAGACCATTGGTCTTTAGCCCCTTCGGTGGCTCACAGACCCCCAGATTCCTGCAGGTGACTAGGGCAATGCAGTCAATGTGGTCAGGATAATTGTTCCTGAAGCCAGGGGTGAACCCCAGGACACACCTGTCCCAGGCAAAGCTTCTCAGTGGAAAGTAATGGCATCTTAGAAAAAATTCTCTTCACCTCTCCATTTTACAGAAATTACACAGTAGAGTGGCAAAGCCATCCCTAGGACCAGGTCTGCTGGCTTCTAGGGTGGCGCTCTTTCCACCACACTGGGACTTTTGGAACTTTAATGTGCACACAAACCCTGGGGGTCTTGCTAAAATGCAGATTCTGATTCAGTGGATCGGGGGCAGGGCCTGAGGCTCTGCGTTCCTGACAAGCCCCCGCTGTAAGGATGTGCTTCTGGCCCAGGACCGAACTTTAGTAGTGAGGTTCCACACACTGTTCTCCACTCATCCCTCCTCCCAGCTTGGTTGTTCATAAACTTCCAGCTTCTGAGAACGGACTGTCATAGGAAAAGAAATGTTCCCTTACTTGTGGTCATGTAACAGGGAACGAAAGTCACATATGGAGAGTAGTGGAGTTGGTGGGGTTTGGTGAACTGCAAAACCCCTTTGTTTCCCCAAGTTTCACCTTCATTCAAGGCTGCTAGAAAATCTGTCAATTCTGGGCCTCTCCACTGACCCACCCCCAGCCTCTGACAGCGCCCAGCCCCCTCCGCAGGACCTGCAGAGTTCTCAGGCCCAGCGCCACAGGAAGCTCTCACCATGGCAACAGACAGTCCCTGTGCCAAGTGCATTCATGGAAATGCTGGAAAGAAAACAGCCAAGCTCTTCCTGACCCAACCTTTCCTGGGGGGGACTCTGCGGACTGAGGAAGAGTCTTCCTCCCCCAAGCCCAAGCAAAGAGCCCTGGAGCTCTCAAAGAATCTCAGTGAGAGAAGGAATTTCGAGGCTTAACCAAAACTTCTCATTTTCCAGATAATGCCAAAGAGGGCACGTGACTTGCCCAAAGCCACGCTGCCAGGGACCAGCAGGCTGGGGTGGGAACCCCGGTCTCCGGGCTCCAGCACACCAAGGATGCTCCTTGAAAGGAAGTGCTATGGACTGAATTGCATCTCCCCAAATTCATGTGTTGAAGCCCTAACCCCCAGTGGGACTGACTGTATTTGGAGCTAGAGTCTTTAGGAGGTAATTAAGGTTAAATGAAGTCATAAGGCTGGGGCCCTGATCCCATAGGACTGTGGCCTTGTAAGAAGAGGAAAAGATTCTCTCTCTCTCTCTCTCTCTCTGTCTCTCCCCACTCTCCACCTTTCTCCCTACCTTCTCTCTTCCTCTCTTTCTCCCCTACACCATGTGAGCGCACAGTGAGAAGGTCTCCGTCTGCAAGACAGGAAGGGAGCCCTTACCCTGCTGACACCCTGATCTCAGACTTCCAGCCTCCGGAATTGTGAGAATAAATATCCGTTATCTAAGCAACCGGCCTATGGTACTTGACACGGCAGCCTGAGCAGACTAAGGTAGTCCGGCTCTGAGTCCATCACATTCTCACCCAGCATCTCTGGAGGAACACACATCTGATGTCCTCGTGTGGTGCATCCACAACCATATTTAAAACACCTCCTCTCTCTGGACTGCTGGGAAGACAGTTGGCTTTCTCCACCCTCAAGAATGAATCTCTCTGGCCTGACTTTGTGTGGGTCAGGTTGATCCAGGGCCAGAGAAATCGGGTTGCGCTGAGTGTGAATGAGAGGGAGGAGGGAGTGGACCAGAGGTCTCAGAGGGGAAGCAACGGGGAGAGAACGGGAACCTCAGCCCTTCGCTCTCCTCCCAGCAGCTGCAGCCGATGGGTATAGCTGCCCCGCTCCCATCTTCACCTTCCCACACACCCCCAGCCTCACTCAATGCCTTATGACGTCCCGAGTGTGCCTCGCTGATCATTCCGCCACCCACGCTGTCCACCCTGCCTGGGACACTCCTTCTCCAAGACCCCCAGGGTGGGGCAAACCCTCATCCATCCTTCAAGACCCAGCCAGTGATCTCCCCTCTGGGAGGTTCCCCCGGCAACTCTCCTTGACCCCATTCACTTACTTGCTTGTAAACCAACAAACATATAACAACTAAATACATACCTACCTACACACACACACAGCTACTAGATTCTGGGTTGCAAACATAGGAACCAACTCTGACTAATTTAGGCACTTTATTAAAAGGATATGTGTCACTCTAGAATGACCAGAGAACTGGGGAACCAAGCTCCAGACTGTGCAGCCAGCAATGGTGCCTGGCATCACCCTCAGTGCAGGACATGATGGGCACCACCAACCCTGGTGGCATCGGCCCTGGACAACACCTCTGGCGTGGCAGCCACCATCTCCACCGCTAGAGACACTTCAGATCATCTCTCAAACCCTTCGCCTCTTTGTGGCACTGGCTCCGAGTCTGACTTGTCCTGATTGGCAGAGCCCAGGTTCCCTGCCCTGGCTCTGGTGTGGGAGGTGGCTTCTTGCCTCTCCAGGACCTATGGGGTGAAGAATTCCCGAATTGTAGAAGGAGATCCAGACGCTGGGTGGCCAAAAATCATAGCAAATGTCTCCTACAAGATTGTTTGTTTTTGTTGTTTGATTCTTGTTGTTCATGGTAGTTTTATTCTACAAAGTCACCTCAAACACTGAATTAAGGAATACTGAAGCATTGCTCCTAGGGGGAAATACAGGCTTAGGTTCCTTTGAGTCTCTGGTCAGAACATTGTCATCAACTGGTTAATGGATAACCTTGTTTTCTGCATGTTTCTGTTAAAAGACACCCTATTTAATACATATCGTTGATTCACCAACATTGAACTCATGGACAACGGCTCTCTAACTCACGCATGAATGAAGCAGAGCTAACACACGTATTTTTCTCTGAAAGGCACATCACAGTCTTTGAGCACTCGGGAACACTAGACAACATTTCAGCACTAGGCTTGGGGCCACGTGAAGTAGTGAAATCACCAACAAAATGCATAAAAATGTGGAAAGCGTGTCACTAAATAGACCGCGAGAAGCTCCCTTGTTTACCATGTGAGAGCTGGAGCAAGAAGGCAGAATGTCACCTTGTTCGAACTCAGCTAGGAATGTGCATGTCGGGTGACTCAAATTTTCCTCCTCTCTCCGCATGCCCACAAGTGACTGTGAAAGTGCTGCAAGCATCGATTTGAGGGTTATAAATAAATTTTAGCAGGTAGGCAAATTCGAAAGCACAGAATCTGTGAATAATGAGGATTGACATTATGTATGTATACACGCACATAGATAAATATAATTACATACAGCATTGTTTCCATATGTATTTCCATGCCTATAAATCTTGTTGCTATGAGGTTTCTCACCCATTGAGGGTTCCTGGTTTCGGGGGACAATGGATACCTGTTAGAACAACAGTCACTGTGAGTCACTGTGCAACACCGTCCGGTTAGGGTTTTTATTTTGAGACAGGGTCTCACTCTGTTGCCTGGGCTGCAGTGCAGTGGTGCCAGCCTAGCTCACAGCAACCTCAAATTCCTGGGGTCAAATGATCCTCCTGCCTCAGCCTCCTGAGAAGTTGGGACTACAGGCATGCTCTATGACACCCAGGTGATTTTTAAATTTTTTGTAGAGATGTTGCAGTTAGATTTTTACTTGAACCTATAGTTAGCCAATACGCTGGAGAACAAGACATTGTGGAGAGAAAGGAGTTTTTCTCAGCTCCTCTGGCGTCGGAAGCACCTAGTGTGAAGGACCCTGTGGTTGCTTCCTCTGTGGGCAGGTGCACTCCTGAACTCCCCGCTCTGGGGTAGGGGGCAGAGAAAGTGACAATTACTTGAGCATTACCTTTTCCGGTCCCAAGGGATTTTGTTAAGAATGAAGGTCCCCTGTTTGGGATAAGAAATGTGAAGATAGGTATGGGACCCTGAGAACATCAAGCTAGTGGCCATTTGTCCAGCATTGCAGTCCATTGGGTGGAGTCTCTTTAATTGGTAAGTCTGAGCTGGCCTGGCTGCCGGGGGTGGGGGGGGCGGGGCATAAGAAATGCACATGAGTTTAGAGAAAGAAGTGACATTTTCTTCACAAATCTGAGTATAGTGTGAGTACCTGTTCAATCCTACTACACATTGATCCAACAAATATTCGGATATTTGGCATCTACTACATGCTAAGTGCCGTGCTAGATGCTGAACATGAATCAGTGAGTGGGGCAAGTGCAGGAGGTAACATTTGAATCTTGTTATTAAAGGAAGTTTCTGCCCTGGGCAAGTCAAGTGAAGGGAGACGAAGCCTGGCTCGTTTGATCATTCACTCTGGGGCCAGCTCTGCACTGGCATCGTGGGGCTACAGCAAGGAGCAGGACTGTCCCTGCCCTCTGCCGCCATGCGGGGGTGGGGAACCTACGGCCTCAAGGCCACACGTGGCCTTCCAGATCCCCGAGTGTGGCCCCTCAACTGAATCCAAACTTCACAGAACAAATCTCCTGGATTTGTTCTGTAAAATTTGGATTCAGTCAAAAGGCCACACTCAAGGATCCAGAAGGCCACGTGTGGCCCCAAAGCCACAGGTTCCCCATCCCTCCATGGATGAACCTATAGACAGTCTGCAGACAACAGAGTGTCATGGGATTTCAGGGGGCAAAGCACCCACTTATAGCTGGGGACATGTGGGGTGTGTTCAGGCAGTCTTCCTGGAGGAAGAGGCCTCAGGGTGGACTTTGAGCTTCTCTGTCTTGGGGATTAGTAAGTTTTACAAGGACAATACAGGAGGATTAAGCCACATCAGTCAAAGCTGTCCTCCTTTTGGCTGCAGCCTCTCTTTAAAAGGGTGGGAGGCACAGACACGTCTGGTTTTAAATCCCATTTGGAGGGTATGGCTTTTATCTGCAGAGTACCCACCCCCAGCCCCTGTTTAAATCCCATTTGGAGGGTATGGCTTTTATCTGCAGAGTACCCACCCCCAGCCCCTGGGTAAGAAGTGACTCATAAACTGTCGAGCCCAAGGGTGTGGGATACTGGGCCCCAGTTCTCAGGGATAGACGGTGTTTTCCAGGGTATGTTACCCAATTGGCTTAGAGATTTTTTCCTAATAAAGTGAAGTGAATGAAAAAAGCCCTCTTTTTTGGTTGTGCAGTTGTGGACCCTCAATGACCAATGATATTCGTTCTTATCAGCCTCGTGGTCTCTGGCTTTACTTGCCAGGGGCCTGCACCAGGGACCAGAGCAGTCCATTTGCTCATCTGCCCACAATGCTTGCTGAGTCTCCCATCTCCAGAAACAGAAAACATACAAAAAAGAGAAAAATGTCAAGAATGACAAAATGAAAAAAAAAATGGATTTTGCTCAGTCAAGAAAAAAAGCCTTTTTTGAAGGAAATCGGACCACTGAATAAATGAACGAATCAAGGTGCAATTCCAAGATCCTTGAGAGTCTCAGGCAGTCAGTGAGCCGTCGGAGGGACTGACCCGGAGTGGACTGGAAGCTTCGCTCAGCTCCTGGCCATCATGTTAGAGTTCCAGGCCAAAGGGCGGGGTGAAGACAGACGGGAGGGCGTGCTGGCTTTGGAGTCTGCAAAAATATTTCCACAGCCATTACTAGCTCATCTGACCGTCACAACAGCTCCTGGGAGGTAGGAAGGTCGGCAATAGTTATTCTGTTTATTTGATAATTAAATGGATGCTCAAAGAGGTAAAAGAATTCACCCCAAATCCCATGGCTAGTAAATACCCGAGCTAGGACTGGACGCCCAAGTCAGGGTTTTCTTTGCGCCGGGCTGCCCCCGGGTAGGAAGCGAGGAGGGATGAGCAGAGGTGGGCGTCCCGTGGAGTATTCTCCAGATGTGCTCTGTGATTTCAGTGTGAGTGCGACGATTCCTGTTTACCGAGGAGGAAACAGGCACAGAGGTGTGAGGCCTCGTGCCCAAGGGGCCAGTGCCTGTGCCAAGGGCATTCGCAGAAGCTGGCGTGGCCCCCACGGAGGCCGTGTCCACGGCCCTCTCTGGACAGAGCTGAGCCAGGAGCCTGCGGACTGGCTGGGTGGCCGGGAGGGCAGGCTATTTGGGCCTGGAGTCCGGCAGGTCTAACTGGAAGTGTCATGTCAGTCTGCCCCGAAGGCTCTCTGGTGTCATGCTGGGTTCTGGCACCTTCTCCCTGACACCTCACCCCACTGCAAGGCTTGGTTGGCCAAGTCATGCTGAGCTGAGCTCCAGGACTTACACGCGGTGGCGTAGTCTGTCTGCCCCCGGCTGTGCGAGCCCCGCCTCTCGCCTCAGCTCACAGCCTGGCAGCCGGCCCGGCAAGGACAGTGGGTGCCGGACCCTGTGGGCTCCAGTGCATCCTGATCACAGAGCTGCCCCAGAGGTCATTTTTAAAAATCCTGATTATTAAAAACAAAAGTCCACAAAAGGAGCAAATTCATATTGAGCACCTGGCTTTGGCAACACATCGACTTCAAGGAGTTTAGAGTTTCTCGACTGGGAGACTGCCCGCTTTGGGGCACTTGGAAATGCCTGGGGCGTCTGCGCCGTCCAGTGACTGGGCACACGGGTAGTCCTCACAGCAAAGGCACGGCCTGCCCTGAGTGCCAACAGCACCCTCGCTGAGAAACACCGGCAGGAGGTCAATGCTGGCCTGCGAATCGCTGGTCAGGGAAGATTAGCATTATTACCCCATTTTGCAGATGTAGACCCTGAGGCTCAGGGAGGGTAAGGCACTAGAATCAAATCTGGTCGTCTTAGACTCCGGAGTCCATGTTCTTCCATGGCCTTCGAGGTCGTTTCTTCCAAGCCTCCTGGTAAAAGGGGGTGAGGATTGTGTCAACCTCTTTAGGAGCTGACCAGGCTCTCAGGTGAACAGAGCCTAAGAGGGCCAATGCCCAAACAGCAGAAGAAATCGCAAACGGTCTCCAAAAACTTGGGAAGATTCTGGGATGAGACTGGGAGGGTGTGTGGCTACAAGCAAGAGTAGAGGGAGGCAGAAAACAAGGGAAATTGGTATCCGTGGACGTTTTCCATGTTTCTTAAAGCAGTAGCTCCCGAAGGGTCTGGACGGAGGCTTGCTAGGGCAGAGGTGAGTCCCAGCAGTCCACCCAGCCCATAATAGCTCATCTCCAAAAGAACAACAGAAAGGATCAGAATTCCTTCTGAGCTGAGCCCTCCCCAGTGGCCCTTAGAGAATCACCGGCATAGTGGTTCCAGCTGCTATTCCGGCTCCAGGGCAGGGAACAGGGAGGGAGGAGCGGCCACCCAAGCCCCTGCTCCACTGAGCTGCCCTGTCCTGGGAGGGCAGTCCTTGTCACCCTTCAGACACCAGCTCCTCCCTGGGCTTCCTGGCTACGCCAGGATCCTGAATGTGACCAGTATGTAAAGGTACTGTCTTAGTCTGTTCTGGGCTAGGTGGTTTATAAATAACAGAAAATTTATTTCTCACTGTTCTGGAGTCTGGGGAGTCCCAGATCAAGGTGGCAGCAGATGTGGTGTCTGGCGAGAGCCTGTTTCCCGCTTCCTAGATGTTACCTTTTAGCTGTGTCCTCACATGGTGGAAGGGGCCAGGGGTCTTTTTCATAAGGGCAATGGCCTAATCCCCTCCCAAAGCCTCCACCTCCTAATACCATCACATTGGAAGTTAAGATATCAACAAACAAATTCTGGGGGTACACAAACATTCAGACAATGGCAAGTACTTATGTTCATGACCTGGAACTTCATCAAGCCCCCTAGACCTCACACCCAGTTAAACCAGGCAGTGTGTTCTGGGTGGCGCTGCCTCCTGGGTGGCTGATTCAACTGTAGAAAGCAGCGGCCACAAAGCTGTGATGAAAGTGAGGCTCTGGGATCTGCCATTACGAGCTGTGTGACCTTGGGCAGAGCACTCAACCTCCCTGAAACTAAGAGAGGATGGAGGCTCATTCATTCATTCTCTTCATTCTTTCTTTTCTTAAAAAAAGTACTTTTATAAAATGACTTATTTTCAGCACCAGAATAACAAGCACCCCTTGTCTACTTCCCAGCTCTGCCAGATTTCAACATTTTACCACATTTGTTTCACATCTTAAAGAGAAGGAACATAACCCCCTAGACACACAGGAAGCTCCCCCTGGCCCCCTGGTGTCATTCCCCACCCACGCCACCCACCTGCCCTCTTCGCAAGAGACCAGCATCCTGAATTTGTTGTTCTGCATTCTGCACGTGTTTTGTGTACTTTAAACAAATGCGTGCATCCATAACCAATTCATGGAGTTGTTTTGCATGAGTTTAACCTTTTCATAAAAGATATCACGCTCAAAGTTTTACCTAACGGGTACAATGCACGCTATCTGGGTGATGGGCACACTTATAACTTTGACTCAAGCACCACGTAACCAAGACATTTGTACCCCAGGAATATTCTGAAATGAAAAAAAGATATCATGCTGTGCATCCTCCTTTTTTCATGCAATATTTTGTTACTGCGATTTATCCTTGGTGACATATATGGCTCCGATTCATTAATTTTAAGAGCTACGTAGTATTCCATCGCATGACTATTCTACAAGTTATTTACCCATATTCCTACTGATGGACATTTGGTTGTTTCTAACTTTTTGCCATCACAGCCAATGCTGCAGTAAAAATAGATACACCTGTTTCATTTGTGCCCACGTGGGAGAATTTCTCTAGAGCACACCCCTAGGAGTAGAATTGCTGTGTTTTGGTTACCTCCTGCTGTGTAACAAACCACCACAAAACTTACAGCTCACAATGATAATTTATTACTTTTCATGTTTCTATGGGTGGTTCTTCTGTTTCCTGTGGTATCAGCTGCAACGAGCTGGAAGATTCAAAATGGCCTAACCACACAGTGGAGCCTCGGTGCTCCTCCATGGGGCCTTTCTCTCTTCGCACAGCTAGCCTGGACTTCCTCACCGCATGGCATTGAGTTCCAAGAAAGAACATTCCAAACACAAAGGTAGAAGCTGCAAATGTCTTAGGGCTTGGCTTGAAAGGGACACAGCATTCCTTCTGCTGTGTTCTTCTCGTCTGTTAAATCAAGCTTACCCTAAAGTTGCCTCCTTGTAAGTTTGGCCTAAACGTTTTTCTGTACATGTGAACTGTAACCCAACTGGATGTGTAAACAGGCTGTAACCTACTCTTATACCAATCATTGAGTTTCGGCCAATTACAGGCAGCCAACTAATCAAACTGTGTTTATCAAACGCTGAGCTGTAATCAATCCAGCTGTTTCTGTACCTCACTTTCCCTTTTCGTCCTACCCAACCACTGGCAGCACCAGAGTCTCTCTGAACCTATTCTGGGGGGGTGGGAGACTGCTGCCTGATTCACAAATCGTTTTTTGCATGATTAAACTCTGTTAAATGTAATTTGTTGAAAATTTTTCTTTTAACAAGTCAAAACAAGTTATAGGCTAGCCCAGATTCAAGGGGAGTAGAAATAAACCCTACCTCTCAATGGGACTAGTGGCAAAGAATTTGTATTCACCTTTAATTCATTGCAGTTGAGTCATTGCCTCTGCACATTTTTAACTTTGCTAAATAACACCAAATTGCTCTCCAAAATAGATGTTCCAATTTGTACTCCCATCATCTGTGTATAAAAATTCCTCTCTTTCCATATCCTCCCCGATACTTGGCATTGTCAGATTAAAACACTTTTGCCAACTGATAGGTGTGACATGGTGCCTCGATGCTGTTTAAAACTTCACTTCCCAGGTGAAGTTAAGCATCCTTTCATATGCTAATTAACCTTTATTGGGTTTTCTCTTCTAGGGCATGCATTTCATATTCTTTGCCCATTTTTAAATTAGTCTGTCCTTTTCCTATTGATTTGTAGGAGTTCTTTATATATTGTAGATGCTGCTCCTTTGTCAATTTCATGTATTGCAAATACCAAAGTCCCTGGAGAGGCTGGGGTCCAAGCTGGGATAGAGAGTGTCAGTGACGTCAGCAAGGGGCTGGGAAGTGGCTGGCAGCTGGAGCAGGGAGTCAGGGACGTGGGCACTAAATGCAGGAGCAGAAGGCTACCGGGAGGGAGTTCTGCGAAGGAGGGCAGCCTTCTAGGAGGCTCTTTGGTGCGGTGGTATGAGCTCACTGTACCAGGCACTCGTGGAGCCCTTGCAGCCTGCAAGGCTGCCCTGCGAAAAGGGAAAAGGCCTGTGAGAAGGGTGCCCCTTGCTCAGGAAGACCTGTGAGCCCCGTGGAGTGGGCGAGGGTCATGTTGCCATGTAGCCGAGTGACCTAAATCGGCCCCTCAGGGGAGGCTGCGGAGGAGGCGCCCACTTGTTTTCTGATTCTCCAAGTGCCAATCAGTCTCTTGGGGAGCCAGTAATTTAAGGCACTCAGCCTGTAATTGACAGGCCGTGTTCCCAGGCTGGGCTGGACTGGGGGCCAAGGACACTGAGACCTATGCCGTTTGCCTCTCCTGGAGGCCAGGCACAGGAGATGGGCAGCCCCGAGGGGAAACAGAGCAGTGCTGACCATCCCTTATTCGTGTTGTTCCTTGGGATGTTGAAGTTGGCGATATACATCAAAAGGTGTAAAATGTATTGAAACGCAGACTCAGTGACAAGGCAGAAGTCCCCAATGTCCTCCAGGGGATTGTCTAGCCTGGGCCAGAATGCAGTGGCATCATCATAGCTCACTGTAACCTCTGACACCGGGGCTCAAGTGATCCTCCTGGCTCAGCCTCCTGAGTAGCTGGGACTACAGGCTCATGCCACCATGCCTGGATAATTTTTCTATTTTTTGTAAAGAAGGGATCTCACTACATTGCCCAGCCTGGTCTCCAATTCCTGAGCTCAAATGATCTTCCCACCTCGGCCTCCCAAAAAGAGATTAGTTTTTAATTATTCCACTTTAAGATATGTATAAAGTTTTATGTATATATATTTTTATCATGGCGTCATTTATATTTTTTAAAAAACTAAATATCCGATAATAAGGAATTGGTTTAATTAAATGTGGCACATCTGTAACATGATATTTCATGGAGCCATTTGAAATGCTGTCATACGTGATTATTTAATGTCTTGGAGAAATACAAACATTGCTGAATTCCTTTCCTGAATGTTAATGTCCTTCCTTCCCACTTTCACCAGTATTTTGTATTATCATTTAAAAGTCTGCAAAATGGCATCTTCTTGCTATTATTAATATAATTTGCACTTGTTTGATAACCATGAATGAACATTTTTGTTAAATGTTTATCAGTTACTTGTACTTATTCCTTTGTGATTTACCTATTCAAACTTCCATCTACTTTTCTATCAGAATGTACATCTTTTTCTTACAGAATTTTTAGTATGTATTTTGTATTTTGATACCACCTCAAACCTGCAGAAAAGGAAAAGTTGCAAATACAGTATAAAGAACCTTTTATTTCCTGAATCATTTGAGATCTGATGCCCACACCCCAACCCCCAAAAAATACTTCACTGTGTATTCCTACATAGCCACAGTCCTACCAGCAAAATCAGGAAATGGACATTGATATTTGTGGCAGATTGTATTTTCCAAACACAGTTGCAACAGTATCTTTATGGCCGCAGTAGCTCACACCTGTAATCCTAGCACTCTGGGAGGCCGAAGCGGGAGAATCCCTTGAGGTCAGGAGTTCGAGACCAGCCTGAGCAAGAGGGAGACCCCCATCTCTACTAAAAATAGAAAAATTGGCCAGCCAGCCATTGTGGCAGCACACCTGTAGTCCCAGCTCCTCAGGAGGCAGAGGCAGGAGGATGGCTTGAGCCCGGGAGTTCAAGGTTGCTGTGAGTTGTGATGACGCCACTGCACTCTGGCCTGGGGCAACAGAGGGAGACTCTGTCTCAAAAAAAATTTTAAAAAAAGGTGTCTTGGAGTGGCGCTCTTCCTGGTACAGATATCTTTACTAATGAGGTGAGGAGTTCGATACCAGCCTGAGCAAGAGGGAGACCCCCCCCCCATCTCTACTAAAAATAGAAAAATTAGCCAGCCAGCCATTGTGGCAGCACGCCTGTAGTCCCAGCTCCTCAGGAGGCAGAGGCAGGAGGATAGCTTAAGCCCGGGAGTTCAAGGTTGCTGTGAGTTGTGATGACTCCACTGCACTCTGGCCTGGGGCAACAGAGGGAGACTCTGTCTCAAAAAAAATTTTAAAAAAAGGTGTCTTGGAGTGGCGCTCTTTCTGGTACAGATATCTTCACTAATAAAAATTATAAATATAAATTTCTTTTACAAAAGGGGAAATTTCTACTTTATTTTAGGCAGCTGAGGAAGAAGTAAAGAGCTTTTCCTGCATTGTCTGGATCTCAATTTCTTTCTTTCTTTTTTTTTTTATTTTGAGTCAGGGTCTAGCTCTGTCACCCAGGCTGGAGTACAGTAGCACCACCATAGCTCACTGCAGCCTCAAACTCCTGGGCTGAAGTGATCCTCCCACCTCAGCCTCCTGAGTAGCTGGGACTACAGGCGCACACCACCACGCCCAGCTAATTTTTTTAGAGACGGGTCTTGCTGTTTTGGCCAGGCTGGTCTTGAACTCCTGGCCTCAAGCAATCCTCCCACTTCGGCCTCCCAAAGTGCTGGGATTACATGTGTGTGCCACCATGCTCACCCTCTATTTCTTTTTGCTCAAAATATCAATATGCCAAAGTGGCATATTTTTGGGTGCCATGCTCTGAACCTCTTTGGGGAGGGCAGATAATAAACAATAAACCTTATAATTAAGTAAATTATATAATATGTTAGAAAGTGATAAATAATATTGAGAAAAAAAAGTAGAGCATGGGACAGGCGGAGGGGGGAGGGCTGCTGTGGAGGGAGGAGTGGGAAGGTCAGCCGGACGTAGGGGGCCTGTCCTGTAGGCTTTTTAGCCAGCGAGTAAGCTAGAACCCATGCACAGAAGGGTCCTACTACTGCTGGCTGGACACATTGTCCTTTTTTTTGAGACAGGGCCTCACTCTGTCGCCCAGGCTAGAGTACAGTGGCGTAATCATAGCTCACTGCAACCTCAAACTCCTGGGCTCAAGTTATTCTTCTGCCTCTGCCTCCTGAGTAGCTGGGACTCCAGGCGCATGCCACCAAGCCCTAATTTTTCTATTTTTAGTAGAGATGGGATCTCACTCTTATTCAGGCTGGTCTCAAACTGCTGGCCTCAAGCGATCCTCCCGCCTCAGCCTCCCAGAGTGCTAGGATTACAGGCGTGAACCACCGCTCCCAGCCACATTGTCTCTTATTTAGTACAGCACGGCCAGTTTTTCCTCTGTTCTTGGAATGGATCACTGTTTCTTTGGTTATGCTCAGGGGGCAGTGGGTGGCTTGCATTGAGGCCACACCATGAGAAATATATCTGCCTTTAAGTGCTGGAATCGCACGCAGGCTCAACAAGATGCTGGCTCCATGAGTCACTCAGGGCCTAAGAACTGCTGAGGGGACACAGTTGCTCCTGACTCCCCACTCCACACTCCCCATGGTTCACTGAGTGGAATCAAAAGGCCCCGCGCTGCTTAAAATTGTGTCGTTGCCCATATCTGTACCCAGTTCTTCCTCTATTCGTGCTTCACATTTAACTCCTCAATCAGTTAGGAATTCATTTTGGAATATGATGCTAGGGTGAGGTTCTAACTTAACTTTTTTCCCTAACATGTGAACAAAATTAAGTACGTCTTTCTCTTCCTATTAATCTGAAGCATCACTTTATTGTGTTCTGATTGAATATTTAAGGGCACACCATTAAACACCTGCTTCGAAAGTTGACACTAATTCCTTAATCATTGCTCCCTGCAGGTAGGTGTTCATCCTCTCTTGACTTCACATGGTTTTTCTAATAAGCACTCCCACATTTTTCCACTTGCCTACAAAGATACCCTGAGTGACTTGCAAATTCTTTGCTGAAATTCAGGGGCAGCAGTATATCAAATTAAACTAAATTTGGCCTGAAGATGTCTTTGTACCTTGAGTCCATAATGAAACGCAACCTAACTTAGTAAGTAAACTAACTGAAAGCCTAACTAGGAGTAGATGTTTTTCGTAACAACTAGTTGAGTCTTCGCCAATCACAGCAGCCGAGCTTTAGCCAATCACAGGCTGGCAACTGATCAAATCGTGTTCAAATAAGGCAAGTGCAGAGCTGTAACCAATCTCCTCATTATTTTGGTACAATCACCAATCTGTACCTGGTTTCCACCTTCTGTCCATAAATCCTGCCTGCCCACCTTGCAGGGCAGAGCTCTCTGAACCTCTTTTGGTTCCGAGGCTGCCCCACTCACAATTCATTCTTTGCTCAATTAAACCCTTTAAATTTAATTTGTCTGAAGTTTGTCTTTTAACATGTATAATAATAAAAATGATGTTTAATATTTATTAGGTGCTTTCTGCACAGGCTCGGTTCTAAGCCCTTTAATTTAATTTAAATTTCAATACAAGTCTCTGAAATATTTCATAGTGGGGAAACTGAGGCCAGAAAGGTCAAGTAGCTAAGTCAAGGTCCCACCATGTAACACTGGGTCTGGATTCAAACCCCAGCAGTCTGTGCTGTTAATCACACTGTAGGGGCGAGTTTGTGGGAGCAGAGAAACAACTATGGTCATACCTAGAAAATGTGCATATTTCTATATTCATCATACTTGGAGAGTGCTTCCTGCCTCCAGGCACTGTGCTAGACTCTAATTACAATAAGCTGGCTTCATCAGCCCCTGGCTGGAGGGGCTCTGGAAGCAGGAGCCTCCTGGCAGGCCAGCCAGAGGGTGACGTGGGGTGAACTTGCTCACATTCATTTACACACTAATGGTGTTATCAGTAGTTCTGCTAGAAAAATCAGTTGCCATCTTTGTGTGAGAATGTGTTTCCTTGGCTGCAGCCATTGGTGCTACTCATTTCTCTGGGTACAAGTCCTTCAACCTTCCCATTTCTGAGCCAGCATTCACCCTGAGCAACTCCTGTCTGTCCAGAGCACAGCTGCAAACACCACCGAGAGCCCCTCTCTGAGTCCCACTGCTTCATCGTCTTATCAATCAACCGCTTTTCAAAGAGGATATAGTCATTGTCAATAAATGCTCACTTATGATGTCATTGTACATGGCTGTAATAGTCCATTTATATGGTTATACTGGCAAGTATTTAAACCCACCCCTGCATTGCTGAACATTTGGGTTGTTTCTGTTTACGGTGTTTTGTGAGGTCCAGAGACTGATAAAGGCAATATTAAGTAAAGATGAGTATATGTGATAACCCAAAACGAGTGACAGAGGCAAAGATCTAAATCAATGGAGGTTTATTAAGCTAAAGTTTGAGGACGCACCTGGGAAAAACACAAGCCACAGACCAATCTATGACTGTTTTTCCGAAGGGGAATTTGAGAGCTTCGGTATTTAAAGGGGATGGGGCGTACAGAAAGGAAAAAAAGAGCAGGGGGGTGGGCAGTGAGGCAGAATGGTTACATTCTTGTGAGGCCCAGGAAATCTACATTTTACATAAGATGAAGAGAATATTAGAAGAGAAAAAGGGAGTGAAGGAAGCATCAATTATGTAGATGTCTCTGGGTAGGTAGAGGAATGGTTGATCTTGTCTTGTCTCTGTTCTGCACCTGGGAAGATAAACTTGTAATTCATCATTTGTGTGGAACAGAACAGACTTTAGTTTTAGGAGCTAGCTGTAGCCTGCAGACCCGAAGTTACAATTCGTATGTCTTTGCTTAGGGGAGGCCAGCAAGGAATTTCCTTATGAGTGATCTGTATGTAGGGCCAGCCCTTGGAAGGTGCCCAAGGCCTTTACCTTCCCTTTTCCATAAGGAGTTGTGGGGGTTGGGAGTGGGTCCTGAGATTTTTATTTCCTTTACAACATTATTTCATAGCCTTAAATCCAAGAAGGCTGGCAAAGAGCAGGGCCTTAAGGAAAGAGAAGCAGAGTGCTAGAGATGGGCAAGGATGGGTGTGGAGACTGGTGGGGCCAGGAAATATTGCCCCCATCCAGCCTCTGCTTCCCTCCTTCCTTATCTCCAGCCATGGGCTAGTCTGGTCCATGCCTCTGACTTGCTCCTAGTCCCGGGACCCCAGTCAGGTGCCGAAGTGCTGAATCTCTACTAAGCTCCTTCTTGCCCAAAGCCTGCTCGGGTGAGCTTGCATGGATGCTCAAGCTGGTCAGTAGTGCTGATCACCATGTACTCCTGGCTCCTCGTCCTCCCCACACAGGTTGGGATGGTACTTGTCCACCATGCTTGAAGTTAAGCTTGGCCATGAGACTTGCTTTGTCACTCCTGGGTGACGCTTTTAGAGCCAACGTGCAGTTCACCACACTCTCTTACCTCCTGCTACAGCCCCTAGCCATGCTCAAGATGGGGCTGCTCCCTCGGCCTGGGTCCTAGAATGATGAGTGGCAGACAGGGGCTGACAGCAGGCGTGAAGAATGAGCCGTGCTCCTTGAAGCTGCTGGGATTGGGAGTTCCGCTGTTATCCTATCCTATCCTCGCCGATATTGTGTCTTCCCAAATGTTAGGATCCCAAGTTAGGATAACTTTCATGTGCAATCTTTCCCCATTCTTCTAGAAAATTACTGAACCATATCACGTTTATAAAAATCCCCACGTGCACCCCTGCATGAACTATACCTAACATGTTCAATGCTCAGGTATTGTAGATATAGGAAATGAACCCAATTTGGTGAGACTTGTTCTTGCTGATTCACTGGATTCCAAGTGAGCACCCCTTTCTCAGAAATATCCGCAAACAATGTGTTTATACCTTGCTTTCAATTTTTGCTAAGGGTGGGGGCGGCTCTGGGGCACCTGGGACCCCTGACCCCCCTTTAAAACAATTTTTTTTGCCAAGGATGTGCATTGACTGGACCCTCCCTTTATGAAACTGATTATGTTGCCTTGTCATCTGTCCTCTGGCTCCGCCCAGCCGTCTGATTTCTCACAAACTATGCTGACTACCTGTGATCCCAACCGCAAGTTTTTATAGTTTCTTCGTTCATCTCAAGCTTTAATTACACCTTTGTGATGTCTGTTCTGTCTTTTCCAGTTTGAAAATTATTCTCCCTGATGAAGACAGAAGCAAAATAAAAGCTGAGTGGTTCCGCTTTCTCCCCATCATCTGTTTACATTACATCAAAATCCCCCAGCCCTGGCCTATCCTTGACTTTTTTTTTTTCCTATCTCTAAACAGACCTTTAAAAATCCCTCTTTGTTTTCTTTAGCACATTTCACAGGCCTTAGCTCACTCTGAATTAATTTATCTTTCCTAACACTATTCGTTCCCGAATATTCACTTAGAAGTTACTTTATTGAAAAAAAAATGCTAAAATGACAACAGATATCCAACATAAAAAAATGTTCATAATTATGTAACCTAATCGAACCAAAGTTTTTTTCCATGTTTTCTAATTCTTGTCCTTATTTTTAAATATTGGCAGCAATATTATTTATAACCAACATTTAAAAAGTTTTAGGATTCCCACGGTGCTAAGATTACAGGCGTGAGCCATGGTTGGCTTTTATCCGTGATGCTGCTATGAACATTATGAGTTTCTTGGTGCCCAGGTTCACTCATTTCTATTGGGCATATGCCTAGGAATGAGCCTGGGCTCGAGGCTATGTGGATGTTCTGCTTTGGTAGATAATGCCAAACAGTTTTCCAGGGCTGTCTATCAATTTGCACTCCCATCAGCAGCATATGAGAATGGCCTCTGTGCTCCATCCTTGCCGATACTTGTTATTGCCATGATTTAATTTTAGCCATTCTAGTGAGTATGTGACGGTATCACATTGCGTTTTATTTTTCATTTCCCTGATTAATAATCAAGTTGATCATCTTTTCATTTGTTTATTGGCCAGTTGGGTATCTCTTTTGTAAAATTCTTTTTCAAATCCCTTGTCCAATTTTCTTTTTTGGTTGTTTGCCTTTTTCTTATTGATTTGAAAGAATTTTTAAAATATATTGTGAATATGAGCCTTTTATGGTTATATGTGTTGCAAATATCTTCTCTCAGCTCTGCCTTGTCCTTTCATTCTCTTACTGTCTCTTGATAATCAGAAGTTCTTAATTTTAAAGCAGCGGTCCCCAACCTTTTTTGGCACCAGGGACCGGTTTCATGGAATACAATTTTTCGGCAGACCAGGGAGCAGGGGTGGGGGTGGGGGTGGAGTTGATGCAGTGATGCGAGCAACGGGGAGCGGCTGTAAATACAGATGAAGCTTTGCTCACTGACTGCCACTCACCTCCGGCTGTGCATCCGGGTTCCTAACAGGCCTCGGACCTGACCAGTGCCTGCCTTCATCCTTCCCTCCCTTCCTTCCTGCCTCCTTCCCTCCCTTCTCTCTCTCTTTCTGTCGCCTTTCAAATTTATCTCACATTCTTCACTTCACGTAAATAGAATTACCTAGTATGCATTCTTTCTTTGAAAGAATGTATATATGTTTCCAACACCATTTATTGAAAAGACTGCCATCTCCCTACAGCTCTGCGGTGTGTGTAAACCACACATCTGGGCTTGTTTTGAAGCTTTTCTATTCTATTCCATTGATGAACTTGTCTGTCCTTATACCACATGGCCTTACATGCTGTAGCTTTTTATTAATAATAATTCTTGATGTTTTGTAGAAAAAGTTCTTCCATCTTTTTCTGCTTATTAAAGAATGGTGTAGCTAGTTTTGGTCTTTTGTATTTTCATGTGCATTTTTGAATCAGCTTGTCAAGCTCCACAAAAAAAAGTTGGGATGTTGATTGAGATTGCATTGAATCTGTAGAATAATTTGGGTACAGCAGACATCTTTGCAATGTTAAACCATCCAATCCATGAGCATGGTATATTCCTCCATTTATTTTGATCTTCTTTGCTGTTTCTCATATTGTTTGGAGGTTTACTTTGTAAAATATTTTATTAGATTTATTATTAGATGTTTTAT